>NC_092052.1:113342708-113651818 GCF_003086295.3 Arachis hypogaea | reverse complement strand
TATGTCCAAGATGCATGCCCTACCCTTTCATCAACCTGATTCATACCAATTTCATAAACCTTTGGAAATGGTATATTTGGTCAAACATAGCCTTTGCTGTAAATAAAGTGTCCCAATTCATGCATAATCCTCTTGTCTCTCATTGGAAATGTGTTAAACGAATCCTAAGATACTTGGTTGGTACCATGGATCAAAGGATTCGAAGCACCGACTTAAAACTCTTTGCCTTTGCAGACTCAGATTGGGGATTAGATATAGACGATAGAAGATCCACCACGGCCTATTGCATCTATTTGGGGACTAATCTAGTCTCTTGGGCTAGTAGAAAGTAGCATTTCATGAGTAAATCAAGTACAGAAGCTGAATTCAGAAGCATCGCTGCTGTTGAAACTGATATTCGCTGGATACTGAACCTATTTTCTGAGCTTCATATTAGATGTTCCAGCATTCCAATCATTTACAGTGATAATATTAGTGCTGTTATGCTCACTGCCAATCTCATTCTACACAACAAAACCAAGCATTTTGACCTAGATCTACATTCTGTTCGGGAAAGGGTAAATCAACAACAATTGGTTGTTATTCACATACCACCAGTAGATCAAGTTGCCAATCTTTTAACCAAACCTCTCTCTTCCTCTAATTTTGATCGTTTCAAAATCAAACTCAAGGTCTTGTCCAAGAAGACCATGAGTTTGTAGGGGGTGTTGAGTATAAGAGTAAGATTACTGAAATAACTTAGTGTTCAAGAAAACCAAGAATACTTCAAGACCAATCTATTTTATCAATTGACTTTCTTGGTTTGTTTTCTATTAGTTAGTTAGTTAGCTTCCTCTCTATATATAGAGCACTTAGCTATTGTTAACTGTAATCAATATACTCAGTTTGTAATACAACTATACAATTCTCTAGTTCATAAAATTTGTATTATCATTACTGCAGAACAATTTTCTGCACTGCAACTAATCTCAATTCTCTTCACTCCCTTGATCTCTGGTACCTGATACTAACCCTACCTATAGATTTAAGTTATTTTTAATCCTCTGTCTTATCCTACGTGCAGGTTGAGAATCTCTTAACATTAACTCTACTCGCACTCTAAAATTCCCCACCCGATCCTATCGGACTCGATTCACAACAAATTAATTTTTCCAATCAAACATAATATTTAATTACTCTATGATTTTTAAACATACTAATAAAATAAAAAATATAAAATTAAATTCATATTAAAATTAAAAATAACAAAATCATAATAAAATTTATGTTAAAATTATAGAAGAAAGAGGATGTGGGTTGGATCTCCATCAACTTTAATATATATGTATAATAGTTTTTAACTGCATATAATAGGGTTAGGCATAAACCCTAGCCCAATCCTACCTTGCAGCTCAATCTGCTTCGCTATGGGTTGGTTTCCAATCCTGCCCGAACGGATTTGGTTGGATTGGATATCCACGAATAGGTTAGTATTGCCAGCTCTATTCATTTGGGCTTGAAGTGTTGTTTTCAACTCTCATTCCCTTCTTTATATTGTTTTTGATAAAAGAAAAATGGTGAGAAAATACTTAATCCAATTTCTAATAATTTTTTTGTAGTGTCAAAAGGCTTTAAAACAAAAGTACCCATTCCAGTCTTGGTTATTCCAGTCTTGTTTATCTAGTAAAGTATTAATATGAACTAACACAAGTTATATAGTCATCCTAACTCCTATTATATAAATTAGTCATGTTCTTCTTCTTCATCGATAGTGGTATCAATTTTTTTTTTCATTTTCTTTATTATCATCATCATCATTATTAAAAGTCACAGAACTAACTACATTTTTTTTTATAATTATCATTTTTATTATCATCCTCATCCGAATTCCACAAAAAAAAATTTTATATGCTAATCAATAGGTGAAATGCACATATGTGATGTATAGAATGTGTATCACATTGATATGATTTTCACAAATCGCACCATACAATTAGTTTAGAAAAACACTAAAAAATTTATAGTACTTGTTGGTCGACATTAGTTGTGTCAATGATAGAGAGATCGATTAAAGGAATTCGATCAAATTAGCATTGACAAGAAGAAGGCCGAAAATGAAGTTTGCAGAGCAGTTATCAAGCTTGTGATTGGTGGGGAATAGTTATTGTTAGAGTATATGAAGGTCAACACATGGCCAGGCTTGATTGGTTGAAGATGTCTATAAATATGACGATAAATGATGGATAGAAGGTTAAAAATTTTACTAAGGAACACACTTATTCTCTCACCCGTTCCAGTAACTTCCTGTGTAGGTTTCCTTCTACATGTTCTTTATATTCATTATAATTCGGGCAAAACACTATAATAAGCCAACATTATTCCAAATTTACCTATATGAGCTAAAATGAAAATCGATACAGCAATGAGCCAGATCATATTTTTATGTAATTCGAACCAGGCTAGTTCGAACTTCATCATCAAATAAATCGAACCAGAGTAGTTCGAATTTCAAAAGAAAAATTGAAAGTAAATCGAACCAGCCTGGTTCGAACTACGAATGCAAGTAATTCGAACCAGCCCAGTTTGAATTATGGGTAAATTAGGTCATGTAATTCGAACCACCCTGGTTCGAATTACGCTTAAGCTAGGTTGTTAGTAATTCGAATTACTAGGGAATGGGCTATATAAGGAGTTCGAATCAGCCTCATTCGAACCATTCTCACCTTCCCCCTGCCCCACCAAATCTCAGAGAAAACGACCCAGATTCTCTCCGCGAAGGAACTGAACGCAATACTCTGCTCATGGGGGACGATCCGGCGCGGTTATATCGCTTGGACGGAGTCGCCCATATAGCTGGGGTCATCAACGAAGAGGTTAGTACGGAAATAACTTTGTTTTACTGGTACATGTGAGTTTGTGGTTTGGCATGCGTGTAAGATATTGGTTTAGTTGGTGGTTTATTTTAGTGGTTTATGTTAGTGATTTCTGTAAATGGTTTATGTTAGTGGTTTTTGTTAGTGATTTATGTTGGTGGTTTATCTTAGTGGTTTATGTTAGTGGTTTATGTTAGTGGTTTATCTTAGTGGTTTATGTATGTGGTTTATGTAAGCGGTTTACGTTAACGGTTTACGTTTGTGGTTTTTGTTAGCGGTTTATGTTGGTGGTTTATGTTAGTGGTTTATCTTAGTGGTTTATGTATGTGGTTTATGTATGTGGTTTATGTAAGCGGTTTACGTTAACGGTTTACGTTAGTGGTTTTTGTTAGTGGTTTATGTTGGTGGTTTATCTTAGTGGTTTATCTTAGTGGTTTATGTTACTGGTTTATGTATGTGGTTTATGTAAGCGGTTTACGTTAACGGTTTACGTTAGTGGTTTCTAGTTGTGGTTTATGTAAGCGGTTTAGTTGTGGTTTTATAATGTTAGATCTTTCATGTCAGTAGCCTATGGTGGTTTCTAATTTAAGTTTCTTATGCAAATGGTTCTCGTTCTTGGTATTTTTTAGCGGCTATACATAGTAAGATTTTTTGGTTTATCAATTATCGTGTTGATTATGTTTGTCACCGGTAATTAAGCTAGTTCTAAGAATGCGGTTCATTTCTTCCGCAGCCTCAGCGATGCATCAGGAGCATGCGGCGGCAGCAGGGCATGGTCCTGGATGACAGATACGTTCCGTACCTGCAGATGGCTGGTCTTTACCATCTTGCAAGGCTGAACGATAGATGGTTCCGGTTGGACGAGGCCCTTGTCAGTGCGTTTGTAAAGCGATGGCGTCCGGAGACTCACACGTTTCATATGCCGTTCGGAGAGTGCACTATCACACTGCAGGACGTGGCATACCAGCTGGGTTTGCCAGTGGACGGGCGTTACGTCAGCGGCTGCCTATCAGAGTTCCATATATACATCGAGGGTGGCCGTCCAGCCTGGGTTTGGTTCGAGGAGTTGCTTGGAGTGGTACCTCCTCCTAGCCAGGTTCAGAAGTACGCGGTCAACTGCAGCTGGTTTCAGGAGACGTTTGGTGAGTGCCCGGAGGGAGCTGATGAGGATACTGTGCGTCGTTATGCCCGTGCGTACATCATGATGTTGTTGGGCACGCAGCTTTTTGCGGACAAGTCGGGCAACCAGGTTCACATCAGATGGCTTCCGTTTGTAGTTAGACTGGAGGACATGGGGACCTACTCAGATGGCTTCCGTTTGGCCGATTCGGATCTGCCTCGTCCATGTTCGTCCGTATCCTAGTGGATCTCGGACGACCCTCTCTCGCACGCCTCTTGGCAGGGTCCGGGATCACGGTTGGCCCGTCGTAAGGTGGCCAGAATCCCTCCGGTATCGGCGGTGTGAATCCCATCTGGTACACACGGAACACTGAACTAATCTGATACACGCTGTGAACATAAGAGGACCAGGTAACCCGTGAGTAGGCGCAGCATGCAAGTGCGTGCTGGCACGGGAAATGAAGTGCCTGGAAGTACCCGCAGTCACAGGTCCGGGACGCAAGCGATACTCTGTAGGTACCTAATGAGAAAGAGCCCGTCGGAGTGGTCTCGGCTACGGTGAACTCAGAGTTATCCCGGTCATACAAAGTCACCGTGAAGCACCTCGAATTCTTCAAGTTGGCCTCTATACACTTCACCAAGTACTGACTGAATTGCTGTCCGGTTCCCATCTGGGCCTCAGCCTCTCTACCCTTGCGAACAAAGAGTTCCGCAAGCCTTCCATATGTTGCCTTCACCAAAGAGCAAACAGGGAGGTTTCTGACACCCTTTAGGATTGAGTTCACACACTCCGAGATATTCGTCGTCATGTGACCGAATCTCCGTCCCTCGTCACGATGCTGAGTCCATAAGGAATAATCAATCCGGTTCGCCCACTCACACATCGCCGGGTCTTCAGACCGAAGAATATCAAACCAGTAATCAAACTCAACCTCGGTCTTGGCATATGCGGCATTCACTAGAAGCCTACGTGCATCCTTGCCCTTGAAGGTAAGGGCAAAATTAGCCGCTACGTGTCGAATGCAGAATGCACGGTATGCATATAGAGGTAACCAACCTCCGTCCGGAGCCTCAAGCGCAGCCTTTATGCCGTTATGCCTGTCCGATATAACCAGAAGACCGGGCTGCGGTGTCACGTGCTGTCTAAGGTGGGAGAGAAAGAATGACCAAGACTCTGCATTCTCACCTTCTACTAGTGCGAATGCAACGGGTAGAATGTTGGAGTTCCCGTCCTGTGCAATCGCGATGAGCAAAGTACCCCCATACTTCCCATACAGATGGGTCCCATCAATGCTAACTAAAGGCTTGCAATGGCGAAATGCCTGGATGAGCGGTGGAAACGTCCAGAAAAGTCTGTGGAAAAAAGCTTGAGACTCGTCTACTTGTCCACTAACTCGAACGGGGCTCGTCCGTAGGATTGCAACAGTACCGGGCATCGTCAACTGGACTCCCAAAACCCACCTGGGGAGCTCGTTGTATGACTCATCCCAGTCACCGTATACGAGGGCAATTGCCTTCTGCTTCGCCATCCAGACCCTCTTGTAAGTCGGCCTAAACCCGAAGTGTGCTGCCGTGGCATTTAGGAGCACCTTGATGCTGACGGATGCATCAGCCCTAACCATTGGCATAACGAACGCGGAAATCACATGATAATCCAAGCTCCTGTGGTCACTCGAGATGGAGGTCGCAAGACAAGTGTGAGGTCCATTGTACCGCTTGACCTCCCAAATGCCCTTGCGCTTCCGCAGACTTAGTCGAATCAACCATGTGCACCCATTCCCAAACTCAGAACACTTGCCCACATAACGGCGATGATCAGACTCCACAACCTTGTACTGTACCCCTTGCCGGATGCTGTAAATCTTCACACTTAATAGGGCCTCGTCTTTATCCTGAAATTGCTGACCAACCTGGAACTCTATCAAACCAGCAGTCCCTTCAGCATCTCTAGCTCCGAATCCAACAGAGTGCCTTGAAACACCCTCTTGCCTTATGGCATCTAGGTCCAAAGAGGAAAAATGTGGTGGATACTGCTGTGTGCCAGAACTAGAACCACCGACTACCAATGCAGGCTCAGTCGCTCCAACCTCGTCGCCGCTGTCATCCTCAATCATATCCGGCTCGACGTCGTCCTCCTCTACATCACCCAACACTCCGTCACCGACGCCAACCGGTGGAACTCCCTGTAAAGCGTTCGGCAGAATATCAACTGATCCTACCACGTCGCCTACTCCATCATTCAGATCAACAGCAAAAGACGGGGAGGCGACTGGTTCGACCGCTGGCTCGTACACAGGGACGGACGAAGAAGCAACGGCCGGCCTGGAACTCGAACCGGCTGCCGCTGCTTCAGTGGTGGCATTCCGGTTCGAACCCCCTGAGCTGGATACCACATCAACCAACTTTGCCAACAACTCTGGTGTCCTAACCTCGGGAAACTGCCTCCGACATAGAAAGATGACTTGCAGGTCCTCATCACTACCAATCGTGAAGCAATCATACTTCACCGTATCCTGCAAGACAGTGATTGGAATGCGATAGAAAAACTTCTTCACTCGCTTCGCACCTTCCAGACCGAGTTTCATCAGCACAGATCTAACAAGATCATCATAGCTCGTCGTTGGTTTCACGACGATACAGAGAGGATCCTTATCTGTGAACTTCACACCGGAGCGAGTTTTTCTCTTAATGGATCCTCTATGGTGAACCAAAACCCCGAAACTCTCCTCACTAGCCATATTACACCCTCTATGAGAGCAACTCACGTTTAGAACCATATATATACTGCACTGTCTACCACTAATTCGAACCGGACTGGTTCGAATTCTTTTAGTGTAATTCGAACCAGCCTGGTTCGAATTACTTGATGCAGCTTCTCCCTATATAATTCGAACCAGGGTGGTTCGAATTATGTGCTATGTTTTCCTCCCAAGTAATTCGAACCACCCTGGTTCGATTTACTTGAATGGATTTCCCTCTTCATAATTCGAACCACTCTGGTTCGAATTACTTATGAATAGAGTTCGAACCACACTGGTTTGAATTATATAAATATAGGGTTTGGCTCATTGCAGAAACGAATTTCACTTTGGCTTATTTAGGTAATTTGCAACTTCCCTTGGTTTATTCTAGTTTTTTGCCCTTATAATTCTATACTTTTTAATTTTTTATCTTCTATCAAAGTTATTTCTTTTCTAGTTTTTGCTTTATCAAGTTCTTTCTCTTTTATAACTTATAATTTTTACTCTGAATTTTTATGGAGTTTTCCTATACTTGTACACACTTCAAAATTTTGTGAAGTGTTTTTAACTTTATTTTATTAAGTAAAATTTGTTTCTTCTCTTTTGCATATTTTGATTCTACAAAACTTCTTCTTTGACAGAGTAAGAATTTAATGCACATAAAATTGACATAAAATTGATATTCATAAGAAGAGTAGGTTTAGAATTTAGATTTCAAACTATATTAGATAATTGCAATTGTTAAAAGTGTCTTATAAATTTCAATTGCTAAATATTTGTATAATAGTACTGAAATTAGACCTTCTAATTTTTTATTTTAAAAATAAAAATATTTTTAAAGTTGAAATTGAATTTTTTCATTTTACTCTTATATAATTAAAAAGTTTAAAATATTACCATCAGATTCTCTAATTTTTTATTTTAAAAAATTTAACAATTTTAAATTGAAATCAGACTCTCTAATTTTTAGTTTTAGAAAATTAAAAAATTAAAATTAAAATCAGACCTTTTAATTTTATTTTTTTTAGCCAGTCCTTTACATTTTGAGGAAAAAATAAAAAAAATATATTTAAAAATATCACATTCTAAACCCATATTAAATTTTTTTAGCAAATTTCTCTTCTCAGAATCATTCTCCACCTAATGTTAGCATCGTCATCAACCTCGGCATCAATCTTATAATTAAACGAGAGAGAAGAAGAGAAAGAAAAAGAGAGAGAGGGGTTTACCAAATACATATATCATGTTCACTAAATTAAGCCTGATCTATAATATCAATAAATTACGAGGAATATAAATACATGGTCAATAACATGGATTTCATTGCTTAATTAATTAAATCATATATATAATATAAAGTTCCATTACAAGACAAATAAAATGAAAAAAATTTGGTAACAAAAAAATTTTAGCTATAATTAGCCAAAATTTTTCATAATTTATTTCTTTTATATAATTTAATAATATTTTGATTTTTTATCTCATTCTCCTATCAATCCACTTATCATATTTTTATCGGTTCCACTTATTAATGATATTAATTATAATATCATATTCTTAATTATTAGGCATTCTTGTAATCACTATTTAATATTTTCTCTTATAATTTGAGTGTTATATTTAAAAATACAATAAAGACTAATAACAATTAAAAACAACTATGAAGTACGGACACTTTATTGAATTGCCGTGTCCGCATATCGGACACATTTCGAACATGACACTCGTCCGATATGTGTGTTTGCCGCGTCCAACCGTGTCTTAATAAAAAATAAAAAATTCTTTTTCAAACACACTTAGACACACCTAAATACCATCATGTTTCAGCGTGTCTAGCCTTATTCTTAAGATGTATTCTTGAAATGAGTTTAGAAATAATATATATTATTATTTATTAAACAAAAAATATTTTAAATACTTTTATATAGTTAAAAGAAGACATTAAAAATAGTTAATTTTTTTATATTTTAATACCAATAAAATATCAAAAATTCATTGTAATTTATCTAAAAAATACTTTATATTATATATATATATCGTGTCTCGTGTCTTAAAAGATTTTAAAATTCGTGTGTCCCCGTGTTCCGTGTCGTATCGTATCCCGTGTCCGTGTCAGTGCATCATAGAAAAACAGTAATAATGATATTCATTAAATGATTTTAATTGTAATTGATTTTTATTTTCTTTAATTCATTTATTATCATTACAAGCGTTGGCAAATGTGAAAGCTTGGTATAATAAGTTTTTCATTATTGTTAATCTGGATCATAAAGGTCGTTTACTCCCTTAGGCCAAAAATCACAATTCTATTTCAATTATAAGCACAGTTAGGATAGGCTAGACGAACTCACCCAATGAGATTGTTGTCATTCAACTAATTTTTGATATGAAAAACCACACTAGCTTTGATGAGGTATGGTAATAAACTGATTTAATTTTTTTTTGTTTTTATGTGCATTTATAATTATACTGTACTAACTAAGTTTATACATATAACATTCATAAGTTCATATATATAACATCTATAATTACATACAACTAACATCTAAAAATTAATTCATATTTATTAGATATTACATCCATACACATATCATTTTTTAGTTATTGCACAAGTAACTTCAAATTAACACAAATATTTTTAAATTTTATCATAATTGAATTTGAAAAAATGTCAAATTCTTAAATTAATTTATTCAATTGATAAATTTACTTATAACATCCATAAATTCATACACATAACATCCATAATTTTATATTAATAATATCCATAATTTTGTACTCATAATATTCATAATTTCATACATATGATGTCTATAATTAATAAATTTTTATAATTAATATTACCAAATTTTAGACTATGCATCTTATCGTATTCTTTAAATTATCTCATATATACACTAGTAGGTTATGATTTTAATTATTTTAATATTTTTTATTTAATATTCATATGTATGCTTATTTATTGATTTTAATATGACGAATTAATAATTATTTTTAAAAATTTATTTTTTAATTTTTGTTCGTATTTTATTTTTATTTTTTATTTTTAATAGTCTATATGTAAAATATGAGTTGTATAATAAAAATTGTTAAAATTTTTTAATTTAACTTATTTATCAAAAAAATAAAAATTTTTACGTGACATTTTTATATTATAATTAATCTTTGATTACCTAGCATTCCTCAACAAAATATATGCATTTCTAAAACCATCAATGATTCAAGCAAACAAACAAACAAGTAGATAAAGTGGAGGGGCTTGAACAACTAATTTCTACTAAGAGAGGACAACGATTAGTGTGATATATTTGATTTATAATTAATCTCAAAAATGAAATTAGAATGCCACATTTCAATGATCTGTAAGTAGTTGAATAAGAGAATAAGAGATGTTCAAATGGTAATTTTAAGTACCATTTTAAATTAGAAAATTGCTATTTTAATTAAATAAAAATATCAGTTTCGAGGATTTTTTTAAATAAATAAAAAATATTTTATTTACTAAAAATCTGTATCATTGGGGCTCTTCAGCGTTTTTTTTTTTTTTAAATCCAAACGACACCGTTTTCATAACCTGGGGGAGAGAACCGGTACTTTCAAAAACCGGGTCGGTTTACTCGGTTCGCCGGTTAATTATCAGTTCGATCGGTTTTCTACCGATTTTTTGCAGAACAATTTTGTAGGTGGATCGGACTGGTTAGGTGACCAGTTTTCAGTTAATCCGATTGGACCGACCGATCCGATTCGATTTTCAGAACATTGGATGTTCTCTATCTCAGTTTTTTTTTTTCGTTTCTTCCTAAGAATTTGCTACAGTGTCAAATGTTTTAGGAGTCTGTTTTGGTAGTATGTCCAATTATGTCACGAAATGTTAAACACTTAACAATAATGAAATTATTTGAACTATAAATTAGTCATTTTTGTGACTAACTTTTAATTTTGAATTCTTATTGATAGATAATTAGAAAGTAAATATGTATCTAGCTTTAGGAGTTCTTTGATCAACACTGGACTTTACTTTGTATTACAATTTACATGTTAGAATTTAAGTAGCCTTTGTTCTATATTAAATATTTGGAATAAATGATCATTTGTATCCATGAGAGATGAAAACGCTGACATTTGTACCCATGAAAGCTCAAAACTAATCTTGTACCCATGATAGATGTTGTTCGTGTGACAAAAGTGCCCTGACTTGGATCTGAGCTTGGTTCGTGGGTTTCCGAACCTACGTGGCACTCCCACCCCCTCCCCAAAAGCTCCCAGCAGCATCAGACAAGCCAAAATTTTTAAACAGTAGCATGAATCAAAACAACAAAATTTTCAAACAGCAGCATGAATCAAAAGGGAAGATGATGGCTGAATTGGCCGGGGCAGAAGCGGCGGCCTGGTAGTGGCCCTGCTTCAATTGCAGCAGCGGAGAGTGAACGCAGCCATGAAACAGGAAAAAACGGAGGGGATGAAAGACACAGGGGCTGCACCCTGTTCTGGTCGTTCCATGGAAGAACGGAAAACGGAGCTGGAATCGCGACGGTGCTAGGCTGGTTCGCGATGGTGAGACGGGATGACAGAGAAGGAAGAAGAAAGGGAGAAAGGGGCTCATCGTCGGTGTCGCTGTGGCTCGTCGACGGCACGGCGGTTCGGCCAGTGAGAGAGAGGGAGGAAAAGGTGGCTGGTTCGTTGGTGTGGCTGAGGAAGACAGAGAACACGCAAAGGGGAGAAAAGGGAAGAGGGTTGCGGTGGCTCGTAGAGGCCGACGGTGATGGTTGGTGGAGCTAGGGTTCGGACAGGGGAATGGTGACGGGTTGGAACGCCGTAAGGACGCTGCGGAGAAGGTTGGGTGTCGCGGCTGTTTGGTGGCAGACGAGAGGAGACCTAGGAATGGAGAAGGTGGCTGCTCCCGCTCTGGGCTTTGGTGGAGAGGAGGAGCTGACGCTGTGGTTTCTGGGCTCAGCGGAAGTGAGAAGAAGAGAAAGAGGCGCGGCGGTGTGGGTTGTCGCCGGCGGTTGTGGTGAAGGGAGGTGGCTGTGGCGGTGCTGAGGTGATGGTGATGGAGGTTATGGTGGCTGGGAAGAGACAGTAATGGATGGGGATGATGGTGAAGAAGATGAAGATGATGATGGTGAATGGTTGGCCGGAGGTTGTGGTGAAGGGAGGTGGCTATGGCGGTGCTGAGGTGATGGTGATGGAGGTTATGGTGGCTGGGAAGAGACAGTGATGGATGGGGATGATGGTGAAGAAGATGAAGATGATGATGGTGAATGATTGGCTCAGATATGGCTTTTGGGGCGCCGGGAGGATGGGATGGGAGTGCCACGTAGGTTCGGAAACCCACGAACCAAACTCAGATCCAAGTCAGGGCACTTTTGTCAGACGGACAGCATCTATCATGGATACAAGATTAGTTTCGAGCTTTCATGGGTACAAATGTCAGCGTTTTCATCTCTCATGGGTACAAATGGTCATTTATTCTAAATATTTGGGTTAAGTACGATTTTGGTCTGTAAGGTATAGACCGAAAAAATTTTCATCCCCAACATTTTTTTGCATACAAATTCGTCTCTAAGGTGAATGAATTGGAGTTTTAGTTGTTCCATCAAGCATTAAAATATTGTGTCTTCTTAACAGTGGTTGTGAATGAATTCACTGGAAATGGTTCACAGATCACAGTCCACTTTTATCTGTCAAAACAAAATTGTTAAGCTTCTCAAAATGAGCATGATATCAAAAAAATATATATGGAAGGAGAATATCTTTACAATGAATTCTAGCATAGGAGGGTCACACACCAGACACCAGTAGAGTATAAACTATAAAGTAACATAGTTTCATTAATTCTGAAACTTTCATTTCTTCACAAGAACATAAAGAACAACTCGGTTGCTGCGATAATCAGGATGCCACAGATTTTGATCGATGCGACCAATTCTGAATTTGTTCATTGCAGCTTCTAGGAAGTACTCAAGAATGGCATCTGAAACCAGAAAAGAAAAAAAGATCTGAGAACTCATAATACTTGTGAGGATTAGGATCCAAAAATGAAGTTAAAGGAACAAATCCTTCACCATTTCGAAGTTCGCCAGCCAAGAAGATAGTTGTATTAGGCCCGCAGAGCTGTCCTAGCGTCTCTAGCAGATCCTCAACGGCCCCCTCACTGTAAACAACATCAGATCCAAGCACTGAAAAGAAGACATCAAATAAGTATTGAGTTGATAATCGATTGGTATATTAACTCAAAATCTTGAAACATCTTATGGCACTCTTTATCTTTATATTCTCCAGTGCTCTAATATACCAAAATGGATCTTTCTTAATCATGTCAAAAGCCATAAACCCCTAGCGTTAGGCAAAATTATATATTATGAATTTGGTAACATCTATATTCATAAGACCATGGAGGCATAAGTTGTAAAGAAATTATTACATGATAATAATACCACAAAACAGTTATATTTGCAAATAAATATGTGAGTACTGAGTAGTGATCGATGACAGTATTTTTACCAACAAAAACTTTTAAGTAATGCATGAGACACAGAACACAGATGTTGAACAATAAGGGATACTATAAGAAGGAGAAATGATGGAGATCATGCGGCAACATAAAATGACTGCTATATCCCTACAAGTTTTCTAGTGCCAATAGTTGAATCTTTATTACCATAATCAGGCATGGGCTTAACGAGTTCTGGGTCAGCATCATCTCCCCATATGAGTTCGGTTGCTGTCACAGATCCGCGTAGACAAAATTGTTTCATGTTGGCTTCAATGTTCTTTCTAAGTAGCCTCAGCCTATCGGGCAGATCAGTAAGAATGACTTCACCACCCAAAAGAGCTGCAATGCAACTAAGGAATACAAAATAAGAACAGTTCATTATTATAAACTGAGTAAGAACAATCCGAAAAATCGATACTTCACTGGTTTCTAGACAAGAGTCAACACAAGAGATCATAGTTCTACTTTTGTAGTTCATAAATCTTCGTCAAACAGGTTACAAGCTAATTTAAAAGAAAATAAATGACAAACTATAGCAATTCGGCACCAACAAATTGATAGTAAGAACGTAATTACCCGACCAACCCACAACCAGATCCCAATTCAACAATCTTCTTGCCCTGAAGAACAAGCATCCCAGAATCAACAGAATGCTCTAGAAACTTCCCCAATACAATTCCACTGTCCCACATCACTGATCCAGTTACTCCAGGCGTGCCCTTAAAATCAAAAGTTTAAATAGGTATAACTGTGAGCTTAATTCAACAATAAACAATTCATGGTACATCAATTTCACTAACTAAATAAATTTTAATCAGTAGCTTGAAAAGATAAAAGCTGTTTAAGGAGGCTCCAAGTTTATACACACTGAATCCCAAACCATGAAATATGAAGCAATCCACAAATTAAACTCATGCTATTTAATCTTTTTTCCTGATCAATCTAAAAACTGATATTCCAACCTGGTACACAGTAACATAATAACATCTCAATATTGATTGGCTACTAAATCAAACTATCTGTAAATCACATCATAATCATAGCATAGAAACGTGGATTATGCATGAAGACAGAAGCATAGCTTACAACTAAATTATCAATGAATGAACATCACAATCCACAATAAATTATCATCATCACAAGCTTCAAACTTTAACCGCCAATTATCCCTAACAGAGCATCATACCAAAAGGGTCATCAAATTTGAGCCAAAAATACAAAAGGGTCATCAAGTTAAAACTCATAACCACATAAAAATCAAAGATTTTTCACCAAACAAAATAAATTACAGGGAAGAACACCGAGAGAGAGATGATTAGGGGTACCAATGAAGAAGGAGACTGAAGAATGGAGAGAGAGTGTCCACAAGAGTCGATGGAGAGTTTCAATGAAGACTGAGAAACAAAGGAGTTGGGTTTGGAAAGGGTTGGTTGTTGGATTCCCCATAAAAGCATGATCTCTTCTGCAGCTGATTCCTCTCCATCAACCACCAACCTCACTTCGCCACCATAGGAACCCAACTTCGCCATTGTTGCATCCTCTCTTTCTTCTTCTTCTTCTTCTTCTTTTACTTCTGCTGCTTCATTGCTGGCCATTGTAATTTGTTTGCGCTTTGCACGCATTGCATTTGTTTCCACTTTGCAGTTTCCACTTTCCAGTGTTCCACTTTTCTCCTTTTTTTTTTTGTTTTAGTTTTGGGTCATTGAGAAAAGGCCTTTTTTAATTATTATAAAAAATAAAACCCAGTTAGATGTACAAAAAGAATTAAAAAAGCCTATTGGATCCAAGGAGAAGGAACAATATGGCAAATTGACACATTTCTAGAGTCTAGACCAGAGTTCTGAACGCCAATGAGCCATAATTCACATGGCATTTCTTTCTCTCCCCCACCTCAAAGGTTTTAAGTTCAAATTCTACCAATTACAACCGAGTAAAAAAAAAATCACTAAAAAAAAACCAAGGTTCTGAGTCAAAATAATAATTGTATAATATCCAAAAAGAAAAATAATATATATAGGATAAGGATGTATTTTTCAGAGGATCTGTGTCCCAAAAAACAAAAAAAGAAAAAGATAAGGATGTATTTTTGAAAAATAAAAATTAATGCATCTATCCAAACTATTGCCGGAATGAAAAACTATGTATAGAAATGTATTTTGATCATTCTTTTTTTTTTCGGATTTAATAGACACGTGTTATAGTTGTCAATTAAATTTTTTTTATAAAAATATATAAAGTTTAATTTTAAATATATTTATTATAGGTTTATTAAAATAAAAATTTAAATATTTTATAAATAATCTTAATACTGTAGGGGAACAGCTAAACTCATTTTTCCCTTTATATAACCAAAAAAAAAAGTCATGAAATAAATAAAGAATAAAATAATAAATAAATTTTTAAAATTTATATTTTAGATAAATTAATTTAAAAAATATCAATAAAATTTTTTAAAGTAATAAATATAAATACACTATTTTTAAATTAATTTCTATAATTATTTTTTAAAAAAATTAATCTATTTAAAATATAAATTCTCTAATATTTATTTGTCACTCTATTCCTAAATAAATAAATCCAAGCATGATAATGATTAATGATACACGCTAAAAAGAAGTGATGGGCACTTTGAACAGTTATTGTGGGGAAGGAAAAAATGTGTCCCAACAATCAGTTTAATCTTGGTCAACTCACACTAGTGAATACAAGTATGGTGTGGAGAGTGTGGACAAAAGTTTGATCTATCAGCTTTGTTGTTTCTTTTTTGTTCCAAGTTTGCAGCTGTATTTCACAAGTATGGTGTGCTCACTGCCCACTGCGTTCTTCACTCATCAATGATGTTGCGTTCATCAACAAGAGCTTCTCTGCGCTTCTTTTGGCAGCAATCTCAATCTCAACTTGGTACTCTTTCTCATCCCAAACCCTTTCTTGATGCCACTGATATTGATGCCATCAAGGAGAGGACCCATCTCGTAAATTCTATTAGGAATCTCCAGAACCTTGATTCTGCTCTCCATCTGTTTGACAAAATGCTTTCCATGAACCCCTTGCCATGCGTGAATGACTTTAACTTTTTGTTTAGCTCTATTGTTAAGATGAAGCATTACACAGCTGCCATTTCGTTAATCAAACACTTGTTCTCCTTAGGACTCAAACCTAATATCTATACACTCAGTATTGTTGTCAATTGCCTGTGCCGTTTGAATCACACTCCCTTTGCCTTCTCTGTGGTGGGGATGATGTTCAAAATCGGCTTGGAGCCCAATGTGGTCACATTTAACACAATTGTTAATGGTCTTTGTATTGAAGGAAATGTGGATTATGCTATTTGGTTTGTTGACCACATGGATTACATGGGATATCAACCCGACGCCCACACTTTTGGAGCAATTATAAATAGATTGTGCAAGATGGGCAACACCCCTGCTGCCATTGCCATTTTAAGGAAGACGGAAACAAGAAACTGCAAAGCAAGTGTTGATGTTGGGTGTTATAACGCAATTCTGGATAGTCTTTGCAAGGATGGGCTGGTATCCAATGCTTTGAGTCTATTCTCAGATATGACAATGAAAGGTATACAACCCTGTACTATCACTTACAATCGCTTGATTCAAGGACTGTGTACTTTCAGCAGATGGCAAGAGGCTGCGTCTTTACTCAGCGAGAGGAAACAAAAGGGAATTATGCCCGATACACATACTTTTAATATCTTAATGGATTCTCTTTGTAAACAGGGAAAGATTTCGAGTGCTAGAGCCATACTTGGTCAAATGGTTCGAATGGGAAAGGAGCCTAATGTTGTCACCTATCACTCAATGATTGCTGCTTATTGTTCCGAAAATCAAATGGAGGAGGCCATGAAAGTATTTGATTTGATGGTTCACAAGGGATGCGTACCAAACGTCTACACTTATACTTCATTAATCCATGGGTGGTGCAAGATCAAAAGGATTAATAAGGCTATTTATCTCTTGGATGAAATGATCAATAAAGGTTTAAATCTGAATGTTGTGACTTGGAATACTCTTATCCAAGGATTTTGCAAAGTGGGTAAACCGTTAGCTGCTAAAGAATTGTTTTTTACAATGCACAAATTTGGTCAATATCCTGATCTATGCAGCTGTGCCATTATATTGGATGGCCTATTCAAATGTCATTTGTCTTTTGATGCAATATCATTATTTAGAGAAATGGAGAAGAATAATTTGGATCTTAATATTGAAACTTACAATGTGGTGCTTCGTGGGATGTGCCATGCCGGAAAACTTAATGATGCACTAGAACTCTTCTCTTGTCTGCCAGCAAAAGGCTTGAAACCTGATGTATATACTTATACAATAATGATCCAAGGTCTATGTAGTGAAGGACTTCTGATTGATGCTGAAGAGTTGCTGATGAATATGGAAGAGGATGGCTGCCTGCCCAATTCCTGCACATATAATGTCTTCATCCAAGGATTACTACGACGAAATACTGTTCTGAAGTCAATAAAATATTTTCAGATTATGAAAGACAAAGGTTTTGCAGCAGATGCTACAACCGTGGAATTGCTTGTAGATTACCTCTCTACGCACAAAGGAGAGAATGCTTTTCAAGAATTTGTGCAGAAAATTGTTTGAATATATCAATATGACCTCTCAGTTCTTTATTTGAATTGAGGTTTCGATGTTTGTGTAGAAACTGATACTTCCATGCTGCTTTTTGTTTTCAAATTGGACCCAGCAGAGCAAGAATCTCCTTCTTGAGAAGGTTATGCAATGTATTATTCCAGTCATCTACTAAAAAATTAAGAGTATAATATATCAACTATGGCAAAAAAGAAAAGTCATTGAAAGTAAAAAAGATCATTCAACAGTGTGTCCTGATTGCCCTTTACCAAATGTTTACAAAATTTTATGGCAAGAAACAAAATTACCACATTAAAGTTTAAAGATTCATTCAAAATTGTATTTTCCATCTTATTGTACACTTAAATAGTATCACTTCGTCTTGTTCTCTTTCAGCCTTAATACTAATGCTTCATACATGAAGCTTATCATGCCATCTTCGTTACGCAATATAATAACACAATGTTCTAAACGAAATAAAACTTTCTATAATAAAACTAAATAACTTGGAATGAACAAAGTGATTTTCCATCAAAAGTATCATTTGTCATTGTCGTCTTCATATTCAAAACTAGCACATGCCAAGCCCAGAAATCCGCCACCAGCAGTGTTATCATTGTTAGGCTTTTCTTTCGCTTCTATGCTGCTTTTTGTTTTCAAATTGGACACAGCAGAGCAAGAATCTCCTTCTTGAGAAGGTTATGCATATTATTCTTAAACTTTATTCATGTGGATTTTTATGAATATTTGTATATAATATTTTTTTGGTGACATATTTGTACATAATATAGTATTATTAATATATTTTTAAAATTAGATTAAATAATTCTATTAGAAAATGTTATATTAAATAATTTAAAATTACTTTATATTTTAAGACAAAAGAGTAGGTATTTGCGGTGCGATTTGGATCAAAAACTCATTAACACTAATTTTATTTGCGGTACAATTTGAAATGGATCGGATATTTTTACCCATCCAATTACAAGTGGTTTCGATTGGATTGGATATATTGGATATTTCGTTCAATCTGGTCATAAATCATAATTAACTAAGCAGGGCAAATTCTTTATCCCGCATGGCTACCCTACTATATATTATTCCCTAATTTTCTCTACTGTTAATGTATTCTAAATTTACAACTACTATTCACATTTAAGTATTCAAATTTTAAGTGAAACATGCTGTCACCTCTTCAAGGCCCATCTCCGATCAATATCAGTGTAAACAAACTCCTGACAACGTACAATTCCACTGGCTCCACCAAAGCACAACCATCTCTCACTACCCTTGTTCATGTTCCATCTCACCCTATGCAAAGCTACCATTTTGGAAGGAAAGACTTCTGGTATATTACCAAAATCTGCCTTCTCAGTATCATCCCCGAGATTACTTGCCGACGCATCATCTTTGCTAACAAGAGAATTACTTTCTGCTGGTTTTTTCTTGTCACTACCAGTCAGTTTTCGTCTTTTAGGCTGCTTCACAGAAGACAATGCTTCCTCAGATTCCGATGCCATACCCAAATCGTCATCACCACAGAGCGCTACCACAACAAATTGAAGAATTGGTAAATATTCTTGAGAAATTATTGCAGAAAATCAGATAAGTATAGCATCAAATTTACAAAGGCAAACCAAAAATTTGAGAATCAAGCCTTCGCCATCTCACCGGTTGCACGTTTTCTCAGCAAGTCTCGAAAAGATTGAGCATGCCGAACCCTTTCAATGGACCTCTTTAATGGAAAGGGACCAGTTGAAACTGAACTATTGATCACAAGAGTTGAGTCCTCCTCAGTTACTGACCCACAGAGGAAGAATGGAACACTATGGTGTGAATCACCTATTTCTACTGCTTTAGTCGTAAGCTGACATTAAAAAACATAGGTAAGAAATGGGCAGAAGGGCAAAGAAAATCAATTTGTATAAAGCATTAGTCAAGAACTGCTACAAATTTGAGGAATACCATCATGTTTGAGGAATATCCAACAAAATGTTACTCACCTGAAAACGGAAGACAGTACCATCTGCACCACAGTATGCAACCATGCCTGGCACAACATGATAATTAGAGACAACACATTATTTAAGTAGTTCATCATGATATTTAGATAACTTAGAGAGTCACAAATTACCATTAACTGATAGCTTGTTTGCAAAGAATATAACCACTAAAAAGGTACCTGTGTTACGTGACACTTGAACATTCCATATGGCAGAAGATGAGAGTGAATAAGTGTGCAACCAGGGTTGTCTTTTCCCATTGTACGTTTTTCCATTTACAGGGAATTCATTTGCAACCTTCACCAAGCTAATGGTTTTCATTGTCCCATCTTCAAAGGACATAATGATGCAACTATAAAACATAAACAAAACAACTCTAGGTTAATCATCATGATGAGGTCATACAGCAATTCTGTCCTGTCGAAATTATGCATTACCTTGGCTTTGGCAACCAATCCAGACTATATATGTTTCTTGGCACAGGTTGCATACTCCTCAAAGGACGAAATGGATTACTACAAACACATTTTTACTAATAAATCAGAACACTGAACTAGGTTTTTACACAAATCTAGCTAAAGACCGTTTGTAGCGAGATATGCGCCTTGACATAATGAGATGTCAATATTCATCCTTTCTACCCAAGGAGAGAACTAATTACTCATGCACACGCAGATACAAAAAGAAATCGCAATTAATGTGCCATTTGAAGAGTGTTCACCAGTTTGCCAATCTTAGATAAGTTTTACAACGTATAATATAATTGCCCCAATATTTGGAAACAATATCCTCTATACAGAAAATTATATTCTAAGATGAAGGTGATATAAACGATTAAAAGACAGAAATTTAGAATAAACCTAAAATTAAATAAAATCTGGTCAAGGAATCAAGAAAGGAAAATTTTCATGAGAAAAGGTATTGTGCTTCTAGTGCATTGAATGCGTCAAAAGTTACAAAGTAGACAAAAAAAAAAAACAAAAAGGAAAAGAAAAAGCACTAACCGCAGGTCCCAAAACTTAAGGCCTTCATGTCCAGCAGTAACTATTATATTGAAACTCTCAGGATCACTAAAATAAAACAACAAAAAACAAGATACAATAAAATTGCTTATCCTGATCAACATTACACAGGTAAACAATGAATAAGGCAGACTTACAAACCATACTATTAGACTTTCATCAAGAAGAAAAGGGGACAGTTACATGAATGAAATCAGTTGTCTGAGCACAGTAAATGAAAAAGGAAAATTCCACAACAATTTCAAAAGCCCACGAACACAATAAGTTTCATAAACTATGTAAATAACTAGATTATATTAGGTTGAAGCTGGAAATCAATTAGAATCTTGTCAGTTTAACAAAATGGGAAAATACAGAGGTGAAAATAAAAATATAGAACAAATATTCAATTATAGTCTTTTAATTCTTCCAAATCCTATAAAGACACAACATAGCAACAGAAAAATGTTAAATGCAATTAAATAACATGTCTTTATTGAATTGGTTTCAATCATTACTAACCCTTCAAACGGTGCCCAGGCGATGGCTCTAATAGGAGCTGCATCTCCCCTGAAACAAAGCACAGGCTTTGTATCTGCATATAAAAAATTGGGTCAGTGGAATAATTATTGTCTAGTGAATCTGATGACTTTGTTTTTCAACACAGGTACCTTCCCTAAGAACGAAATATGTAAACATGAGTATGGCAACAAAAACATTACCATCACATTTAGATGAAGTCTTTATAGAGAATTTCCACAAAGCAACCTAAATATAAAGCAAAATACATTAGCAGATATACTTTATAAAGAGTATTGGGATGACAAGATACTTATGTTTGAACTGAACAATGATGGTGAGAAACAAATTTAACAATAAATACAAAATTACAAAAATATATAATAAATAAGGGTAATATTATCAAAATGAATTCTCTTTATCCCTCCCAATAAAACATCATGAATGAATTTTTTTCTTAATCTTACAAACCTACTATGAAAAAATAAAACAAAATAAAATAAAATAATGAAGAAGCGAAGAACGGAAAATAGAAGAATAGTTAACAAAAATTATACCATTCCATCATGGCAGCCCACAAGTAAATAGTCATGAGGGGGCATGACAGACCACTCCACTGTCAACGGAATGCTGTGATATCAAACAATGGATGAAATTAAATCAGTGACTAGGCTAAAAGGAAACTTATAATTACCGGCATCAAGCAAGTTCAACTACCTTAGGCAGCACGGCATGAATGTTTTAAATTGAAGCACTTTTTTAAAATGTGCTCACTTCCAATTTACTTATCCAATAATCAGCCAAGTTAAAATTAAATATGTTAATTTATTTTGCCCCTCAGTGATTGAATTCGTACAATTTTTCCCCTAAAAGGAACAAGTTAAGTAACACCATAAAAAGAGAAAGAAGAAGGAAGCATGCCTTTGTTTTCCACCATGCTTCAACATTGAGCATTTAAATACAGGTGCCAATTTTATAAAACGAGGATCAGTGCCCTCCCTATGCTTATAAATCTCCCTCAACACACGAGGAAGAGGAACCTCCCACCTGCAATTGAAACTTGACATGTTGATAAGGCAACAATAACAAGGAGCATCCCATAAAAGAGTTGTGAAAATATCTGATACAAAGAGATTTAATGTCAAAAGGAAATAGCATAACATATGAGAAGAGATGAATAACCATATAGAATAGAGTTGAACAACTCCAAACATAAATTACACCCCGATTTTGATATTTCTAATCTAAATTAAATTTCAGGATAGGGGGCTGTGCTATTCTACAAATTGCATCTGAATTATGAAAAATATCCAAATTTTCAACTACCTGTAAAATTTTTAAACAAGAACAATGATATCAATAGGAGATGAGGCATCAGATATCTTACACTTCTAGAGATCCATTGCCCAACAAGACAGCAAGATAGCCCATTCGGTGTTTGCTTACTGGGTCATACATGTTGCGCGGTTGCCATTTCACATCCCATGCCACCTTTCCATTATGAGCTAGGCAAGACACAAGTTTTGGCATAGTCACATTCCCTGAAATAGAATTAGGGGCGACTACATTACCCATTGCAGAGCTGCCATGAGGTTGACTTGAGTCATTCTCAACCTGTGTCAATAGTGCCGCATCTTCGTTGCATCCCACATCCCTATGGTTAGCTTTCAACCTACTACTTTTAACATGAGTTTCCAAGACAGTATTGCATGCAGAAGCAGCTTTCTTGGTTTGTTTCTGCTTTGCAACTGAACACTGTTGCAAGGCTGATTCATTGCGATTTCCATCAGCTGCACCTGAAAAATTTATTTCAGCTGAATCTTCTGGAACCTGAACTGCAAGAGCTTGCACAGCTTGATTCTCAGAATTTGAAGAACATACAGTAGCTTCTTTTGAACTCTTTTTAGGCCTTCCTCTAGGCCTCTTTATTTGTGCTGATTTTTCACTTGAGGCCTCAATTATTTTATGTCCTCTTCTACTCATGTCAATGATAGGTAATATTTCTTCATTGTTCCAACAAACCCCATCCGAAGCAGGAAGCTCAGAAGAACTTTCTGGAAACTGAACATCTAGGGCTGGTATGTACTGGGGGGTTTCACTATTTGTGTTATCAATTACTTTTCCTTTGGGATTCTTTCTAGGTCTTCCTCTAGGCCTCGTCACCTTTGTTGACTTGTCTTTTTTAGGTCTTTTTTTCCCCTTATTTGTTAAATAACATTTTTCTTCATCCTGCTCGCGGATATTTAGAAGACACCATATTTGTATAACACCTCTACCAGTCAGTGGGGCACCCATCTTGTGGTAAGAAGAACCAGGTGGATGAGTAGCAACAGCAACAAACTAATACAGAATAAAAAATTGTCACCCAATATACAATATGTCAAGGTTATAAAAAAGTACAAAAATTATATCCTAAATTCCTAATAACTTCTTAGAAGAGCAAAGCTCATGCAAGTGCCGACTAACATCCAAGAAAGTAGTAACATAATAATTCCAAATACTTATCTGTATCAAGTATAACAATATAACATATGATAGTGCAATGCATTAAAAAGCTTTGTCAATTGCACTGCTATGATGGAAGACATGTTACTCCTTTCATCCATCTATTTCATAAATCTAGTTGACGGAAAACACATGGTTAGTATCGCAATAAATACAATACAAATCGCTGGAATTATCAAAATCACGCCTGAATCGCTTGATTCACATCTGAATCACTTGAATAGCAATTAATATTGCAATTTGCAAACTGATGATTCAGGAACTGGCTGGGTTCCGGGAGTTTTAGGTCAGGTCAAACGCGTCCCAGTTTGCAAAAAATTATTTTTTTCGCTCCTTTTTTTTTCAATCAAAGCCACAATTGCAGCCGACTCTTTACCTCTTCAGTTCCAATTTTATATAAGTGTTTAAAATCGAGGGAAAAAACAACTGTAAATTTCTTCCTTGCGGCGTTCTGCAACTGCAAGCACACAGGCATCATTCTTCTGCAAGTGAAGCACCATTCACTCGGCCTCAGATGCGTTATTATTTGTTTTATTGAATCTTTGACTTCTTTTCTTTATATTATTTAATATCTAATGACTTGTGGAATTGTTTCTTGTCATTATTTTATTGTTGGAGGGCAATATGTTATGTTTGATATTGTTTTGCCTTATGCCTAGTACTTCGCTTGCTGTGTATTGATCATTTTGAAAATTGAATTGCAAAACTTATCCATAGTTTAATTACTTTCTGGTCATTTTTATTTCTGGATATTATTATGAGACATGAATTATATGGTTATTTAAAGGTTTAATTTTATTTATTATTGTTGTTTATATCTTATGATACACAATAGAATACGATATGATATACGATACAGAAAATTGATGTTTTGATACACGATACGTATCCCTATTTAATAATCTGGGATGGGAAACCTCTCCCATCCCATGAGACTTCAAATAGACAATGAACCTTGACATGTTAGATGTCAAAACCAACAAATAGACAGAGTACACCATTTAGCTCATGTTCAAACTTCAAAAACTTCCCCATACAATAGTAAGCCAATAAAAAGTAGCTAAATAGATGGCTTGAAAGGCGGGAGAGAGAAACCAAGTACCTCACATTTAGCTGAACAATCAGGCCTTTCATCTATCCAAGGACACCAATCTAACGCCCATACAGGGCCTCCAACACACATCACAAAGTCTCTGCATCTACAGCATTTGAAGTGTTTGGCCAAGTTAAATGATGAGTAGCAATGGAATACAATAATTTGTCAGGAACTTCAAAGTGGGCAGTAATGCCCATACTGATGTCAATGGACCAAAAGACCACAGATAGGCAACATACTAGTGATACCTGGATTCCTGCAATTTGGTATCCACGGGATGCTCTTTGCTTTGCACATCACACTAAGAACGATACACAAAAAGATAATGAATTGTTTGCAACACAACACCTGTAACATTGTTACTAATCAAGAAGAATTTTGATAAGATGAGCTCTGAAGAGGAAACAAATAAAAGGATACAAACAGCTTATACCTGGGGAACAGTGGCTGATGAGAACTGAGGCAATGTTATGGCTCCAGCATCTTTTTCCTCAGAGCTCTGACATCTCTCAGTTATGTAACCAAACCTAATGCTTTTTGGTGGATACCTAAAATCTCTCCATTCTCTACACATTTGAAAAACAAACAAGCTAAGAACTACTTATTTTCATTCAAATTAACACATCCAAACAAACTCTGACTATCAAGCTGTTTTCAGCATCTACATCACTATTTTCTATTCTCGGGATATCTCTATCTAAAGTAAGTTCAAAACAATTTACATGCATTTCAAAAGAAATCTTGTATTGCCATTTGTTTCAACTTCTTTTTGACTGAAAATAGTGATCACTTTTACCAAAACAAATAAAAATTTTTTAGAAAATATTTATCTTAACCACTTAACTTCAACTCTTGTTATTTCAAAAATTTAAAAGTTTCTGAAACATTCTTTAAAGCAAAAGATGAAATAATTAACTTCTCTTAAACTGAAAAGTGATTCCTTTAGTAGTTAAAAATCACTTTGTCCAAAACAAATTTAAATAATAAAAAATAAATATAGAAGCTAAAACAAGTGCACCTAAATATTCTACAAGCACATACAAAATTATTGTTTCCTTATAAAATGTACCCTATTATGATTATAAATATTGAGATTATGTGTACATGTTTATAGCTAGAGTTGTAGCTGAAACATCACCAAATAACTACCTCTAATGGCTCAAGTAACTAACTCTAACAAGCACTAAGATAGGTGACTCAGCTACAAATGAGAACTCAGCTATTCACTAAGACGCTCTTAACATTATCAATGGGTATAACTTCAATCTAGAAGCAACTCAAAACAGTTTCTATCTGATTCATATGCAATTAAAATAAACATACCTCTAATAATATTATAATAATTATAAAGTTTAAACATATTACAACAAATTCTATTTATTTTTCAAAAATTGAAATTAAGTACCTTAAAAATGTGAGGGAGGAAGAGAATCTCTGAACCTCACTGTGATGAAAATCAGTATTCTGATCTTCCCCGCATAGTGCTGCAATGTCATCAATGTATCTGAAGAAATTCTCAGCAGAATAGTCAAACGAAGAAACCCTAATCCCGCTACTAGTAGTAGCATTATTACTAGCGCCAACATCGTTACCACTGCCATTGTCAATGCCTACAGCTGTAGCAGTAGCACCAGCATCAGCACCATTGTTTGCCGGTGCAGAATCTTCTGGAACATTTCCATCCTTCTTTGGTTTTGTTTTCATGTTCTTCTTAGTGTTCTTCTTTCCTTTGAGGCCAAAAAGTTCAGCGATGCAAAGCTCTTCTGCTTCCATTCCCTCAAATTTTAGAGAGACTTGAACTCTAAACGTGTTCCCCTGTTGTTGTTAACATAGTTACTAGGTAACCCAGTCATTATTAAATAAATATACAAAAGTATAAAAACACCAAAGGCCAACATCTACTAAAATAACACCAAAAAGCCAACATCTACTAAAATATAAAGGTATGTAAATAAGGTAGGGAACAGGAGTTCAAGGAGCCATCTCAAGCAGGGAAGGGCGGGAACACCAAAACAGAAGGAATACTGTAGCAAAATAAGTAATATATAGCACACACCAAAAAAAATGAAAAATTAGCTAAGGCCAAGCCATGTGAAGGATAACAAAATAAACAGTAGTAATTGAAGAATTGGACATTAGCCCAGAGCACCAGCAAGTTATTGAAGACATGTACTCTATTTGCAATGGTATACCCCTTGATTGGAGCAATCTATCCTTGTACAACTTTTGTGAGATAGGACAAGAGAAACCAATCTGAAAATTAGCAAGTTGGATCCCACCCAGCAACAGTTATATATGAGCAATCTGCCAAATCTGCTCTGAAAAGAGAAATATAGAGACAGACAGAGTCAAGGGCTGATAAAAAGCATAGGAAGGTTCCAGATTGGATGAAGCATTACATGTTCTCAAGATAAAGAGACAATCAATCAATCAATTCCAGCTCTAAAGCATCACCAACCCTTAATTCTATTTATTAACAACTCATGAATCAAAGAAACTAAAACAAACTGCACCAAAGTCTTAGCAAGACAAAACCAATTCATATATGATCAAGCCGGTTTCTTCACAATATTCATTGTATTTTAACAGCATTGCCAATTTCAAAAATACTTAATTTATCTTATGTAGTCGCCACAAACAATTACTGAATTATCATTGAGACATTTTATCAAGCACATGGTGTGCGTCATTTGTATATGAAGTGTGCATGACACACAAAATGAACTAAACTATCAAAAATCAATTCACTAACAATTCATTGGGACGAGTGGAACAAAAATTGTACCAAGACATAGGCAATTCATATATGAAAATCATAATAAAAGTTCTTTAAAAAAAATGAAAAAGTTGAATGTACCCAAAACCAACACAAGCTTTAATTATTGGCTGCCCATGTTTATTTTATAGGATTTGTCTGCATCTGATTCGCTTTACTCATTTTTTTCCCCTACCAAATCCAAATATATTTCCTTCTAAACTTCCTATTTAATTTAATTTAATTTAATAACAGTAGTAATATCCATACTTGATACTTCAACTACTACTTGATATTTTGACTTTCATTAACACTATATTCTTGATTTCTTTCACATTTAACTTAGACACTAGATTACCATCTATCTATTTATAATATAGAAAAATTATCACGTATGGCACTGTAGACAAGTAGCAACAATGCATCAGTAAACAGCAATTGGTAAACATTACCTGAATCGATGGCTCGGGCTCCTTTATTTACTTGAATCGGTGGCTGGGTGGGAGACTGGGAGAGGAGGTGCTGTGTTGAACTGTTGATCGTGCTGGGTCAGTGGGTGCTGTGTTGAACTGTTGAGACTGGGTAGTGGTGGCGTGGTGCTGGCCTGCTGGTGCTGGGTCAGTGGGTGCTGGCCTGTTGTGCGACGGCTTCGTGTTCGTGGTGCACCGGCGGTGGGGGATCTCTGCTCTGTCCGCGAAGAGGAAGGCTTCGGCGTTGGGACTTGGGAGGAAAGCTTCGAGGTGGTGGGAGGAACGGGGGTGCCGCTGCCGCCGGCCTCGAGGCTCAAGGACGTGGGTGGCTCTGTGGCTGGGTGCGCAGAGGGCGAGATTTGGAGAAGAGAGAGCTAGGTTAGGTTTCGACTGGGGGTTAGGGACGCGCACTCGCGCAGCAGTAGCACTCAAACCGGTTCGGTTCGATTCGGTTGGAATTTTCATGGTCAGAACTGAAAACCAAACTGAACTGCAACAGACAGCAAAACAAGTTTTTTCGGTTTGTTCGGTTTTCGGTTATTTCAGTTCGTCTCGTCAGTTTAGTTCGGTCCAGATCAGTTTTGAACACCCCTAACATGAACTCTGCCGAACTAATCCAAACTTCACCTGAAATAATTAAAACAATAGAGCGACTCAAAGTAGCATCCAAATAGGTTTCAGACACTAAAATCTCAATAAGACTCAATAAATTCATATCTAAAATAATAAGAAAATAAAGAAAAGATTCTCACGCATCATCACCTCACCGTAGCCATTCGCAAAGTGGAGTCTCGATCTTTTCGGACCATTCCCTCAAGCTCTAGGACAAGTAAAATACCTCATAGTAGGAATTGACTATTTTACTAAATGGATTGAGGCGGAACCATTAGCGACCATCACAGCCCAACAAAGTCAAAAATTTCTTTATAAGAACATTGTTATAAGGTTTGGAGTCCCCCACTCCATTACCACAGACAATAAAACTCAATTCACCGACTCAACCTTTAAAAACTTGGTGACTAACCTGAAGATCAAGCACCAATTCTCATCGGTAGAACACTCTCAAGCCAACGGTCAAGCTAAAGCAGCAAATAAAGTAGTATTGGCTGGGTTGAAGCGCTGACTATAAGACGCGAAGGAAGCATGGGCAGACGAGCTTCCTCAAGTTATGTGGGCATATCGGACAACTCCTCATTCAACAACTGGGGAGTCACTTTTCCGACTTGCTTACTTCATAGAAACCATGATTCCTATAGAAATCGCTGAAGAATCTCCAAGAGTTACATTCTATAATGAAGTGGTCAATATCCAAGCACAAAACGAAGAACTCGACCTTCTCTCAGAAGTTCGAGAACAAGCTCGGATCAAAGAAGAATCATTAAAGCAAAGGATGACTTTAAGGTACAACCAGAAGGTAATCAAGAGAAGCTTTGTCCTCAACGACCTTATATTGATCCAAAAAGACATCGGAGTTCAAAAATCGGGAGAGAAAAAGCTGGCAACAAACTGAAAGGGGCCTTACAAGGTCAACGAGGTCTTAAGAAAGGGTTACTATAAGGTATCCGACTTACAAGAAAACGAACTCCCGAGATCGTGGCACGCATGTAACTTAAAAAGTTATTATAGTTAGGGAAGCGAACCTTGCTCCCTAATATACTCTTTTTTCCGACTTCATATTTTTTTCCGAAAAAAGTTTTCTTGAAGGGGGTTTTAATGAGGCATCACAGCAAGGGTTAGTACCGAAGACTGCCTTTAGTACCGAAGTCTAAGACCTTATATTGATCATGAGAAAATCTTTAGCAGTGAACTTATGTAAACCCTATTTTTCTTTTCAATAATAAAATACCTATTCTACTAGATTTTCCATCCTCAAATGCATTAATTTAAGCTCGAAAAATCGCAAAAGTTGTTGATCGACCTGTATGGTCGGCAAGATGAAGCAACGAGGTACAAATTAATAAGAACTTATGTAATCAATTCGTGAAACCAACCTCAAAATTAAATCGAAACAAAAATGAAAAGTAAAAGTAACTTGGCAAAGTTTGATTACACGAAGTCAGAACTTACAAAGGAAAATGCAATATTTCGTATATGCAAATTTTTCAACTAAACAGCTGTATAAGCTAAGATATATTTCAAAAAAAGAAGCAAAAAAACCTAAAATCATTATCAAAGTGAAGAAAGGTTTTTAACAAAATTCTAAAGTTGTTTAAAATACAACTATGGCAAAACAAAAATTGTTTAAAACTAACTACTACAAAGACCCACAGATCGGGCCATTCAAGAGCTACGAAAACAAAGTTTACAAAGGATTAAGTTGTTCCCCTATGACAGCATCCTCGACGTGAACGGAGGAAGTCGGATCGTATTCAGAGACTGGCACGGCGGGAATTGGATGAGTTGGAGAAGGAAGGAGTTTGCCACCAACGGGCTCGCCTCCGGGTTGAAGCTCGGGATCCTGGGAAGTCTGACTGACTTGTGCCGCCAAAGCCTTCATGTCGAGCAAAGAGGTATCATCATCATCATCGGGAGCAGGAATGATCTTTCCATCTACCACTATGTTATCCGGGCTAATCAGGGAAAGGTCCACCTCGGGAGCAATAACTTGGAACTGGGCCTTCAGATTTGCAACCATCTCGTCCATGCCTTCGGCCACATACTCCTCGAGCTCCACATATTTATCCCAGGCTTTAGTAATTTCATCCACAAGATCAGGCTTCTCCCCAAAGACACGGGTATAACTTTCCTCAGCTTTCTTTTTCAAACCCTCCGACATGGCCAAAGCAGCCTCCGCCTGTTTGATTTTGGCCTGAGCTTTACCAAGGTCAGAGAGCAGTGCATCCCTCTCCTCTTCGAGCTCTTTTTTGGTCTCCTTCAACAAGGCTACCTCGGCCTCTGAGGGGGAGTCTTCTCCAACTCCCTGGCCAAGGTTGCAAATATACCCGCTGTCCAAACTCCACCTCGGGCCAAGAGCTGCAGGTGAATTTTAATGGCCACATCATCCATGCTAATATAGCTATGAGGAAGGATGTGCTTTTCACTCCACGCAAGGTGGTCAAAGCCCTGCTCGTATATGCTCCCCGACTCCGAGGTCTTGTGCCTCTTAGGATTTGGTTCGTCAGTAATAGGGGGAGGCCGAGTTACTTATTCGGTCGGGCAGGGAGGAGGAGTAGATTGAGAGGTCAGGTCAGGAATAATCTTCTAAGAAGATGAAGGGCCTAAGTCCGACTTCGCAGGCGAGGACAGGACGGCGAGGTCACTAGCTTCTTTCAGTTAAATGTTTCGCGCAACAACGTTCTTTCTAGTAGAACGGAGCATCTTCATGGCAGCTGACTTAGGAGCCATCCTTTCTGCAACATCCAAATAAAGGAACATCAGTCATCAAAGCAAATTTACAAGTAGAATCTATAAAAGGAAGAGGAAACTACCTAGCTCGGACTGAAGTTGGCTCGGGTTCCATAAATACCTCTTGTGTCCAGATAAGGAGCTCGGCCCCAGAACTCCTGAAACACCCCGACCACACTCAACTCTACCTCATCTAAATCATCCAACTTATACTTAACTATCACGAGGATGTCTTCCCAATACAAAGGAAAGACGGGTTCATCCTCATCGTTCAAGAAAAAAGGTCGGATACCCTCAACAGCTCAAACCTTAAAAAAGTAATTTTTGAAGTCATGAAAGGACTCATCATAGATAGCAAATACTTTTCTACCCTAGATAGCACAAAAAGACAACCAACCTAGTTTTTTAGAACTAAAGGGTTTGGTGAGGACAAATAGGTAAAAGAAGACATTAAGAGAAGGTCGGACATCTAGTTCCCGACAAAGAAGTTGATATATTTTCAAGAAACTCCAAGAATTAGGATGCAATTAGGTAGGGACAACGTTGCAGAATCTAAGGACCTCGACTCAAACTCAGAAAAAGGGAAGGTAACCCCTAACTTTGTGAAAAAACAATCATAGACATATATGAAATGTCGTTCCGACCTATCAAGTTGGGGGAAGCAGACTCTCTCCTCAGGGTCGACAATAACAATCTCATAGTTTCTCTTATTCCTTCGACTAAAACATAGCCTATGATGCCTATGAAAGGCATCGGAATATTCATTATCAACAATAGGGACATAGGTAAGAACATATAACTTTACCCATTCCAAGTCGGACGAAACCTTAGTCGACATACTATGAACTAATGAACGAGACATACAAGCTACACCTACAACACAATAAAATAAAAATAATTACTACAAATCGAGCAAAGCAAGTTAAGTAATTAGAAGGTCGGGTCAATATCACAGGTCGACGCTGACTTCCCAGACGTGAACAACAGCAGCACAGGCATTTGCAAAATCTAAAAGAGGTCGGGCCGACATTAGGAAACCTTCCTAGAACACAAATAAATATGCGATACCTCCAACACATAGAAATGAAGTCACCTTCTATATGAAAATGGTATCATTGGGGGGCATCATAGAACCCCACGAACAGGGCCACAGCAACAGCGAAAGGAAAAATCAAAACCACAATGGCAGTGAAAAGTGAAAAATTTTTCAACTTTTTTTCAAAAACCCAAAATCAGATTTTCAAGAACGCAAAACTCCAGAGTTAGAATGACAATCACAAGCAACATTTTACAACTACCACTCTTTCACATATGCCAGAATACATAAAAACAAGAAAATATATAAAAGAGTACTAACCTCGAAGAAGCACGAAGACTGAAGGGCACGATTAAGTGGCAAAAACACAAACGGTCTTCCCATAAAGCGCGAATGAAATCCTGTAAAGAGGGTTCAAGATGGAAAAATCTCGAATGATGGGGCAATGAACAAAGAAAGTGAAAGAAGGAGAGAAAGCGAATGTTTTAGAAACAGAAAAAGAAAGAAGAGGGAGAAAGTGATGTATTTATAAGACACAAGAGGCAAAAGAGACATTTCAACCCTCCTTAAATGTCGTGCACGAATCTCAAGGAAACTACCGCATAACGTACACCATATCATTAAGCTACACAATGTTTCAAAAATTGTGAAACACGTCGAGTACCTGACCTCTTGAAGGCGGCGTACCCGACAAAGGAAATTGAAGCCACGAATGCTCGAGCCCGACCTTGTAAAAGCTCGGACTCAAGCATGGGAACTGTTCATATCCTGAAGCCAAAACATAAAGCCATGTCCAATAAGGATAAAGGCTCACCCAAAAAGGGTGGCCCCTTCTATTTGCCCGACCATATAAGAGGTCAGACACGATAAGGGAGGTCCAGCCCTACTTATCTGAATAAATAACTACCTCCCTAAATATTTCCTACTATCTCTACCTCATCTAGAAGGTAGATCCCAACAAACTTCTAAGATAAAAGAAATGGTTTTCCACTAACAAAGGTGGAACTACTCCAAAAGGTAGTTATATATTCTATTATAAATACACTGACACCCCTCATGTATATTCAAGTCTCAATCTACTAAAAAATTTGTTCAAAGCCCTTGCTAACTTAAGCATCGGAGTCTCTTGCAGGTACCACCCCCTCTTCTTCATAAGGAACTCGAACGGCGGTACCTCGACATCAGAACAAGTCGGACACTGCCTTGGAAGGAGTCTGGACTGCACGTTCAGACCCAAATCACCGTTTCAGGTAACTCTCAGAACACCTAGTATGGTTGAATAATTGTTTTAAAAAATTTTAAAAAGATGTAGGAAGAATTGGATAAACAAAAGGTTTGAATTTATTTATTTTTCTCTTGTTTGGTAAACTTTCCTGCATAAGTCTTCTAAAGCTAAATAGATAATGGAAGTTGTTGACCTCTGTAATAATGCTTGTTGAAAGCATCAAAACATTTCTGTTTACTTATTTTATCCTAGCTTGTAACTTTTTATAAAGGATTTGGATCCAGTTAACTAAAATAAATGAATATAGGATTTGGATATTGCCATGTTATGATGGAAGATATATACATAAATAGCTTCCTGAGAATTTTAAAAGGGACTCCAATGTATTTAATGAGTGTGTCTCTATGGCATATTATAGAAATCGGTGCAACAATTGAATTGTTTTACTGATAAGCTTCAGTATTTTTCGCTGTGTAGTTAGTTTTTGTCAATTGATTTTACTGAGCCTGCTATGCTATGTTCTTAGGACTGTTTATACAAGACTTGTTGGTTAGTAGTTAATAAGTATTGAAGCTGCCGCTTTCTCATAGTAAACTAGCTGAATTATTGGAAATCATCTTCAAAGGTGTTTAGATTTGGTATTATGACATTATTTAAGTATTAAGTGCAACTAAAGAAAGTTTCATTTATTCACGCTGATAGATAATTGAAATCCAAAAATGAGAAATCCATATAACTTTGTGGAGGAGGAAAATACTATGCATTAATTGTTAATGTTGACATAGGTCTATTCCAATGTTAGTTATTTGAACTACAATCCTTCAATTATTGTAGCTTCTTTTGCCTCAGTTCAAATTCATAGACCTTCTTACGCTTTACTAGCCATGATGAAAATAGTTCTTTTATGTTTTTAAGTTTTCTGCTTTCTACTCTTGAAAATTGGTTACTATTTCTATTTGTTGATTGCTGAAGTAAAATGTCTAACCTTTTCTTGTATCAACTGTTGTTACTCACATCTTACCAATTGTAAGTCTTTTGCAAGATTGGTTGAATGGTGAGTTTGTCAAGGTTGGACCTAATCAGAATTTTTCTCCTGAGGCCAGATATCACTGGTAATTTTGTTCTCTGTTTTGCACCATATATTATGAAATATGAGTATATCTGTCTTTTTCATCCGTCTAGCTTCAACTTATTGATTTTCCATTAGCAATATTTATTTTTATGGTAAGACTTAGTTTTAAACTGGAGGTTTCTCATCTTATCTAGATGGCTTAGCACTGCTTATACAATATACCCTCCTCTCTCGTTTTGCAGGTTTGATGGAGATGGGTATGTAATTTGCTTCCTTCATACAAACTTACATTTTTTTCAAGTGTCTTCAAGAATAATATTTCATGTAAATGGAGTGGCGATATTTGATCCTAGATCTACAAGGATGAATGCTCTGTTTGGTTGATATTATTATTGAAATAAATGAGAAAGTGATGAGCGGATAATTTATACGCTTTTTGGCATTGATTTTACATAGTTTTTAGTATGATTTAGTCAGTTTTTACTATGTTTTTATGCAAAATTCACATTTTTGGACTTTACTATGAGTTTGTGTATTTTTTTGTGATTTCAGGTATCTTCTGGCTGAAATTGAGGGACCTGAGCAAAATCTGATTCAGAGGCTGAAAAAGGACTGCAGATGCTGTTGGATTCTGACCTCCCTGCACTCGAAATGAATTTTCTGGAGCTACAGAAGTCCAAATGGTGCACTCTCAATTGCTTTGGAAAGTAGACATCCAGGGCTTTCCAGCAATATATAATAGTTCATACTTTCTCCGAGTTTAGATGATGCAAACTGGCGTTCAACGCCAGTTCTTTGCCCTATTCTGGCGTTAAACGCCAGAAACATGTTACAAGTTGGAGTTAAACGCCCAAAACAGGTTACAACCTGGCGTTTAACTCCAGAAACAGCCTAGGCACGTGTAAAGCTCAAGTCTCAGCCCTAGCACACACCAAGTGGGCCCCAGAAGTGGATGTCTGCACTATCTATCATAGTTTACTCATTTTCTGTAAACTTAGGTTACTAGTTTAGTATTTAAACAACTTTTAGAGATTTATTTTGTACCTCATGACATTTTAGATCTGAACTTTGTACTCTTTGACGGCATGAGTCTCTAAACTCCATTGTTGGGGGTAAGGAGCTCTGCTGTGTCTCGATGGATTAATGCAATTATTTCAGTTTTCTATTCAAACACGCTTGTTTCTATCTAAGATGTTCATTCGCACTTCAATATAAAGAAGGTAATGATCTGTGACACTCATCACCATTCTCAACCTATGAACGTGTGCCTGACAACCACCTCCGTTCTACCTTCGATTGAATGAGTATCTCTTGGATTCCTTAATCAGAATCTTCGTGGTATAAGCTAGAATCCACTGGCAGCATTCTTGAGAATCCGGAAAGTCTAAACCTTGTCTGTGGTATTCCGAGTAGGATTCAAGGATTAAATGACTGTGATGAGCTTCAAACTCGTGAGTGTTAGGCGTAGTGACAGACGCAAAAGGATCAATGGATCCTATTCCGACATGATCGAGAACCGACAGATGATTAGCCGTGCGGTGACAGTGCACCTGGACCATTTTCACTGAGAGGACGGATGGTAGCCATTGACAACGGTGATCCACCAACACATAGCTTGCCATAGGAGGAACCTTGCGTGCGTGAAGAAGAAGACAGGGGGAAAGCAGAGATTCAGAAGATAAAGCATCTCCAAAACTCTAACATATTATCCATTACTGCATAACAAGTACTATTTAATTTATGCTTTTTACTCTTCATAAATATAATCACTCTTATCATTGATTTCCTGACTAAGAATTACAAAATAACCATAGCTTGCTTCAAGCCGACAATCTTCGTGGGATCGACCCTTACTCACGTAAGGTATTACTTGGACGACCTAGTGCACTTGCTGGTTAGTGGTACGAGTTGTGAAAAGTGTGATTTACAATTTGTGCACCAGAAAGATTGTGACTAAAAAACTTTGTTAAGTAACTTTTGAGCTGTTGATAGAGGTAGATGAATTGTTTTATACCTTAGCAAGCTCAAGTCAAAATCTTGTAAACTCTTTTTTCCTCTAATTATATTACACTGTGGTCTCCCATGTTGTTCTACACATCATTGAATTTCAGAATGATTCATGGTTTGCGTATTAAAGATGGAAAAGCAACATATGTTTCTCGTTTTGTGAAAACTTCTCGTTTTATGAAGGTATGATATCATGTGCACTAACCTTGTTGGTTTTTTTCATGATTATTTTTACTATTTTATTTAAATATTTTCTTTTTTAGTCCGTCTCTGCATGCACTTTTTCCTGAGTTGCATGCTTGATTAAGTGAGTGACTGCTTTAATGTGCAGACATGAATTCCCACATGGGATTAATTGTATGATTTGTAGTTCTTAATTAAGTATGACCAGTGGGGCAACATCGTAAATATTTTCTGTTTTAAATCTGTTCTTGATGGTTATTTTGCTTTAATATTTATCTAATTCACTCTTTGATTGAATCAATTGTGCTTCTGATACTATCAATTGTCAAAATCTTTCACATTTTTTATATTGCTTCCCCTAGAACCTATCAACCTCTCTCTCATTTAAATATGAGCAGTCGAACTATATGCTTCCAATTGTTTATTACTTTTTCTCTTTCCTTTTTTAACTGTATAAGGATCTCTCTAAAGTTAGGATCTCGCTTTAGAGGATAAAGTGAAGGATTTCACCTTATTGTTTAAGAATAGAAGTTATTTTATTTTATTGCTTCAATGGTAAAACTTCTTATTTTACATTCAAAAGTGAAATCCTCACTTTAGAGGATCCAAATTTGTATTAAATGTGCAAAGGTCAAGTCTTCCATTCAACTTCTAGAATCCATTCTACAAGAAAGTGCTAAATAAAACTGTTTATTTTATGTCGCTAATTAAATGCTATATACTCTTAAATGTGATATTTCAGATTGGAGATCTCAAGGGTCTGGTTAACATGTTGAAAGTACTTGATCTATCTTTTGGAAATGGAATAGGTAAATTGTGCTATCTATCTTGTTCTGTCCAATTCAGACCATGATTTTAATGTATTTTGTACGTGAACATTACATGCTTGCTACATCATGCATGGACATCTATTCAATATCGGTACTTTACGAACTACTGTAAACTTCTAACTGATCTTTCAAATTTCAAGATAGCTCTTAATTCTTTCTTAGAATGATCAGATAGTGCATTATCCTCTGCTCAGCCTTGATGGTTTCTTATAAATGCACTTTGTTAAGTTTTCTTTTTTTGTTTTGTATTTCTTTATTTTCTTTTCCTTATAAACTATGACCGGAAGATCTGAAACTAACTTGTAATCATACTCTAATTTATACTAGCCAATACAGCTCTTGTATATCATCATGAAAAGTTTCTAGCACTCTCAGAAGCTGATAAACCCTATAAGTACATCTATTATATGTTTTAGGCGTATGAAGACTATGCACTTCTTGATTTTATCTTAACTGTCACTATATGGATTCAACAAAGGTTTTGAGAAAACCCTTCAGTTTTCAGCCATCCTTCAACCATGATCATCTAAGCAATTATTTTTTCCTTCATGGAGAAAGACACTGAACTTCAATTAATGACTTTGTTGTACCTAAGGATTCAACTTGTTATCTTTACTGATACTATCTTCCAGTGTAGTACTAAGGGTGCATTCGTTTTATAGCTTATTTGCCAGAAAATACCTGTTCCCCCCTTAAAAAACCAATTTTCACACATTTAAATATTTAAAAAATCAAAAGTTTTAAAAAATCACTGTTGCAGATGCTATTAAAGTTTTTGAAGATGGTGATTTGCAGACACTTGGTTTGTTAGATTATGACAAAAGATTGGGCCATTCTTTCATAGCTTTTCCAAAAGTTGACCCATTTACTAGTGAAGCCATCTTCATGAGGGAATAATTATTCCAATTTCCAACTAAATGAATATCCTGTTTGCAGGAGAGATGTTCACGTTTGGCTATTCACATACACCACCATATATTACGTACTGAGTTATTTCAAAGGATGGTTTTATGCTTGATCCTGTACCCATAACAATAGCAGAGCCTATCATGATGCATGACTTTGCCATAATAGAAAATTATGTAATATTTATAGATATTTCTCTGTATTTTAGGCCAAAGGTATTTCGAGTGTTTCTATTCATATATTCTGAAAAAGGGAAAAACAACAATTAGTTAATTATAGTTCAACTATGCCAAGCATGGTATTTAGATTCTCAAATGAGTCTTATTTATGATTATTATAAATATAAGGATAAAAAAATTTTTGCTTTTCTAATTTCATCATTGTGGTAGAATATAGGAAAAATGGCAAGCCTAAAAAAATTTGCATTGTTTGTTCTTGATGTAACATCCTAATTAGCCTAAGCTTTACCTCGCGCCGTAAAGCAAAGATTAATCAAAGGTTACGATAGTTCTAAGCTCATACATATAATATATAGAAGGAATTAATATAATCTAAAAGCCCGATGAAGGATATAGCTCAAAAACAGGATTTAAAAGCATAATTCATACTAACGAAACTTCTAACTTCAAGCACAAGATATAGATAAGATATAACAAAAGATATTAGTATAATATCATGAGAGTCTAGCCACGGCTCGCGGAGTTTAAGCCGGCTAGCCATATATACAGGGAAAACAGAAATCTGAGTTAAAACAGCTTATACAAGTGTTCTCTCTCAAATACAAGCCTCTAGGTAAAACAAAATACAAAAGGAGAGATGTATAAACAAAATGAACAAAAGACTCCAAAAGTATCATGATCCTCCGCTTCTGTCACCGTCCAGAACAACTCACCGAGGTGGGTTGCGACCTGCATCTGAAAATACAACAGAAATATGGTATGAGAACCGGAGGTTCTCAGTATGGTAACAGTGCCCAATGATGTAGGATATAAGATCCCAGGATGCCAAAGGCAATCCTAGACTTCATATCCATCACAAGATTCATCTTAGGCATACTAAAACAGTAAAGCATATATATAATTTTTAACATAAATAAACAGGGTACTCTATCTTAGGGGATTTCTATTCTAGCCAAACACCACTGTCCCACAGCCTTCACCAACCTATCCTCCATGGGATCCCATTGCTACCGCCTTCCGAACCTCCTCAATTCTAGTAGAAAACACAGATAATGCAATTAAGTAAGACACAAGTAAAATACATATACAGCAAGTAAACAAATAGCAAAATAAGCATATGATTCATTTAGGCAATACTGAAGATAAACAAAGCAGACAAGCACATAAAAGATGCATATGATGCTATTGGCTCGTGATATCACTTGTCGGTCCGTAATGCCAACCCGACACATCCTTCCGGATGTAGCCTTTTCTGCCATGCCCACGGATATAGTGCCGGGCACACTCTGTTGACCCATAGATATGGTGCCGGGCACACGCTATTCACCCACGGATATAGTGCCGGGCACACTCGCATGCTTAACCCGAGGATATAGTGCCTGACACACTCTTGAAGCAGAAAAGGTTATTAATCATAACTCATTCCTAGAGACATAATACCTTGCATACTATCGTACTTAACCCAAGGATATAGTGCCTGGCACACTTTCCACATTCATCGAGATCATCATTTCTTTTTGAGTCCTCCAATCATCACAACCACACTGTCGTGCTTAACCCAAGGATGTAGTTCCTGGCATACTCTCAACATTCAATAATATCATCATTTCTTTCCGAGTTCCCAACTCATCTCAACCACTGTCAATCCGTTACCCTTAACTACCAAGTTTGCTGCTCTTCCATCTCTCTCATTCAAACTTATCCTCAATACACCAGAAACATAAACCTCCATTTTCTAATTTTTTAGAATAATAGGAACTAATATCCTTAGATTATTTCCCATGTCCTCATACTCAAAATTAAGCCCAAAAGTCTTAAAATAGTGTTATAGAAGCTTACAATCTTGTTGGAAAGGTGAAATAGTTGAAAACAAAGTTAAAATTTGAGAAACAGGGCATGTGCGTACGCACAAGGGTGTGCGCGCGCACGCCCTGAAAGTTTTAAGATGTGTGCGTACGCACAGGGGTGTGCGTATGCACATGTACAAAAATTTACATGTCTGTTCACTCGCACAGACTGACATTCCCAACTTGTGTGTGCGCACAGGGATGTGCGTACGCACAGGTTGTAAATCCTCATTGGTTGTGTGCGCGCACAGGTTGTGCTAGCGCTGCAAACAGGAAGCCCTTCCCTGCGTGTGCGTACGCACAGGTCTGTGCATGCGCACAGGTTCAAAATTTCACAAGGTTATCCGTGCGCACAAGGCTGTTCGTGCGCACACAAACCAGAAATCATAAATTCTGCAGCAAGCTCAGAATTCAGATTTTGACACCAAACTTTGATCATACTTCCTCTACAAAAATCCAAATTTTACAAACTTTATATCGATTCGAAGAGTTTTCAATAAACTTCAATTCTAACTAAATTTCAACAATTTTTGAAAACCGAGCCATAAGTAATGATCAGACAAAGTTCACCAAAAACCACTTCTTACCAAAACTCACAAAAACCTCAATTTACCAATGTCCACATACCACATCCAACTAAAACAATACCAATCTCCCAATTTCAGCACAAACTACCCCCTTGGGTCACAATTTACCATTCATACTGAGATTTCATTCACCCTTCTTCATCCTCAACCTCAAATATCAATATATTTCACTAAAACATTCTTCAATCAACCAAATCATTCATCAACATCATATCACCAACAATTAATCATAACAAATCTCAATTTCAAGCTCCAATTCCAATTATTCACATCAAAGCCACAATCCATCAAAACAACTCAAAATCATCAAATCATCATACATCCTCATACAACACTCAATCAATCCACATTCAACTTCTCCAACCACATGGTTATATCATCAACATCAATAATCACTTAGATCATACCACTTCTCAACTACACACAACCATTTATCATCATCATATCATACTCAATCATTATAATCAAACTCAAAAATCATCAATTCATCGCAAAACATCATATATCATCAATCAACAATCCAATACCCATTTTAATACAATCCTAACCTATGGGTCACTAGCCTAAGTGTCCATGAATATTATATACTACATAGAAGAAACCGAAACCATATCTTGGTCAATTCTCAGTATGCACAAACCACCATCTTGAGCCCAAACAAGCTTCCAAGACTCACCAATTATCAAGCCATACACATAACATACCAAGAATCAACATTATGGCTAACCAAGACATCAAACCACAAGATTTTAAAGAGACTTACCTTGTCCAATGTGATTAGGGATAAAATTCAACAATTATCCGCTACTAAAGCTCACCTAAACAAGCAAAACCACAAAATCTACTCAAAAACTAAACCCAAAAATGCACAGAAACTAGGGCGAGAAACTGGAGCTTGGGTTGCAAGTTCTTACCAGCAAAGCCTAGATAGAAACGAAGAGCTCATCAAGAGCTTCACGTGGCAACTGACGACACGCAAATCGGATCACTGTAGCTCGAGATATGGCCAAAAGAGTGCAAGTGTGAATAGTGCTCTTCTCTCTTCTTCTCTTCTTCTCTCTATCCGAGCTCTCTCTCTCTCTTTTGGGAAAGAAATGAGCTGAAAAGCTCATTAAATGAGCTTATATATGTTGGGCCTTGGGGCTAACTTAGGCCGGTCCAACCCGTTAGTGTTCCAAGTCCATTTGGCCTACTTTGGGCCAAAACCTTTAAGATTAGTGTCCGGTTTTTAATTCCAAATTATTTTCATCATTTCAAAACAATAACTCACTTTTTAAAATCTTATTTTTCTCAAAACGCGGTCCCAAACAGACTAAAATCGGTTTGACCGGCTTAAGCACTAGTACGCAGCTTTATAAAAATCTTTTGCAAAAGCTACATTTCCTAACTCAGAAAAATTCAGTGAAATCAATTTTCATCTTTAAATTTTCAAAATAAAACTTCTAAATTTTGAACCTTTTCCGGGCACTTAAAAATCATTATTTTAATTAAAACGATTTTTCGTAAAAACTCCGGTTCTTACACTTGACATGGTCATAGAGCAACTGAAATTGTCGTGGTCAATCTTTCTGCTATCATTCATAATTAAATTATAATTTTGCACTGTAAAAGTGTTCCCATGCTTTAAAAAGATTTTTCTATGAGAGAAGATATATTTGAGATAAAATCTATTTCAATGTTTACACCTATTTCAAATAAATGCTGAAGCAAAGTTTCAAGTTTTGGAAGCTTCACTCCACTATTGAAGGGGTGAACAACCAAGGATTGGAGCAAGGAATGAGAGCACGATGTTTGAGTTCCTATAGATTACAGAGCTACTACACTCTTCTCTTTCATGGTCTCATTGAATATCTTATTTTCTCAGTCTAGTCTTTCTTTGTTTTCAATGGTAAAAGACATAACAGTGAGGTTTGTAAGAAAAAGTCATTGAGTGGAAAAATGTAAGAGAGTTAGACTTGGAGAAAAAGTCATATGTTTATTTTAAAAATCCTTTGTAAGTTTTTCTATTTTGTTGTCATGATCCTAAGGGGATTGATAAACCCTAATTTTGTGGTTTATCTTGTGTTGAATTTAGTGGATTTTATCAACTTATTCCATAGTTATTCAATGAAATAGCATAATTTTGTGAATTTCTCCTAATTTGTGCTTAAGAGTGAAAACATGATTTTTAGATCCTTAATTTGCCAAATTTAATTCACTTTAATTCTATTCGATGCTTTGATATATTTGTTAAGTGATTTCAGGCTTAGAAGGCAAAGATTGGGTTGAAGAAATGAAGAAAAAGCATGCAAAAATGGAGAAATCATGAAGAAATGAGGATTTGCCGAATTCATGGTGCATACGCATGAGAAGGAATTTCGTCAGCCGATGCGTATGCGTGACAACCAGCATATGACCAACTTAAAGAAACACACTGGGGGCGATTTCTGGACTGGCTCAAACCCAAATCCAACTCATTTTTGAAGTATATAAGGCCAAATTCAAGAAGGAACAAGGGGGAGCAATCAGTGTAGCTTAGAACCATGTTTTAGGGTAGTTTTCTAGAGAGAAAAGCTCCATCTTCTCTCTAAATTTAGGGTTTTTAGTTTAATTTCCTTTTAGATTTAGGTTTTGATTCTTGTTTTGATCTAGTTTTCCTTGCTTTTTATTATTCTAGCACTTTAATTCTCTTAGTTCCTCTTGTTGTTTTCTTTATTTTGCCACTTTTATGTTCATGAACTTTTGTTACTTTTAATTTCATTTAATGCAATTTGATGTTTTATGTTCATTTAATGCTTGTTTGAGTTATTGTTGTTATTTTCTTGCATTTGGTAGTAATAGATTTTAATATTTCTTGCAATTTTACCATGCTTTCCTTTTATGCCTACCAAGTGTTTGATAAAATGCTTGGTTGGGTTTTAGAGTAGCTTTTTGAGCATTCTTGGCTTGGAAAGAGAAATTAGGTGCTCTTGAGTCATTAATACCCAACTTATATTGGTGATCTAGAGTTGTTAGTTAATATTGTTTTCATTGACGCTAATCTCTTACTAATTCAATTAGTGAGTTGATTAGGACTTATGGATTGAGATTAACTAGTCTTATTTGATTTTCTCCCGATGTTGGAGATAACAAAATAGGATTAGCTCTTGGTAATTATTGTGTTATGATTAATGACTAGGATAGAAAACCTTGATTCTCAATCCTTGTCATGAATGCCTATTTATTATTTGTTATCTTTAGTTGTTTTCTTTATTTTATTATCATTTAAATTCTAGTCTTTTTATTAACCCAACCCCCGTGAATCTCATAACCAATAATTGAGCACTCGATTGTAATTCTTAGGGAGAACGACACGGGAGTAATACTCTCGGTTATTTTTATTGGGTTGAACTTGTGACAATCAAAATTAAACTTTAATCGAGGATTATTTGTTGGTTTGGAACTATACTTTGACGAGACTATTTTTGTGTGAAAATTCTAAACCGACGGTAATCCTCCCATCAAGTTTTTGGCGTCGTTGCCGGGGATTTGTAATGTGTGCTTGTTATTGGTTATTTTTCATATGTTAATATTGTGAATAGTTTGATTTTTGCTTGTTTGCTAGTTTTGGTTTAGGAGTTTGTTTTCTTTGTCTCTTGTTAGCTTTTGTTTTTGTTTCCCCTTTTCTACTATGAATTCTCATCCTTTTGGCTATGAGTTTGGTTCGAACTATGTTGTAGGAAAAGAAAGCTTCAATGAGGGTTTTGCATCAAGGAATTAGAAATCAAAGGTGGGAGGAGCCTCAAGCATATGGATACTCTTCTTGGCAACAACCTCCTCCGATTTCTTATGGGTATAATCCAACTCCTAATGCATAATAATCTAATGGATGTGGTGAACCTTATTGTGATTGTCAACCACAACCACCATATGCATATGACCCTTTCCCTCAACTTGCCCTCAACAACCTTACTCACAAGTTCCATACCACCATTCACCTTCATATGATCCTAACACATACCCACCATACCAACAACCCTATGAACCATACTTAGAGCCACCACAATTCCAACACCAATACTCCCAAGGACCACCACTTTCATATACACCACCTCCATACTCTCACCAAGATGAACCACCTTCCAACTATGACACCTTTCCTCCAAACAATGAACCCTCTCTTCCACCACTGCCTTCATTGGACGAATTTCTCAAATCCCTAATGCAAGAACAAAAAGATCTCTATTCTCGTCTTCAAAAGCAAGAAGAAGAGGATCAAAAGAAGCTAAAGGGGTTGGAAGTCATGATGGCCACCATAACCGAAGCCGTTCATGTAACACCCTAACTTTTAGCACCTCATGATCGTACTAAAAGTTCGAACGCTACTTACCTCTAAACCTTTTTTATTTTATACTATCTTTATTTAATAGCGAGCCTTTATGAATACGAACCAGAATCTTAATCAGGAAAATGAAAAGTCTTCACTTTAAATCTCTTAATCACAAAAGTATATATATTCACATAGCAATATATACATAGACTTATTCCAAGATCCTCAAATACAAGTCCTATCGCTCTGAAATTTTCCAGAACAATGAATGACGAGGGAAAAATAAAATCTAAGATTAAACCAAAATCCAAAAAACATGAATACATGTATATAAAACTCTGTGGATTAGTTATGGCTCCTTGCTAAGGGCTTCCTGAACTTGTCGCTGAAACAGAAGATCTGTAGGGGGTGAAAACGTCGTCCTCACATATTCTCAGTAGGGAAGGTGAATGCCGTAAAAGTAATAAACGAAATGCGAATAATTAACTTTACTCAGTAAAACTATTCTTTTTATCAAGCCTTTGAAAATACTTTTTAATTTTACTTTAGACAAATATTTGCTTTCTTTAAAATTTATGAACTTAAAACAAAACTCACTTACAACATTAATTCTTAATTACTTCAATACATAATACTAATAGTACCAGAGATCCAATTGAACACACAAGAAAGGCATAATAGGACAACCAGCACAATCACAGAGAAAATACAACAAGCAAAACACAACTAAATGCAAATACGCAAACAATATGATGCACGTCTGTCCTAAGCAGGCCATAAGCTCATGCATCGGTTGTCTATCCGCAACCCGACGTTACTTGGGGAGAACCTCAAATATAGTCTCTTTACCATGTCAATTAGGCACAATTATCATCATGGGTGAACCCATGTCAGTTAGGATATCTTGGCATCAAGGTAAGAGACAGGCTATCAATTAGGCAAACATTCCGCATTAGCAATCTCAGGCTATCAGTTAAGCGGACACTTTCACATTAGCAATTTGGCACAAAGGCTTATTCAACATACAATATGCTATCAGTTAGGCGGACATTCCCGCATTAGCAATCTTAGGCTATCAGTCAGGCGGGCACTTCCCCATTAGCACTTTTCATGATTCATTATCCGTTTCAGTTATCTCTTTCATACATGGCTTCTCATTTTCTTCTTCTTTATTATGCCTCCACATCACCAATTACATACACACACCTCTACATCACCTATATTATTAAACGTCCCTCCGTATCACCATTTAATTACACATACCTCCGCATTACCAAATAATCAATCGCTCTTACCTCTACATCACCTCATAGGTATACTTTCAGTCTTAGCATAAAACCTTTAATTTCCAAATACCCAAACTTCTTTAATATTTAATCAAGATAAAAGTCACTTTCTTAATAAACCGACCTCAATTCCTAACTTAAAAACAAAATATTTTCTCAATAGGTCGAACTGAAAACAATAATCTTTTCTTAATAAATCAAAATCAATTAATATGATTCTAAAACCAAATTTTCTTTTGAATAACGCTTTAAACAAGCCTCAAAGTTTTATAAAAATTTCTATAGCATTTTCTCTAAAATCCGGACTTTGCCACCCTTCAAGGGTTCTATCAAACCATTTTCAATTCTCAAAATCATTCTTGATAATTTAAACAAATCAAATTCTTAATACAAAAATCCTTTTCTCAATATGAGTAAATATGTAAACCAAATCTTTTTCAATCATAGAGTCATTTTCCAAAATAAGTTTGTAAATCAGGTTTCTAAAATAAAATCACTTTTTCATATATTTTACAAGAACTTGGCAGAACCTCTCCTTAAAATAGACTTCACCACCCTGACAACTCCTTCACTTTTATCATTCCTTAACTTATCTCAATCCATATATTATTCTTAATTTTTATATCATTTCACCAAAACATACACATAATTTATTCACAGCCACAGTTTCGACAATTCTCAACACAACCAGCTATAAATCAGAATCTTTAGCATCCTCAAACATTCAGAAAATCAAACACATATTCATCAAATTCAATTATTTTCACAGTCACAAATTCAACACAAATTCGTCATCCAACCAATCTAGACAGTCATAAATTATTTGCAATTACTCATTAAGCTTTTGAGCATTCATGAATTAAAAAATTTTAAAAACGAACCCCCTACTTCCGTACGAAATCAAAGTAAATAAAGATTCCTTAGAAGCTTTCTGACTGAGCTGTTGAAGAGGAAAACGTCAGAAATCGTCTGTACCTCTTAGAACTCCAATTGGCCGAACTCAAGGGAAAGAAGAGCTACGTCACCGTCAACTTCCATTGGACAAAACTAATGTCAACGTGTAGAGGAGGAGAATACGAATACTTTTATCGGATTAGATTTTTTATTGGAGTTATGGATCGCAAGAAATCGAAGCCGGAAGCTTCACGGTCATGGAGGTTCTCTCTTCCTTACTCTCGTTTAATCTCGTTTCCTTTCTTTCTTTTCTCTTCAAGTTCGGTGATAATAAAGAGAAGTGAAGATGAATAATAATGATTCTTGATTAAGTGGCATTAGTTTATTAAATGAAAGGGCATGTGTCATAATTATATGTATGTATATATGTTTATAAGCCACACTTCTTATTTCTTTTCTTATGGCTTCGGTTCTTTCTTTCTTTGTTTCCAAATGGTTCCCTGAATGAAATGAATAAGTGAAGGTGATGATTATCATTAATGAATAAGGGGTTAAGTGTCATGTTATATATATATATATATATATATATATATATATATATATATATATATATATATATATATATATTATTTTCTTTTTTCTTTTTTTCTTTTTCTTTTGTTCCTTTGGCTTCGGCCAAATGATGATGATGATGATGATGATGATGATTTTATTTTTCTCAAAATATTTTTTTATAATAAAAATTATTTAAAAATTCTAATAGATTTTAAACTCAAAATATCATAAAATTTAATTTAATTACTTTTAAAAAAATAATTTTCTTTAAATAAAATAATAAATCATGAATAACTCATTAGTTAATTTTTCAAAAACTCGGGGTATTATAGTTCACCACTTAGTCTCCCTACATTTATGCGATCAAAGTACCCCCATTGATGAATATGGAAGATCAACTAAAGAGCGTAGGGAGGAGAAGAACTTGGAGCTTCAAGGTGAAGAAGAGGAGTTAGAGCAAGAGTTGCAACAAAAGGAGGAGGTCGAGATCATTGGTATTGAGGAATTGGTTAGAGAATTGAGGGAAATTGATTAAGTAGATTCCATCATTAGTGATTTTTTGTCCACATTGATTAATCCCTTGATGATCTTGTTGAGCCTTTCCCCGTTGAATTTGAAACGGATGTTGATATAGATCTTATGCAACCTCCAAGATATGACTCAAGTGATAGGGAAGAGCTAGAAGATATTGGTGAAGAAACATTTGAATTTGAGAAAGCTTGGCAAGAGGTGGAGATTGAAGAATCTAGTTAAGTGGTGGAAACCCCTTAAAGAGGATGGACGGGAGTGGAGACTACCTTATCAAGACCGTTGGAGACATCTTCTCCTAAGTTACCATCACCCCTTATATTTGAGTGAATAAAATTCTTGTCCTTAAACTTTATTATCCCGCTTGAATATGGTTTATTTAAGACGGATGGTCAACTCAGGAATATTTGTGGGTTTAAGAGCAAAAGGAAGATAATTAGTGATTGGAAATACCATTCTAGGTTTATTGTGGTTGCATCATCAAGGTTTAGGTGCCAAGGTTGGAGGAATGCTAAATTGAATGGGTCTAGAAGGATAGTTTGGTGCCTAAAGGAGAATTCTAAGAACTTGCCACCCGATTGTCATTGTGATGATCAACTTGAAGACGGGTGTAGAAACAAGATATGGGATCCCGGAATACATGAAGATTAACTTTGGGATCCCTTAGCTTGTGTGAAACTTTATCAAGGTTTGGTGCTATTAACTTTGAACTTTGGAGCTTATTGGAAGTCCAAGCATTGGTGGAAGTTCAAGGATGAGTTCAAACATAAGCCACCATGACAAGGAGCTCACCAAATGTCTAACTTAAGGACAATAAATAAAAGTGCTAGGTGGGAGACAGCCCATTATGATAACATCTTTTCCCTTATCTCCTTTGTTTATATTGGTAAATAAGTTGAATTTTCATTTTTATTAGGTTTATTTAGTTTTAAGTTGTAGTTTAGTTATTTGATAATATTTGGTATTGCTTTGGTAGCTTATTAGTTTCTCAATAAGCTTAAAAAAAAGTGCCTATCACACATACGTGTGACCGACGCGTACGTGTGACACCCCTGAATTAGATCGCGCCAGGATCGTGCGTGGACTGTGCCATCGCACGGTCCAAACAGAGAGTTGTACGCGAATAGTGTGGACACTGTGAGTCTAGCACAATTTCGTCCCACGCGTACGCGTCACCCCCTCTTTTCTCCCATCATGCATATGCCTGCCAGACGCATACGCGTTGAACCCCATTCACCCATGCCATGCTTATACGTGACCCACGCGTACGTGTGGGCACCCCTGTCTCACATATTTCTTTTCTTCTCTTCTTTCCATTTCTTTTCTTCCCTTCTTTTCTTCTCTTTTCTTTCCCTCCTTCAACCACCATTCTTCACCATCTTTCACCATCTACCACTTTCTCCATTAGTTAGTTAGTTAGTTTAATTTTATATTTTGGTAAAAAGTGTTGGATTATTGATTTAATCTGATGATTGTGCTGTTATTGCTGCTGATTATTGACATGATGCTCTTTTAGCATTGTTGTTGTGAATATTCATTGTTGAATTTCTTTATTGAGGTTATATTTTGTTACTTAGTATTAAATTTTAATTGTTGGATATTTGTATATACCAAGTACTCGTGACATTGCCTTTGAGAATGTTTTTGAATTTCTATATTGTATATTGTAGCTAGCCATCATGTAATTTGAATTCACTATCTATTGTTAGGCAATTGTGTATAGTCGATGCAATTTTTGTTAGGTGATGCTTATTTATCATTGATCTTTATTTACGTCACTGAGTTGATGCATCGAAATTGTGGAATTGTGAAATTGGATTGTAATCTCACCTTGGGACATCTTTTTGAAATTCTCAAGCTATGACCATGCTTGCTATGTGATTGACTTTAACTTCTATCTTTCTTTTCTCAAGATGCATAGCACCCATGTCTCCCATTTTATGTCAACTAGGTGATGCGAACCAAAATTCAAAGTGTGTCATTGATTGATGTATGATTTTCATAGTTTTTTTTTGTTTATTAAGTTTCCTTGCACATCAATCAATGTCCATTCATTATCCATTTCACAATTGTTTGATTCTTGCTTGAATGCTTTCATGCCTCTTTACTACCTGTTTGTTTGTCTTAGCCTACAAGTTTTCTTTGAAGTATTTCAAGCACATTAGAATGAGTGAAGTGCATACTTCTTTTTGTTGAATTGTGACATAGTTTTCAATGCCAATGTGTGTTTTCTAAACCGCATGCAACTTATAACTCACACATTATTCTCCTTAATGTCACAAACTGTTTCACTCACTTCATTTTAGTGATTCTTACCTCAATCCAACAATCTATGCTTCCTTGCTTTTGCATTTACTTGTCTTACTATCCTGCTTTCTATCTTTCAGGATGATTCACCATAAGCAACAAGGGAAGCGGAAGAAAGAACACGCAACAGCCGGTTGATCCACCAGCTAAAGGTGGTAATCCGTGAAGTCACCGAACCCCCTTGCTCATCTTTGAATGCACCGAGGACGGTGCAAACTTTTAAGTGTGGGGAGGTCGTCCAACTGATCGGTCGATTTTGGGTAAAAATTTCTAATCCCAACACTTCACATTTCATTTATTTTTCTTTTATTACTAGGTCTTTTAGAATTCTTAGTTGCATTCTCTTGGTTTGCATCTATATATATAATAAGCTTAGTCAAAATAATGAAATTTTCCAAGAAATTTATCTATAGGGCGCCCCAATTGATTTGAGTAAAATTTTTTTTTTCATTGAACTTGCCTAAAGTATATATTGTGGAACATGTTTTTGAGCTAAGAACACATAAGCTTGTGAGTTTTGAGCCTAATTGTGTGGTTACATTATATAACCACTATTTTCCTTCTTGTGTATATTATTCTCTTTCTATGATTGTAATCTTTGATTTGTTTGATTCTTTATGTCCATTATTTTGTGTATGAATGTATTTATATGATTGAGGCATTGATTTCATTTGAGCTCACTTACCCAAATGGCCTAACCCTTTTATCCACTTTTGTTAGCCAACTTTGAGCCTATTTTAATCCCCTTTTGTTCTTAATTTTAGCACATCACTAACTCTAAGTGAAAAACAATAAATATCTCTTATTTGGATCTTTGATTAGCTTAGGCTAGTGAGAGTATGTATCATTTAAGTGTGAAAAAACTTGGGAACATTGGTTGAGATAAAAGTGTATTTTTGAGTTTTTATTAAAAATCTTGAAAGTTGGATACATACTCATGCATTAGATGTTTAAACCATATGCATTAATCTTTTTGTATATATTATATTATTGAAAAAAAAAGAAAAAAAAAGAAAAAGAAAAAGAAAAAAAAGAAAGTAATAAAAAGGGGACAAAATGTCCCAAAGAAGAGTAATAATAACAAATGCATGTGTTGTGATTGAAAAGAATGCATGAGTATGTGGAAAAGTGAGAATTATGGGTAGCTAGGTATTGTGTTGGAATTACATAGGTTGTTATATGTTAAGTGAGAGCTTAAGTTAATCAAAGGTTCAAATTTCAAGCTCACTTAGCCATATATATCCTTATCTTGACCCTAGTCCCATTACAACCTTTAAAAAGTCTTCATGATATTTGTATGCATGAATTGAATAATTGTTGATTGTTAGATGAAAAACAAATCTTAGAAAGCATGATTAGAGGAGAATTGAGTGAATCAACCCTAAACACTTGAGCGACTAGTAGGGGTGTTCGCGGTGCGGTTTGGTTCGGTTTTTGAGGGAAAAGCCATCCAATCCGATCATTTAATTAAACTGCGGTTCGGTTTGGTTCGGTTTTTTTGTCAAGGTCATCCGAACTAAACCAAACCAATTAAAATCGGTTTGATCTGGTTTGGTTTGTTTGATTTTTTCAATCAAATAAAAAAATAACTACATACTATCATGCAAAGTCATAACATTGAAATTATAGAATACAAGTACACCATAACTAACAAAAGTCTTGATTCAATAAAATTCGACAACAAAAGAAATTAAAATACGATAATTAAAGAAGTTTAAAGGTTCAATAGTCAACACAACAAAAAATAAAAACAAATTTCCAGCAACAGATAGCCACGTCTTGGTGTCCTCTCCAACAAAATAATGAAACTTCTTTAAGCAAACCTACCTGAAATCAAAAGACAATTACATAATAAAAACAATAATAATTAGAAAAAGTACTTGATCATGTCACAAGTGAATCTTCACCATCATCTCTTAAGACCCATTCTAGGGACTACCTTATCAAACAATGTTAAAATTTTACCACTGACATGTCCAATACTCCAATCAGAAAAGATCCATACACATAGACTACTACAACCTTTATTTAAAGTGCACTTGATTTTATGATTAATTTGAACAATTATTTCAAAAAAAAGATTAACCATTGTACTTGTCAACCTAAAATTTACTTAAGAGACCTACGATCATGATCTATGGAAAGCACATTCAAAACTATGCTGTTAGATTGAGATGAGTTTAAGTAAATAGTTACCATGAATGGCAAGATCTATAGAAAGCACATTCGATGCAAGACCACCATGAATAGTTCCAGGCTCATATGCCAAGGGATTTGTTGCTCCAATCAACTTTCGGCCAATTGCAACAACACCTTTATCCTCCCAAACCATGGCAACAATAGAACCAGAGATAATGTATTAGACCAATCCATTAAAGAAAGGCTTTGTAATTACTAGCAATTTGTGGAGTTTCTAAGCTAAATTGTTAGCATGTATGTTAAGTAGTAACAAAAACAAAAGAAGTTACCTTTCAAGTAAAATCCCTTCTTCTCAAATTTACTAATAATCTCCCCAACCTGAAACAGAAAGTAGCTTTTTTCAAATATTATAAGGGGGAAAAAGAACAACATTTACCTATTTTACAAAATAGCTACCTTCATCAACCTAATTACTAACAATTTCAAACAATTAGTAATGAACAAATAATTAAAAAATCAGTAATGAACAATAAACAACAACCAGCAATCAACAATGAATAATGAATAACAATCAACCATGAACAATGAACAGCAAAGTAATTACTAGCAATTTCAAAAAATAACAACAAAATAATGAACAACAATCAGCAATGAACAACAATCAACAATCAAACAACAAATATATAGAACAATGAAACTGAAATTATTGATTTATTGATTAACAAGTTAACAACAACCAGCAGCAAGCCAGCAATCCATCAATGAATAACCAAGTCAGCAAACAATTCAACAAACAAAACAAAATCAGCAACAATGAATCAAATTACCAAAATAAATCAATAATTTAACCAGCAACAATACCTAACAAAATAAATCAATAACCAGCAACAATGAATCAAATTAACAATGAATCAACAAGTCAACAAGTCAGCAATAAAGTAAACAATATCAATGAATCAACGATTTAACCAAATTACATACCTGACTCGGTGGCTCGGGCTCCATATCTGACTTGAATCGGTGGCTGGGTGGGAGACTTGAATCGGTGACTGGTGTTTGCTGTGTTGTGGGTGGCGACTGGCGAGGGTTGTGGCTCTGCTACTGCTGGGTGCGAGGTTGCGAGGGTCGGGCTCTGCTACTACTGGGTGCAAGGAAGGAGGCTCGTGCTCTGCTACTGCTGGCGTTGGGTGCGAGCCTGCGAGGGACGAGGGTCGTGCGCTGTGTGCGAGGGTCGTTCAGACTGTGGTGCGAGGGTCGTACACCACTACAGAGAGGAGAGCGCGACGGTGAGAGGCTGAGACTGAGAGCTTTGGATTGAGGGTGGGAGGCGTAGGGTTAGGGCTCACTTTCGCTCAATAATCGCACTCAAGGGAATTAGGGTTTGGCCGTTTGGGGTGGGGTGGGGGTGGGGGGAGTGGGCTGGTTTTTAAGGGTTGTTTTACTAAACCGGTTCGGTTCGGTTCGGTTAGGGTTTTCCTGGTCAGAACCAAAAACCGAACCAAACTGCAAAAAACTGCAAAACACATTTTTTCGGTTTTGTTCGGTTTTCGGTTTTTTCGGTTTGGTTGGTCGATTTAGTTCAATCCGAATTGGTTTTGAACACCCCTAGCGACTAGAATGTATACACATCTGGTGAGGATTCAATTACTTGATTCTATATTTTCACCTTTGATTATCTCTTTTCTTGCAAGTTGTTAAATTCTTTTCAATAACTCGATTCAATTGTGGATTTAATTTGATTGTGATTGCTTTAGCCCTTATGTTCATATATGTATTCTTGGGAATTGATTTATTTTGACCAAGTAGTTGCATGCATGTAGATATGTTGCATTTAGATAGTTTACATTAAATAAATGTTGGTACCCCTTTCTTGTCTTTCTTGAGTTTAGCATGAGGACATGCTTGGTTTAAGTGGTAGAGGTTGATAAACCCCAATTGTATGATTTATCTTGTGTTGAATTTAGTAGATTTTATCAACTTATCCCACATTTATTTAATGAAATAGCATAATTTTGTGAATTTCTCCTAATTTATGCTTAAGAGTGAAAACATGCCTTTTAGGTCCTTAATTTGCCAAATTTAATTCACTTTAATTTCATTCGATGCCTTGATATGTTTGTTAAGTGATTTCAGGCTTAAAAGGCAAATATTGGGTTCAATAAATGAAGAAAAAGCATGCAAAAATGGAGAAATCATGAAGAAATAAGGATTTGCCAAATTCAAGGTGACGCGTACGCGTGAGAAGGAATTTCGTCAGCCGACGCATACGCATGACCCATGCGTACGCGTGACAACCAGCACGTGACCAACTTAAAAGAACACGCTGTTGGGGATTTCTGGACTGACTTAGGTCCAAATCCAACTCATTTTTGAAGTATATGAGGCCAAATTCAAGAAGAAACAAGGGGGGAGCAATTAGTGTAGCTTAAAACCATGTTTTAGGGTAGTTTTCTAGAGAGAGAAACTCTATCTTCTCTCTAAAATTAGGGTTTTTAGTTTAATTTCCTCTTAGATTTAGGTTTTGATTCTTGTTTTGATCTAGTTTTCCTTGCTTTTTATTATTCTAGCACTTTAATTCTCTTAGTTCCTCTTGTTGTTTTCTTTATTTTGCCACTTTTATGTTCATGAACTCTTGTTACTTTTAATTTTATTTAATGCAATTTGATGTTTTATGTTCCTTTGATGCTTGTTTGAGTTATTGTTGTTATTTTCTTGCATTTGGTAGTAGTAGATTTTAATATTTCTTGCAATTTTACCATGCTTTCCTTTTATGCCTACCAAGTGTTTGATAAAATGCTTGGTTGGATTTTAGAGTAACTTTTTGAGCATTCTTGGCTTGGAAAGAGAAATTAGGTGCTCTTGAGTCATGAATACCCAACTTATGTTGGTGATCTAGAGTTGTTAGTTAATATTGTTTTCATTGACGCTAATCTCTTGCTAATTCAATTAGTGAGTTGATTAGGACTTATGGATTGAGATTAACTAGTCTTATTTGATTTTCTCCCGATGTTGGAGATAATAAAATAGGATTAGCTCTTGGTAATTATTATGTTATGATTAATGACTAGGATAGAAAACCTTGATTCTCAATCCTTGCCATGAATGCCTCTTTATTATTTGTTATCTTTAGTTGTTTTCTTTATTTTATTGTCATTTAAATTCTAGTCTTTTTATCAACCCAACCCCCGTGAATCTCATAACCAATAATTGAGTACTCGATTGTAATTCCTAGGGAGAACGACCCGGGAGTAATACTCTCGGTTATTTTTATTGGGTTGAACTTGTGACAACTAAAATTAAACTTTGATCGATGGTTGTTTGTTGGTTTGGAACTATACTTCGACGAGACTATTTTTGTGTAAAAATTCTAAACCGACGGTAATCCTCCCATCAGGGATTTCCTTACAAGTTGGGTTAGCAGTTTGCTATTGAAAGTTAGGGTGAGTTCTTAGTCAAGTCTGGTTTGGGTTAGAAATTGGATTTGTCCCATATAGGATTAGTTAGAATCCTAGGGAGAATTGGTGAATGTAATTCTGTTGAAAGATAGTGAAATTCCATCATAGTTGTGATGGAGACTGGATATAGGCTACATTGCAGTGAGTAGCTCAACCAGGATATATCTGTGCGTCATTTCTCTTCCTCTTCTCTATATCTGGTTCTACACTTTAGGAGACAAAACAAAATTATCTCCTGATTATTCTGTCCAGTTATACTTCACAGTAATTCATCTTGCTCATAATTCAGTTTTGGCCCTTACTTCGTCAAGAGACAAAATCAAAGTGTCTCCTGATTTTCACTCAAAGTGTCTCAACAAATTCAAAGTTTGAAAGCAAAATTAAAAGAGGCCAAGATTCAACTCCCCTTCTCTTAGCCACTAATATCCATCAATGGAATTATCTGATATAAACTAATTAGTAGGAAGATCAGTCAAACCTACTGGTTCAGTCACAAAAATGCCTGTGACTGAAGTCATAGCTCCAAGTTTGTAAGAAGTCCTAAATTATGCTTGACATTGATTAATATAATTTATACCCCTATATGATTAAACTAATCTAGTAAGAATTTCCTTTGTACCTCCATATAGCTTTACCAAACTAGCAAGGAGTAATTACTTCACAATGGGTCCGAAATAACAGTCTGAAAGGAATTAGTTATCTTGTTGATTAGCTTTTTCTAAAGCATTATTTTGTATGTAGGAGTTAGGAAAAAAAGGAAAAAGGAAGCATAAGGACTGAGAAGAATTGAGTTTAAGTTTTCTTACTTGTAAAATAATTTAATAAGCTCGTAATTTATATTGTGATCCTGTGAGAATCCCCAGTTTAAGGGAGCTTTGAAATATGGTGGTAGAGAAAAATTAGGAAACATGATAAAATTCTAGTTTCTTTTTTCCTTCTGAAAAGGATGGTATAAAGGTGAAAGCTAAGGAACTATGAAATACAGCTAAAACCTATATAAGGGCGTGTGATTTACAGAATATTTTTACATTATTAAGAATTTAATACTAGAAACATATTATTGGAAATTTACATTGTTTTTTTCAATGTAAAAGTTTATAGGAATGCAACAACATTCATCGAACCACACCTTGGGGTGTTAGCGAGTTGGAATCTTGAAGGGAAAGAGAAAGAAAGAAAGGGTTTGAAGAGTAAACTAGAGTTTATTGAACTTTTTGCTTCCCTTCCTTTCCTTCCGATCGATCCGAACTTGTATATGCATGCTTAGTTTATGTCTTCATGATGCTAATTCTTCATTTCATGGATTTATGTGCAGGACTGACTGCAAGAACAGGCATAACTTTGATTAGTGTTGACAGCTTCACTATGTACTATCTCATAATATATAGGCATGTATCTGTTATATACTATGTATCCAGTGTTATGTTGAAACAACCTATTTTATACCAGTACACTATTATAAATAAATTAATAAAGGAATTATCCATCTTAACACATAGCTTTTGTATCTTCTTGAGCAGAAATTAGTGAAAGTGTGAATATCTTATTTCAGCTCAAGTAGGTAAAAAAGTAAGTGGACGTATATGAAGTACTAAAAAATGTATATGAATATTCACCTCATGAAATGTATAGGAAAATTATATATGTCAATGAACATGTATGAAATATGAGTAAATAGTCAAATTGGTTCTTAAAAGATTATCCGATTTCCAAATTAATTTCTGAAAGATTAAATTAATCAAAGGCCAGTGCTACAGTGTAGATGAAAATTTTTTTCTACACCTATAGATGACACTTGTCAAGAATTGAGAGCGGTAGCGTACCATAAACTTCACATAATGGACCGAAAAATATCAGAACTTTATATAGGGACAAAACTCTATCTTTGTTGCAGGAGTAGGAGATGTTAGTACAAAATTGTAGTGAATCGGTGATTAATAAATTTATTTTCTATGTAAAGCAGAGATAATTATTTTATGGTTATTAATTATTATGTTAATATCATGGGCTGGATAATTAGTAGCTGTATTTTTTGTTTTGTGGGCCAGAATTTTATTATAATGCTATTTGTTTAAACTGTAATATTTTTTTTAGTTATTAGAATTAAATTTTTACCAATTAAATTAATTAGAATACACATTATATATAATGATAGAGATGGATAATAAATCTTTTTTATGTTATTTATGATATATTAAATTATATTTTAAAATAATATAGAATAAAAATAGTTTTTTCAAAATAAAAATAGAAACATTATGTTTTGAATTTGATTACTATAATTTGAAATTTGAATAGAATAATTCTAACAATATGTTAATTTTAAAAGATGCATATATTTATTTATAAAAAAATAAATTTAGTATTTTAGAAATATTGGTATATATCTTTTTATTTATTAAAATTTTATTTATTATTTTTTGATAACAACAAATTAAAAATTCAGATTCAAAATCTTACAATAAAATGCTAATTAAACAATAATTAATTTCGTCCAAAAAAAATTTTAAAAATCCCTCATTCATTATTCTACTAATTCTTCTACTGGTTAGATGTGTTAACACTTAACAATTAACATAAATAACAGCAGAATTTATAAGATTATATTCTTAAATTATATTGGTCCCACAGTTTTAGAAATTATCTCCCATCGTATTCAAACATAGCATGAAACCACCCTTAACTTTTAACAAGTGTCATTTATAGGTGTAGAAAAAATTTTTCATCTACATCATAGCACTGGCCTTAATCAAAATCGTCCTTGAAAGATATGTTAGTTCCTCCGTTCATTCTGTCACTAACAACGTTAAATTTTGCTGACGTGGCACGTTAGTTTGACAACCCAACCTGAACTAATTTAACGTCGTTAGTGACAGAAAAGACGAAGGAACTAACATGATTAATTTTAAATCTTTCGAAAACAATTTTGATTAATTTAATCTTTCGGAGGTCAATTTAGAGATCAAATGATCTTTTAGGACCAATTTAACTATTTACTCCATAAAATATATTTTAGTTGTTGGGACTCGAGTAAGGGAGGACCAATTCATTGAATCTCAACTCCTGAGTGAGGATTTATTAAGCCTTAGTAAAAAATGAAAAAGATTTATTAAGTCCAAACTTTACCCTTCTCTCTCTCTTTTCTTTTTCATCGCTTTTTTTATTTTTATTCTTTGGTTCAAAATATCTTCTAAAACTCTAGCTCACAAAGATTGCCCATGGGACAACAAAAATTGCAATACAGTGCATAACTTCTTTTTGAATGAAACCCAAATTAGTTGCAACGAAATTTTGATTGGACCTTTAGGTCTTCAACAAAATTTTATTTTCATAGACATTCTCAGTTATTGTTTAGGTCACTTTACTTGTTCGCTCTATCAATGGTGTTTTTTTGTGTGGTTGTCAAGTAGCTGACGATCACAGAAAAAAAACTCATTTTGTGGGAAGTAAAAGAAAATGTTTAAAGAGGACTTATTTATCTTATAACAATTAATTATTTTATAATAAAATTATTTTTTTATATATTAATGGTTTTATTAAAATTTTATACTTGGTAAAATAATGTGATAAATATAATTGTGCAATGTGCACATGGCAGTGTTTTAATGAGGTAATGATGTTCTTTGGTAGGTGGTGAACGAATCTCCACACTTCGTACAACTGTACTAGCAAGTGCACTGGATCATCTAAGTAATACCTCAGTGAGTCAGGGTCGATCCCACGAGGATTGTAGTTTAAAACAAGTTATGGTTATCTTGTAAGTCTTAGTCAGGTGGATAGAAGAATTGGATTTGGAAGATGAAATTACAATGTTTGATTATAAGGAATAAAGAAAAAGGGTATAAAATACTTTGTGAATTGGAATGTAAACAGGGATAAGAGATTGGTTAAGGTTTGGAGTTGCTTTGTCTTTCTGGATTAACTCTAGTATTACTGTCTTCTTCAATTGTGAATGATTTCTTCTATGGCAGGGTGTATGTGATTAACGCTGGTTTGAGCAGCCGTCAATACTTCTCCAGATATGAACCCCAGGGTTAGTGCGGATTCATTCTGATTGAGGGTGAAGCTCCTGCAGTCCATTCTCCTTTGTGATCCTATTCAAAACACCACAGACAAGGTCGGATCTTCCGGATCGAAGAATGTTGCGCCTTTGGTTCTAGCCTCTACCACAGAGACCCTAATCTCCCCATATATCAACTGAACTGGTGTCTTGATAAGTCCCCAACGAGATCGTGGATTAGCCATCTGAGAGATGTACAATCAAACTGGTGGTTCATCATTGTCCGATTAAAGACGCACTCTGAACCCATGTAGAATGTGATAACCTTATGCCAGTTCAACGCATTCATGTTGATGAAAAACGAATATACATCTTAGAATTGAATCAAACACAGATTAAAGAGGAACAATAATCTTTTATTAATCCATAAAACTCAGCAGGGCTCCTCCCTTCAATCTAAGAGGTTTAGAAACTCATACTAAAAGGAAAATACAATTTAAAATTCGAATATGGTGTAAAAGTCAAAAGTCTGGTCGAAGATCCTCAAACAAGAGTGATCTTCTCGTTTTAATACTAATCTAATAACCTAGAAATTACATAAATGAGATAGGCTAGGCTAATGGTGCAGAATTCCACGTTTTGGGCTCCCTAAATGAGTGTTTGGACTGAGTTTTGAGTGAATCACGAGCTGAGACTCCTTTTGGGACGCTGCTGTTCGAACAGAATGTCAGTTGGGCCTTTAATGCTCGTTTTGGACCCTCAATTCTGAAGCAAAGTATGGAATATTATATATTACTGGAAAGCCCAAGAAATTAGCTTTCCAATGCTGTTGGGAGCGCGTCAATTGAACCTCTGTAGCTCCAAAAATTTCTGTTCGAATGCATGGAGGTCAGAATCTGGCAGCATCTGCAGTTAGGGGGGAAACAGGCTAGGTCAGGCCAGGCTTTGCTCTTAACAGGCATGGCCTGTCATGTAGTTGATTAGCCTGAGCCTAGCCTGCAGCTTGTTATAGGCTTTTTTCAAAGTACTAAGCCTGGCCTGTTATTCAGCCTGACCTGGCCTGAAGCCTGTTAAAAGGCCTGTTAGTTTTTTTTTTACAAAAATAAAAATATTATTTTAAAAAAATATTTTTTAATAAATATATTTATATATAAAATGTCATATTTAATATTTATAAGAAATTTTAAACTTTAAAGTATTTAAAATATATAAAATTATTTATAATTAAATATAGTAAATTTAAAATATCTCATTATTCTGTTAATAATAAAAAAATTATTTATATATATAATTATATATTAAAAGGCCAAACAGGCCTGACAGGCCAGGCCACGCTAATTAGTGAGCCTGGGCCTGGCCTATTAACATAATAAGGCTTTTATAACAGCCTGAGCCTGTGCCTATTTTATAACAGGTCAGGCCAGACCAAGCCAAACACAGGCCAGACTGCAGGCCCCTGGCAGGTCGCCTGGCCTTTTTCCACCCCTATCTGCAGTCCTTTTTCTGTCTCTAAATCAGGCCTTTTTCACAGCTTGCTAAAATCACCCAAAAATCATAGAAAAATCACAAAAATTCAAAGTAGCATCCAAAAAGTGATTTTTGTACAAAAACCTATTAAAACTTAATAAAACTAAATAAAACATAACAAAAATAATAAGAAAATAGCACTAAAAAGTGTATAAAATATCCGCTCATCAATAGGACTGTTAAAATGGGCCAAATCTATATCTGTTTAAATTAGCGAATTTTGTCTCTAAAATTAAATCCGGGCCAATTCGTTTATCATGTTTGAATTAGTGGATTTTGCCTCTAAAATTAAACATGTTTAAATTTCGGACAGAGCCCGATTAACCCAAAAAAAATGACGAGTTAAACGGGCTAGTACGATTAACCCGTTTTACAATTTTTTTTAAAAGAAAAATAGCACTTTTTAGCCAATACTTTTACCAATTCGACTCGAAAATCTGACCCATCAACTAAAAAATACAGTTTATTTAAGGTTTTTTACTTAAAAGTGACATTTTTTGTCAAAATATTTTTCAAAAAATAAAATAAAAGTGTAAACGGGCCAGCCCGTTTAACTCATTAGACTAACCATAAATGGTCTAAACTAAAAAATTATGACTCCTAAATGAAGTAGACTTAAATGAACCGGACCTGAAATGGGCCGAACTAACCCATTTGACTGCCCTATTCCTTAGTTGAAAAGAAATCTAATTACTTTTGTGACATTTGTTAAATATAAAATAATAATATCAAATATAGTTGTCAGAACCGAACTGGACCGGCTAGTTCGACCAAAAAACTAGTAAATCAGATATTAATTCGGTCCGATTTAATGTTCTAACCGTTTAAGAAAACAAACTGAATTAAACTGGTAAGAATCGATAAAATCGGCATAAACTGGTCAAAACCAACACTCGATCAGACCGGTCAACAAGTCTACCTGCACGGTCAACAATCAACAGGCGCTGGTTTGAGAAATTTTAAAAAATAATGCAATGGAGGGGAGTTGATTCTAGTTTTCTAGTATAAGAACCAACCTATCAACCACTAGACTAATCTCGTTTTAGTTACTTTTAACGCTTTTTAAAGTATATATTTCATTTTCACATGATATTCTAATTAATACACATGATATCTAAGTATATATTTTATTATTATTTTAGTTATAAACTCACTCATTCTTAAATTAATTATATTTTTATTTAACAATAATTATAAATTCACTTAATTTTTCTTTTCATAATTATATAATATTTATTAATATTATTTTTTTAATAAATACTTATAGTATATAATAGTATAATAGGTATAAAATAATTAATTATTAAAATTTAAAAATCATAACTATTTTAATATAAAAATAAAATAAAAATATTTATGATAGAGTAAAAATAATAAAAATACTTATTATTTTTGTTTCATATTATTTTAGAATAGCTTGATTATTTTTAAAATATTAGTGAAGATATGTATTTTAAATTTTAATTTTAAGTTTTTTACTATTTTATATTTTTATTTACGTAAGATCGAATCCATCGATTTAACTAATGACTCACTGATTGAATCAATAATTCAGTGACACAGTAGCTTGACCGGTTTGATTACCGAACTATTATATCAAACAAGTATAATTACCCGTGCTATGCACGTGATAAGATTGAAATTATAATTTTAAATTATTTTTTAAAAATTAATTTGAATTATAATAATTTTATTAATAAAAAAATAACGGGTTATGTTTTTTTTATTTAGTATTAATTGGATTAACTCTAGAATAGTTATTAATCGGTTTTAATAATTTATTTTTTTTAATAAATCAGACATATATATTGAATGTGATCATAAATAATACAGTAATAGTTAAATCCACCAATAAATATATTAGTTATTATCACACTATAAAACAAATTAAATATAAAGGCTATTAGCACTTATAAATCTATAAAATCGCACTGTCTTTGTTCGCGTGCAAGGGTTTATTTATCAAATAAACTTAAAATATGAACAAAAAATATTTATAAATTGGACCTAGCATCACTTGAAAGAATAATGGAAAATAATCAACTTACCTTATCATCCATGAGAACCATTTTTATGTAAGTCGTCTTGTTCGTGTTAAATTTGGATGAGACTTTCCATAACCTTATATATTAATTTTGTTAAATAATTCTCTCTCTATATATATATATATATATATATAAATAATTCTCTCTCTCTCTTTATATATATATATATTACGGTAGTGTTTCTTAATATATATATATATATATATATACATAAATAATTCTATACATATACATAAATAAAAAATATGTGAATTATATTTTGTTAAACTCTATGTTACCGGTTATTAAAAACATCTAAATCATATATATTAATTATTTTTTGTTATAATTATTTTATTTTATATATATGATTATTTTTTATTCTACAATCTTGCAATGATTTTTTATTTTTTATATCTATATATATCCCTCAATTTCGACTTCATTCATACACATTTTAAGAGTTTTTTTAAACAGTAATGTTTTAATTTTTCACTTTCCTTTTTTTCACGTATCTTTCTTTTTTTTTAATAGTGATGTTTTAATATTTTTTTTAAATACATTTTTCTTAATAATAACATTACTAATCTAAAATATAAAATGAGAAAGAAAATAAACTTAAAAATAAAAAAATTACATTAAAACATATAAAAATAATATATTCGAAAAGAATAGTCGTAATATATGAATGGAGTCAACAATTTAAATTTCTCTAAAACTAATTTAATCAAATACCAATATTAGAAATAAATTACTTAAATAATATTTAATATATTCTAGTCCTTAGACATGTATAGATTATAGTCATTCTCATAACGACAATGAACTGAAACAACGTCGTAAGTTCGAACATTTAGAATTCGTGCAAATTCAGACAATTCCTTTGTTCTTTGAAAATCTTCTGTATCCCTGATAAAGTTGAATCGAAATTTCTTTTATGGAAAAAGAGTTACGAAGATGGCTTTGATGTGTTGGAGACCAAAAACCGAAAGTCACCATTTATATTTGAGTGTTACACCCATTAAACCCGAAAGATCAAATAAAATAGTATTTCTGGTTTTATTCTCATTTAATTCTAAATCAAAAGTAATAATGACTTATTTAATTTAGCATTTATGATAATAAATGAGATGACCATTATATAAGTCATTTAATGTAAAATAACTTAATTTATGATTATAATTAATATATGTATTGCCCATAAATAGATTAAAAAATAATAATTTCGTAACAAAATAATCATTCAATTTGAATTACAATTATTTGATTGATAGAAATTATAATAAATTTGTATGATATTTAAAAAGTTAACCAAATCAATTAGTTGATATAATTAATTTATTATAATAAAATAAATTTAATGAGTTAAAGAAATAAACTGAAAAATACCATCAGAAACATGTTATGACAGTTTTATCATTAAGTTTAGAAATTTATTTTTTACATAATAGAATAGATATTTATAGAGTATTATATTAAACACATACTAAAAAAATACACTAAACAAAATAAAAGTATCAATGGTAAAATATAACCTAAAAAATCACTTAAATTCAAAAAGAACTTGTGATGAATTATAATAAATCTATATATGAGAAGTAAAAGTAAAATAAATAATTAAAAATAAAGTAAAAAGAGCAATTAAAAAAAGTAAAAGAAGATAGAAAAGATAATGTGTGGAGTAGATAAAAAATATATTGCAATAGAATATTAATATAATTAATTAATACAAAGGATGAAAGAGAAAAATCAAAATACGATCTTGTTAAAAAAATTTCAAAAAAAAAAATTTAAAAAGAACCTATTGATCAACTTTTATAAAAATATTACAAAAAATTTAAATTATCTTTAAATAAAATAATAATACCCTTAAGAATTATTAATCAAAATAAATAAAAAAATTAATATAAAACAAAATTATAGAAAAATATTAGTAAAATTAAGATAAAAAAAACAAAAATAAAAAATTATAAATATTTTACTCGAAGTACAAAATAGAGAAAAAAAGGGATATATAAAATAATAAGATAATAATTTGAATTAATTAAGTTCATTTATTTCATTACTTTATATATTATTATTAAATAATTTAATATTTATCTTGATCATATTAAATAATAAATTAGTTATAATTAATTTGGTTTAATGAATCAAACAAAATTTAAAATAATTTAATATTTACTCTAATTAAATTAAATATTTAAAGCTATGATTAATGTAATTTAATGAATCAAATAAAATATTAAATAATGAAATATTTATCCTTATCAAATAAAATTACATAATTGATTAGTTATAATTAATACAATTGAATGAATTAAACAAATCAATACAGAAAAATAATTTAGTTAATTTGTGTCTTAAGGACACATTTTAAAAATATTTATTTTGTAACAACTTTTATAAAAGATTTTTTATAATATTTTTAACCTATGGTTTAAAAGCACAGTTATAATAACCCATTAAAAAGTACTTAATTAGTTAATACAAATAATTAATATAATTGATTTAGTTCAGTAAATTAAAAGAAATAAATGTGAAAGGAAGAGATAAAGAGAAAGTAAAATTATAAAAATGTATATCCATTAAAAAGCAATAAAAAAGTCCTTTTTAGTTTTTTATTTATTAATTATTAATTTATTATAATTAATTTCACAGCATTTATTACACGTTATTCATCTTATAAATTAATACAATCAATTTATTGATATCAATTATCGATAATTAATTATAATTGATATAACTCATTTTGCTATACTTTCTAAATAAATAATTAAAAATGTACGTCTCAATTTTTTGTTAAAGTAAAATAAAATAAAATATATAAATTGAGTAGATATAAATTTAAAAATTATAAATTTTATTAACAACTTAAATAAATTAGTACCATAAAATTAAATTTAATTTCTATTTTAAAAATAATTATTGACTTTTTATTCTTTTAATTATTAATAATTTAAATAAAATAATACCCTATAACTTATTTTGTTATTTATTTTAAGTAATTACTAACATAGTTGTTAGTAATACCCAAGTGTATATTATCAACATAATTTTATCACGGGTATTTCAATCTTATCGTCATTGCAATTTTGTACCGTCTTATTTTTTTAATTGTTATTATTAGAATTGTTAAATAATATTAAAAAAAATCTTTAAAAATAAAAATAGCGATAACACTTGAATAATTAATTCAATAGAATTAAATTTAAACGAATAAGATGAAAAAATAGCATATTTATAAATATTAATATTGAAAATAGTCTCACTAATGTAAATGATCAATACAATAATTATATGAAAAAATAACTATTACATAATTGCATAATTTTCAAGATCCTATATAGTTAAATCTAACGGACAAATAAAAAAATATTTATATGATAATGTACTAATATTTTAGCATATTATAAATCATATTATAAATTTATATATTATATTATAATTTTATGTCAACTCCTTAAACACATTATAACATAAACCATCTAAAAAGATACACTAAATTAACGAATATCACATGGCTCATAACATACACTCTAAATTGTCACGATATTTCAAATAAAAAGAGCATCAATACAGAAAAATCAATGAACATATGTAACGACCAAGTCCCAGTAAGTCATGATCATACTAGAAATCAAGTGTCACCAACTTGTTTCACTGAAACTTTCACTATTTATTATTAAGCCTGTAATCGGGTTAGCGTGCTATCGAGTTTTGAAAAGACTTTTATTTTATAAAAAGATTCGCGAGGACAGCTAATTAAACATACACAAGCCATAATAGGAAATTAAACAAATCATACACAAGCCAGCATTATATATACCCACAACACATAGCATAGACCATACATACGCATACAGGTACTATCGTGTATATATATATACTCATAAGTTAGCATACCAACCTTTAGAAATATTACTATGTACAAATCAACACTCCGGGCCCTGGTTCATATAGAAAACCCCTAAGCTGGCGCCCGAACTAGCCTAGTCAACTATGTACACCCTACTCTCTCAGTGAGTCTAACCAAAAGTGAGAGACTAACACAAAAGCTACGCTATCGCAAAAAAATATCAAAAGGCACAACCGCAGCTCTCAGGCCTCAGCTATCATTGTTAGAGGAGATCACAACCACATCAGAACACTCCTCAGGATCCTCGTCCTCGTCGTTGGAAATCTCTATAACCTCAAGAGGGGCACTGGCACTCGTGCTACTGGTCTGACCAGCACTCGCCGGTCCACTAATAGAGGCGGTGAGCGGCTCCTCAGAAGATGGCTCGGATAAAGATATTGAGATCTCCTCCACTGGGATATCCTCCTCTGGTACAGGCTCCGGAATATGCTCTTCCATGGGCTCAGGCTCAGGGTCCGCCTGATCCGCAGGCTGATTGGCATGCTGGTAAGGCACCGGTCCGTCATGAAACGGGTGAAATGGAGCATTCGAGTGAAGCCACTGCAGCGGGAACTCATAGGACATGTCGGGGTTAAACTCTGGAGTGTCAATCGGGTGGCTGAAAGGATGATCACGAAGAATGTACACACGAGTCCTAATCTCCGCAGCTACTACATAAAACCTATGCTGTACTATATCCTCGTATATATAGGGAGGGTCCATCTCGTAAACTATAACTCTGGTCTCCATCTAAAGGGGAGGAAGAAAAGGGGTAAGAACTGGGGGTTCTTAGTAGGGTCAAGGGTAGTTAGTTTAATCAGGGTTACCACAGTTCAAGTAATTCTCAATAAAATATACAACATTCACAGAGAAGTATCTAATTCTCACAATTAAGAGTAACAGTAAGGAATGCATAAATACAGGAAGACAATCGCAAATAATTTCACCATATCAAGCAAAATGCAAATGCACAACAAGGATGATGCATGTCTAGTCCTATCGCAGGTAATGAGCTCATTTGTCGGTTTCGACCCGCACCCGACGCAATCCGACTCGCAAGTCAGATAAGGCATTCCAGCGGCATAACCTCTGCAAGGTCTCAACCTCTTGCAGGTGCTGATTCTCCAGCTGAAGTATGCCGAACATGACCTCTGCAAGTACTTGCAGGCACTGATTCTCCAGCTGAAGCATGTGCCACTTTCTCCTGGAAGCCATTCCATATACACGGACTTTCCCGTATAATTACTCATACATAAAGCCCGCGGCTTAACATGTTCACATCAACACTATAATTATTTACTTTCCGTCACCCTCTTGTGACCTTTTAATTATTTCATAATCACACGTGCCGGTTTGTCTTCTCTTTCCCTTTTAAAACCAAAACTAATCCCCCTTTTATTTTTAACACAAATTCTTTAACATTTTCCAAGATGTCGCCAAACGGAATCATTCAATAAAAACTCAATTACTTTTGAAGTTCACTAAAACTCCTCCAAATAAAATTCTTGAGTCAAATTCAGAACATCAGTCCTTTTCATTTTCAAATCAAACTCAAACATAGTACTTTTCTTAAATAATTTAAATCCGGCATATAACTATTTTATGAATAAATAGAAAATCAAATAATACAATTTCTCAAATCCAATCTTTTTCTTCTAAAGAAAATTTTAAATAAATTCTTAAGGTTTATAACAAAATTTTGGCGGCACCTCCCCTAAAATCCGGACTCTGCCACCCTTCTCGAGTTCCATCCAAACCATTTTTCACACTCTTTTCAAATCATTTCCAATAAATCAAACCGGCAACTTTTAACATTTTTAAATTATCCTACCGTAATTCAGAAATCACAATCATCAATATAAATTCAATCGACAAGTAATCACGACATCAATTCACTTATCAAATACCAATTTAACCGGTGAAAATTTACCAAAACTCTATCTTCGTACGAAATCAAAATATGCGAAGCTCCGGAGGAGCCTTCTGACCGAGCTGCTGAAGGAAAAAAACGTCTGGAATTTTCCGTGCCTCATAAAACTCCAGTTGGCCAAATTCAAGGGGTAGGAAAGCTACATCACCGTCGACTTTCACTGGACAAAAGTAACACCAACATGTAAAGGAGGAGGATACGAACACTTTTACCGGATTAGATTTTTGATTGGAGTTACGGATTAGGAGAAATCGGGAAAGGAAAATGGTTGAGGGTTAGGGTTCTTCGATGGAGGATTTTGGTCTCTCTTTTCTTTCTTACATGCAATTCGGTTGAGTTAAAGAAAGGAGATTAGAGGATGTTAGCAATATTGAACAAGGATATGTGTCAAGGAGAGGGTTATGTGTCATGTTTTCTTTCTTTCTTAATACATTCGGTCATAATAAAAAGACATTAATCAAAGGATAAAGGCATTGGATGATAACTCATTATTAAGTTCCTTTGGTCAATAAAAGAAGGAGACGTGTTATGTTTTATATATGTAAAACATGTATATAAGCCATGCTAATAAAATCCTAGGTTGATGAATCATGAATTAAAGTACATGGATCCTGTTTATATTTTTTTTTCTTTCTTCTATTCTCTTAATGGCTCGGCCAAGAGAAAAATAAAATGAACATTGTTAGGTCATGATGCTAATTAAAGACATATGATGAATTAAATAAATAATATATAAGGTTGAATAATATACCATAATAATAATATTATACAAGGTCAAATATATATGAGTTACTAACATAAATGACATTAGTAACTTGGAAATTGAAAGATATTTGATGAAGCATTAGTAATTCTAAACTCATCAAGAAATACCAATAATTAGTTTTATCGGTAAAACTCGGACTTGATAATAATAATATTAATATTATTATCTAGGCTTCATTATAATTAGAACAAGTAAAATAAATAAATAACATAATAATAAAATTATATTACCATTTATTTTACTTCGGGGTTCGAAGTCGACTCGTCAAGATAAAACTAATCGCTTTAAAATATTATTTTAAGAAAAACTCGCATTAGTGCAAAAATTAGAGTTGTTACATCCTACCCTCCTAAAAAAAAATTTTGCCCTCAAAATTTTCTTTACTTGTAAACAGGTGCGAGTAATCGGTCCTTATCTTATTTTCTAGTCCTTAGGTATGTTGTGTTTTCTCATCCCATCTCAACTTATGTATAGCAGTTGAAGAAATAAAAGAATGCGACGCACCAGAATCATAAAGTGCAGTTAAGAAGCGAGTCTTAACACAATACTGACCTTGGGTCAGGGAGTCTGAGTACGAGCATCTTCAGCAGTCATTGTAAATACTCTCCCTGGCTGTTGCGATTTAGCTATTCCTTGAATCAACTTTTCTAGACAATTGCTTGCTATATGCCCCGGTTCACCACAGTTGTAGCAGACTCTCATTCCAAGATAACAAGGCCTACCAGGGTGATTCTTTTCATATTGCCTACATGTTGGGCCCTCCTGACTCTGCTGCTGAGGTTGCTTACCGGTATCCTGTCTTGGCCTATTTCCATTCCCAGTTGTAGAGCGCGTAGGGAAGTTTCTAACTTGTTGGTTCCCTCGCATAGGTACTCCTGGTACCTTAAAATCAACTTTCCGCTGTACCGCATGCCTATGAAAATTATTAAAGTTTTTTGGCGGTAAGCTTGGATGTCCCATCCTTGACGTTGCCATCTTATGTTCACAGTCTTCCATCAGCTGACTCTTATTGGCAAGCTCTGCGAAATTCCGTATCTCCAGCGGGACTAATGAATGCATAAGCTCGTTGCGAAGTCCTCCTTCGTACTTTAAACACTTCCATTCTTCAAAATCATCTGGTTTCCCTGACAGATCTTAGAGAATCGACACAAATCCTCAAATTTCCGAGTATATTCTGCCGCTGACATATTCCCTTGCGTCAACTGCATCAGTTCCATTTCTTTAGCATCACGAACAGATCTAGGGAAATACTTTTTGTAAAATTCCTCCTTAAAAGTGTCCCAGTCAATCTCCTCCACCTCCTGCCTCAACAAGCGTTGCACTCCATGCCACCAATGTTCAGCTTCTCCCTCTAGCATATAGGTCGCAAACTCCACGTGTTGTCTTTCTGGCACATGTTGCGCTCGCAGTGACTTCTCAATACCACGGAACCAATTGTCAGCTTTAGTTGCAACAAGCGTCCTCTTAAACTTGGGCGGATTTACCTTCAGAAAGGTTGCCAGTGTCATTAGATTATCGTGGTTTCCAGCGCCTTCATTTTCATTACCGTCTCCACCACGCTCACCATTGCATCCTCCATTACGATCTCCGTTCCTCTCTCCTAAACGGTCAATTGCTCGCGTAGTAGCAGTTGCCGTTTCACGCATAGCCTCAGCCATGGTGTTCATTGCAGCTATGAAAGCATCCGCACCCCTCGTCGGTTCCTCTACAGGATTCGCACCACGCCTACCACATCCTCGTCCCCGTGCAGCCATCAAGATCCTGTTCACACCCAACGTGCAATATTAAGGTGATCAGTCTTAACATTTCAGGCAAAGTGTGAATAGTCTCTAAAATGGAAACACAGCGACAGTCATGCAATTCATATCACAACGATATCCTATATGCATGAGACACAACTCAGAGAATGCAATGAAGCATGATTCAGTCCATATCCCCAGGCTTTAATAGGAACGAACTGCTCTGATACCAAGTTGTAACGACCCAGTCCCAGTAAGTCACGATCATACTAGAAATCAAGTGTCACCAACTTGTTCCACTGAAACTTTTACTATTTATTATTAAGCCTGGAATCGGGTTAGCGTGCTATCGAGTTTTGAAAAGACTTTTATTTTATAAAAAGATTCGCGAGGACAGATAATTAAACATACACAAGCCAGCATTATATATACCCACAACACATAGCATAGACCATATCATAAGTTAGCATACCACCCTTTAGAAATATTACTCTGTACAAATCAACACTCCGCGCCTTGGTTCATATAGAAAACCCCTAAGCAAGTGCTCGAACTAGCCTAGTCAACTATGTACACCCTACTCTCTCAGTGAGTCTAACCAAAAGTGAGAGACTAACACAAAAGCTAGGCTATCACAAAAAAACTATCAAAAGGCACAACCGCAGCTCTCAGGCCTCAGCTATCATCGTCAGAGGAGATCACAACCACATCAGAACACTCCTCAGGATCCTCGTCCTCGTCGTTGGAAATCTCTATAACCTCAGGAGGGGCACTGGCACTCGTGCTACTGGTCTGACCAGCACTCGCCAGTCCACTAATAGAGGCGGTGAGCAGCTCCTCAGAAAATGGATCGGATGAAGATACTGAGATCTGCTCCACTGGGATATCCTCCTTTGGTACAGGCTCCGGAATATGCTCCTCCATGGGCTCAGGCTCAGGGTCCGTCTGATCTGCAGGCTGATCGGGATGCTGTGAGGCACCAGCCCGTCATGAAACGGGTGAAATGGAGCATACAGGTGAAGCTACTGCAGCGGGAACTCATAGGGCATGTCGGGGTTAAACTCTGGAGTGTCAATCAGGTGGCTGAAAGGATGATCACGCAGAATGTACGCACGAGTCCTAATCTCCACAGCTACTACATAAAACCTATGCTGTACTATATCCTCGTATATATAGGGAGGGTCCATCTCGTAAAATATAACTCCGGTCTCCATCTGAAGGGGAGAAAGAAAAGGATAAGAATTGGGGGGTTCTTAGTAGGGTCAAGGGTAGTTAGTTTAATCAGGGTTACCACAGTTCAAGTAATTCTCAATAAAATATACAACATTCACAGAGAAGTATCTAATTACCACAATTAAGAGTAACAGTAAGGAATGCATAAATACAGAAAGACAATCACAAATAATTTCACCATATCAAGCAAAATGCAAATGCACAACAAGGATGATGCATGTCTAGTCCTATCGCAGGTAATGAGCTCATTTGTCGGTTTCGACTCGCACCCGACGCAATCCGACTCGCAAGTCAGATAAGGCATTCCAGCGGCATAACCTCTGCAAGGTCTCAACCTCTTGCAGGCGCTGATTCTTCAGTTAAAGCATGTGCCACTTTCTCCTGGAAGCCATTCCATATACACGGACTTTCCCGTATAATTACTCATACATAAAGCCCGCGGCTTAACATGTTCACATCAACACTATAATTATTTACTTTCCGTCACCCTCTTGTGACCTTTTAATTATTTCATAATCACGCGTGCCGGTTTGTCTTCTCTTTCCCTTTTAAAACCAAAATTAATCCCCCTTTTATTTTTAACACAAATTCTTTAACATTTTCCAAGATGTCGCCAAACGGAATCATTCAATAAAAACTCAATTATTTTTGAAGTTCACTAAAACTCCTCCAAATAAAATCTTTGAGTTAAATTCAGAACATCAGCCCCTTTTCATTTTCAAATCAAACTCAAACATAGTACTTTTCTTAAATAATTTAAATCCGACATATAACTATTTTCTGAATAAATAGAAAATCAAATAATACAATTTCTCAAATCCAATCTTTTTCTTCTAAACAAAATTTTAAATAAATTCTTAAGGTTTATAACATAATTTTGGCGGCACCTCCCTAAAATCCGGACTCTGCCACCCTTCTCGAGTTCCATCCAAACCATTTTTCACACTCTTTTCAAATCATTTCTAATAAATCAAACCGGCAACTTTTAACATTTTCAAATTATCCTACCGTAATCCAGAAATCACAATCATCAATATAAATTCAATCGACAAGTAATCATGACATCAATTCACTTATCAAATACCAATTTAACCGGTGAAAATTTACCAAAACCCTACTTTCGTACAAAATCAAAATATGCGAAGCTCCGGATGAGCCTTCTGACCGAGCTACTGAAGGAAAAAAACGTCCGGAATCCTCCGTACCTCCTAAAACTCTAGTTGGCCAAACTCAAGGGGTAGGGGAGTTACGTCACCGTCAACTTCCACTGGACAAAAGTAACGCCAACACGTAGAGGAGGAGGATACGAATTGAAGTACACATCACAGAATAGAATATTACAAAACAAAATTATAGTAAGATTATTTAAAAACAACATAAAAATCACACATTTTTTTGTTAATCAGAAGCTAAAATAAAAAAAAGTGTGCGCCTAATAATAAGCAATTAAAATAAACAAAAATTTTAAAAAATATAAAAAAATAAAATGTATAAATAAAGATAAAAGAAACAAAAATTCAATAAATTACAAAAATTGTCTCTAAACAAGAGAGAGAGAGAGGGGGAGGGAGGGAGGGAAAGAGAGAGAAAAGAAAGCGAATGAGTAAAAAACATTTGATCTTGTATAAATAGAGGGTATTGAGAAAAATAAACTAATTAAATTAATTCATATATTTCGCTATCATATTTATTATTTATTAAATAATTCGATATTTACTCCAATCAAATAAAATAATTAATATAATTAACTAAATTAATTAATTGATATAATTAATTGTAATAAATGGTGAAATTTGAATATCTAATCAAATCAATTAATTGATATAATTAATTAATTATAATTGATTTGCTTTAACGAATTAAATGAAATAAATTAGGAAACACCTTAAGAGCATGTCACATCAGTTCTGTTATTAAGTGCAAAAATCTGATTTTTATATAATAGAATAAATAGATAATAAAGATATTTTCTTAAATTAGTATAATTGTGTATTATTCATTAAATATTAATTGTAATATTGTAATATAATTATAATAAAGATATTTTTTTAAAATAAAGTTATATAAAGAAATATAAATTGGTTATTAATAATCGGTGCTATTATCATATAATTATCATAATATTATTATTATTATTATTATTATTATTATTATTATTATTATTATTAAAAATATTTTCGATTGATAATTAATAAGTAGTTTAATAATGTATTAAATATTAATTTTATATAACTATAATAAAGATATTTTTCTAAATTAGTATAATATGTACTATTACTTAAATGTTAATTATAATATAATTATAATAAAGATATTTTTATAAAATAAACTTAGAAGCGAAAATAGTGCATTCATTTTGGCGGAAAAATAGATTCATGAGAAATCGACACCTCACTTCCATTAGTTGGGAGAAAATCCAGTTTTAGTATATTAAGTAGATTTAGAAATATAAATTCTATTATATCTTCCTAAACAAACCTAAACAACTCTACACTAATAGGCCGTGCCATGTCGTGTTTTTCAAGACTTATATTTAGGAACATATAGAATTTTAATAATAATACACGAATAATTGAAATAGATTATATACGGGTTTTAAAAGTTATTATTATTATTATTATTATTATTGAATAATGAATAAAAATTAGAATTATATCAATATTTTTAAAATTAATATAATTAAAATGATTAAAAATATTTAAAATCAATGTGCGTTATTAATATAATAAGATTTGATCATTTTATGATTAGAATCAAATATTCTTATCATGATTACCACGATCAGTGCCATTATCATATTATTATTATTATTATTATTATTATTATTATTATTATTATTAAAATGATTAAAAGTATTTTTAATTGACAATTGATAACTAGTTTAATAATACATTAAATATTGATTTGATATAATTATAATGAAGATATGTTTTTAAATTAGTATAATTATGTATTATTCATTAAATATTAATTATAATATAATTATAATAAAGATATTTTGTATAAAATAATTTAGAATAGAAAAAAGTGTATTCATTTTGGAGGGAAAACGGAGTCACGAGGGATCGACACCTCACCTTCATTAATTGGAGGAAAATCCAGTTTTAGTATATTAAGTAGGGTGTGCATGGCCCGGCGCAGCCCGAAGACCCGGCCCGATCCCGAACACTTTAGGGACTATTTTGGTGTGATTTCATCGGGTCTAGGGTCGGATAAGGGTCTCAAAAATAGACCCGATCATTATTTCGGGTCGGGTCCGGGCCAGGGCTCGGGTCATCCGAACTCGGCCCGGTGGCCCGGTCATCATACACAATTAATATTTTGTATTATTAGTGATGGATGATGTCTATTCTTATATGGAATTTAAGTATTGTAAACCTTAATATTTTGTATTATTAGTTATTATAAGACTATAAATTAATGTTTTATGTTTAAAATGCATAAGATTTTAGACTAATGCATAATATTGTGTTATTTGTATTGATTTAAATATTTGGTGTTATTAAACAATATTAGTATTGATTATCGTTATGCCTTAATTTTAGAGAAGAGTTTGTTCTTTTATATTTTTTTAAGTGAATTTTACCATGTCAAATAATAGTTGGAGTCTAAATTTAGATATTTTCACATACTATCTTATAAGAAGATATCAAGGTAATGTAATGTTAACGGTCCGATTTTCACCCGATTTTTACCCGGTATAATCGTGGTCCGAAAGTGTATAGGTTTTATCAGATCTAGGGCCGGATTCGAGTCTAATAAATAGACCCGATATATATTTCGAGTCGGGTCTGAGTCACGTCAAATCCGGTTTCACCCGACCTATGTACCTTCCTAATATTAAGTAGATTTGACAAAGGAAATAAGGAAAATACATGCACATATTCTTCGAAAGTCGAAACGGCGTCGTTTCATGGGCAAGGCACCCCCTCCCCCTATCTGATGCCCTAGTCTTTTGCGGATCACCCAGCCCTCAACGTCTTTCTTCTCTGGAATTCTGGAGTCTCTTTCTCGTCGCTCTCTCCCTCAACCTCAAGCTCTCGGACTTCTCTCTCGGTCTCGATCTCTGACTTCTCTCTGGGTCTCGCACTCACTGTCTCTCGGTCTCCGCCACCCTCGTCCCCGTCCAGCAAGATCGTCAGAGGCAGAATCGTCTCAGTCGCAGTCGCCGCCTCCAGCAAGATAGTTCTTCGTCTTTGGCCGTTCTTCTTTCCGGTAAGTAAGCTACAGTGATTTCTGTGATTTTCATTTACCTTGTTGTTTCTTTCATCAATTATTTTGTGATTTCTGTGATTTTTTCTTTGATTTTCTTTGAATTCCATTCAATTATCTTGTGATTGTGCCTCGCCTTTTTTTTTTCAATCATGCAAGTGGTTAAAGGAAATTGGAATTAAATGTTTGAAGGTTTTGATTATGTTATTGAATGTTTGAAGTTTTTGGTTTATTTGAGGATACGTGGTATTGGATAATTGAATGTTTGAAATATTAAATTTTAAATGTTTGAAGTTTTGGGATGTCCTGCAATTTTACCCTTTCACCGCTACGGATCTTTCCACAGCACACAACCAACGAACAAAACCTTCTTGCACTTTCTCTCTCTTGTTCCCAAATCTATATTCTCTCTATATAACATCGCATCTCTTTCTCATATAAAAGAATCGTTCCTTCGAATCCTTCCCGCGCTATCCACTCTCTTACGCTCCCCTCCTCAATTAAGTTTCAATTTTTCAAAATCTGTGGATTCTCGTTTATCCCTAACTTTAATCCGAACCTAATTTTGCGCTCAAAGGTCCGATCTCGCTTGTTCTTTGTCTCAATCGACGTATATTATATATACAACCCCTCTTTTCATTTTATGTTTAATTAAGAGAACACAGAATTTTGGGGAATTCGTCTATAGCTGTTAGGTTTTTTTTATACTTTTTCTTTCCTCAATTCTCTTTGGGGAAATATGGGATCTGAGTTCCTTTTTATTTTTCCGGGCGTTCTTTTGGTAAAAATGTTTCCTTGTGTTACGAATAAGGGTCAAGATATTGTATTGTGGGAAGAATTTTGTTCAGCTATTAGGTTTTTCATTCCTTTTCTTAGTTGTCGTTTTTGGGGAGATTTTAAGATGTGGGTGTCTTTTTTATTTGGGAGGGGGGAGAGAGGGTTTATTAATAATTATTTTGGTTGGAACAGTTCTTTTTATGTAAGAAAAAACGAAGATGAAAATTTGGTACTTATTGAGTGTAATGTATAATTATCAGGGTTCATGGCTGACCAAGGATTGGAGAGTAGCCAACCAGTGGATCTGACCAAGCACCCTTCTGGGATTGTGCCTACCCTTCAGTGTGTATCTATCTGATCTTCATAATTTTGTCTTCGTACATAGTTTACAATAGAACTCTTTAATGAGGTTTAGTTTATGTAGCTGACTTTTCATGTGTTAAAAGCTTTGTTGTTTATCTTGGAATATGTAATCACTTTGCTTTTATAATCTGATAACCAAGTTATTGTACCTCAGAAATATTGTATCAACGGTCAATTTGGACTGTAAGTTGGACCTTAAAACGATTGCACTTCAAGCTCGAAATGCAGAGTACAATCCCAAGGCAAGTTTCACTTAGTTGATTTTGAGTTTAACTTATGCATCTTGTTCTAAGTTGTACAAACACTTTGCTCTATCGTAATTATGGTTTGCTTAAGAACTACATGCATTTTGTCCATGTATCTTGCTTTTTGAAACATATAAACGTTATATTCGAATCATATAAACATATGTTTATATTTGATCCAAAATCAATAATTAACCCATGAGTTGATATACTCATTCTGGTTGGTCATTTCTACAGTGCTAATAGTTGTGTTATCATCCTTTATAGCGTTTTGCTGCTGTGATTATGAGGATCAGAGAACCAAAAACAACTGCCCTCATTTTTGCTTCTGGCAAGATGGTATGTTCCATAATAATAACCTAGTTATCTGTTATAAATGATGGTAGTGGATATCACTGTCCTCAAATAAAACGGTGGTGAATCATCTATATGCAACTACTTTTGCTAAATTGATCATGAATCTTTTGCTGTCATGATTTCAATCATGCTCTTGCTTTGTGATTTATTCATGATTGGATGATTCTTGTTGCTTTAGTTCAATTTGTCTCTTTTTTAAGTTTTAGCTTACATTCCTAATGTTAAATTTCATTGGTATGGCTAGGTGTGTACTGGAGCGAAGAGTGAGCAACAGTCTAAATTGGCCGCAAGGAAGGTACGCATTATTTTTTTTTTTTTCTATTTATCCTGTATGTTACTGAATATCCGGGGAATGGAGCTTTAATTAGATGGGTCAAATATGTTGTTTGTGATAGTTTGGCTATAACCCTGCTCATTTTGTCGTTTGGAGTAGAATAAGGTGCTTATTTGTCTTCATCCTCTTTGCATGTGCATGAGTATCCATTTGCCTTCTTTCTTCATATGGAAAGAGAGGGGGGTGCGTTAGGATGCTCTTTATTCCTAAAAATTTGTATCAATGTCTAATTTTACATTTTTTTTTCCTTCAGTATGCTCGAATTATCCAGAAGCTCGGTTTCCCGGCCAAATTTAAGGTAATACTTTTGTTATATGTTGTTATGTTTACTAAGTATTTTCAGTCTCTACTGTTATATCTAATCAAGGTTCTTGAGAATCGAATCGGTTATCGAACCGCTCTAGTCATTGGTTTATTGGTCCAATCGGTCTAACTGTGGTTCAAACGGAAAAATTGTTTTAGAATAAAATAATAAATAAATTATAAATAAACATTCTAAAATATAATTATGAACAAGAAATTAAGTAAAACAAGAAATGTTTTACTCTTTCATATGATCCCTCTCCAACCAAAGCCTCTTGTGCAAAATTATTCGTAATTTCTTTTAGTTCATTTGCCGGTATGGACTTAAACGGTCTGAGGTTCTGCGGTTTCAGAAGAATGACAGTTTCCATTATTCCTTGTACAAAAGATTTTGTCACAAGTTTCACAACACTTTCACCAAAATTCAGTTCCTGGTAATACAATATCAAACAAACTAATGAAATTGACTAATTGAGCATCAAACTACAGCATCTTAACCATATACTACTACAAATCCAATGCAATTGAAATAGAACGATGGACATGGAAATCGACCAAATTGCACGAATGAGACCTATATACATATATCATCTTTGATGTAATCCTTTAGCTAAAATGGGCCAAATTACCTGCTGGGGTTTTCACGGCATATTGCCCTCTATTTTCAACTGACTTGGCATAATCATCCTCTTCACAACAGCCAAAACAACTCATGATTCTTTTCTAACAGATACAATTCATAAGCCCATCAGTAATTGTTCACTAACAACAGCAAAAAACAGCAACAAATAATCAATAACAAAGTCATTTTTATCAATAATTTGAACAGCAGCAGCGTAACAAAGCCATTTTTATCAATAACAGCAGCAACAACAAAAGTTAAAAGACAGCAACAAAAATTAATAATTATTCAACAAAGTTCACAGTTCACAAAAATAAAAAATCACAGTTCACAGAAACGAAAAATTATTCAATTATAGTTAAAAAAATTACCTAGAAGCTAGAAGCCTTGAATAGAGCACGCAAGAGGGAGACACCAAGACAAGGAGCACCTTCAAACAGGCTTCGAACGGGACAATGGCTGCGGTGGAACCGAGCTAGCGCCGGCGGGACCGTGGCTATGTGACGGAGGCTTCCATGTTCGCACGGTGGCTGCTCGATGGAGGGGAAGGAAGGTTGCGATGGCTGCTGCGCGATGGAGGGGAAGTGAGGAGAGTGGCTGGACGGAAGTGAGGGAGGACTAGGAGCTCGATGAGAGGAGCTCTGGACCGAGTGTGAGAGAGGCAGAGAGCGCGTTCTGGAGGTTTGGTTAGGGCTGGACTGAAGTGGAGCTAGGGTTCAGCATACCCAAACGATGGCGTTTGCTTCCTAATTCAAAAAACCGGCCGGTTCGATGGTTCAATGGCGGTTTTTAAAATCGGCGATTTTGGAATCTGACCGATCCGTTTTTTGCAGCGCTTCACGGTTCGACTGGCCGGTCCGAACCGGTTTTCAGAACCTTGTATCTAATAGTAGTTGACTCATTTTGTTTCATGCTTCAGGATTTCAAGATTCAAAATATTGTTGGCTCTTGTGATGTCAAGTTCCCCATAAGACTTGAGGGTCTTGCATATTCCCATGGTGCTTTCTCAAGTGTAAGTTATTAACTAATTATTTAACATTATCATTTTTTGACGTGTTTTGGGTATCTCATGACTTCTACATTAAAAATAATTATATCGAGATTGAATTATGTACCGTGTGAGATATTATATATGGAGAATTGTATGTTGTCTAAATTTTAGTTTCTCCAACTATGGAGAGCGTTGATCTGGCATGTATCAAACTCCATATGCAAAACTAATATTGAACAACCTTAAGCTGGTTTTGTTTAGTTATTAATGTGATGATGCTGCTGCTGACTATGCTCAATGTTTTATTGAACGCTGCAGAAGCTTATATTTCTTTCTTGTGTATGATATTTTTTATAAGTAACATGGTGGGAAATAGTGAACCTTAATGAATGGTATTGTAATCATGAAACATGTTGCATCTCCAATCAATTCCCATGCCATCAAGTGAAAGAAAACATTGAATAGATCTTCAACTTTGCTGTTTGTGGTGTTAGTATGAACCAGAGCTGTTTCCGGGGCTAATTTACCGTATGAAGCAGCCTAAGATAGTGTTGCTTATATTTGTCTCTGGGAAAATTGTGCTAACAGGTGCCAAGGTAATATTCCTTCTTTGTTGTCTGTACTTCTCATTTTGGTTTTGATGTACTTATTGCCAAGATTATTTATTTGTTTTTCTTTCCATATAGGTGAGAGATGAGACTTACACAGCATTTGAGAACATATATCCTGTGCTTACTGAGTTCAGGAAAAACCAACAATGGTATGGATGTGGTTTTGTTCATTTTAACATAATTACTGCTATTTATTGGTTTACACCCTGAATTGTAACTAATATCGGTTCTTTGTAGAGATATTATTAGATTCTATAATTTAACATTTCTTGCTTTCTAGCAAATTTTCCAAAAAAAAAGTTTTGTTATTCATGTTTGCCTTGTACACTAAGTCGGCACTCTAACCTCTCGCCTTTGGATGTGGAGTGGTATTCATTCATTTTAGAAGATTCCACACCCCATCCAAGAGCAAAGAACGGTGTGTTAGCTTGTGTACGAGACTTTACAGATATCGTCTCTATTTTGGTTTAATTTTTATTTCGAGGATCCTAATGAAGTATTTGATCATTGTGACAGATTTTTGTTTAAGGGAACGATCAAAGTGCCACTAAAGGAATGAAGTTCCATGGAATTGTAAATATTAAGACAAAAAGAAAAAGCCAATGAGTTATAACTCAAATGGCATAGTCTCCCCATACTCAATTAAGAGGTTGCGGATTAGAGTCTCCTATCTTTGGTAAAAAAAAGAAAAAAGAAAAAAAGGAATATCTGGATTGATATTAGTTAAGACCCAGTTGTTTCTCTGCCTTGAATGTTCTAGTAAAGTGAAGCACATTGTTCTATTCTAATTAACGTTTCAAAACAAAATATTTTTGAAGAGGCAGAGAGGAGTGCGAGAAGAGTAAAAGAAAAGAAAAATATGGAGGAGCTGGAAGAGAAAAAGAAATTTTATGTATGTAAAATTGCAACCACAAATTGTTGGACACATTTGATTTTCATTTATACAGGATAAAAGGGCGTTTAAGTTTTTTGAACGCTGTTTTTTGGTGTTTGGTAACCTTTTTTGTTCTAAATGCAAACTTGATTTTGTATCCTAAAACTGCTTTCACTTGAAGCTAGAATTTGTGGCTTCACTTAACGTTTACGTTTGTTGATTATTATTTGTTTTACTAGTTTTAAATTTTCAGATTTATTTCATGTTTTAAATATTTTAATTTTTTTAATCATTTTTAGTACTTTCATATTTTGATTATTTTTTTATATAATTTTGTTATAATATGAATTATTGATCTTATATTAAAAAGAACAAAGTAAATAAAAAATTAATTATACACAACAATAGAATAAAATCTTTACCGTCTAAAATAATACTAACTAAGAATACTGAGAATACATTTATCATTGTAATTTTTATCATTGTAATTCTTTTGCACTGTTTATTATTCTAATTTTTTATAATATGTATTATTATTTTTATTAGAAATAATAAATTAAATAAAAAATTAATTATAAATAATAATAAAAGTATAACCAATAACAACAATAGAATTTAAAACCGTAATAAAAATAAGATTATTGAAAATATACTTAAAAAAAATTATAATTTAATATTATATTTTTTTAATAATTAACTAATTATTTATCTAAAAGTGATTTTAACTAATATTATTCAAATAATATTTATTTTATCAAAATTAATTTTAATATAAAATTATCAAATATAAATCATGTTGACATAAATTTATTTCAATCCAAAATCAATTTTACAAAATCACTTTATTCGAATTTTAATTTGACAAATCCAACTTATATATGAGAACAAACTTGCCTAGTTAAATCATTGTAACAATTAGGGGTGTGCATGGCCTGACTCGACCCGAAGATCTGGCTCGGTCCCGAACACTTTAGGGGCTAATTTGATGTGATTTCATCGGATCTAGGACTGGGTATGGGTTTCAAAAGTAGACCCGGTCATTATTTCGGGTCGGGTCTGGGCTATAGATCAGGTCACCCGAAATCGGCCCAGTTGGCTTGGTCATCATACACAATTAATATTTTTGTGTTATTAGTGATGGATGATGGCTATTATTATGTGAAATTTAAGTATTGTAAACCTTAATATTTTGTGTTATTAGTCATTATATATAAGACTATAAGTTAATGTTTTATGTTTAAAATGCATAAGACTTTAGACTAATGCATAATCTTGTGTTATTTGTATTGATTTAAATATTTGGTGTTATTAGGCAATATTAGTATTGATTATGGTTATACTTTAATTTTAGAGAAGAGTTAGTTCTTATTATATTTTTCTAAGTGAATTTTACCATGTCAAATAATGGTTGAAGTTTTGGAAATTTGGATATTTTTACATGCTAACTTACAAGAAGGTATCAAGGTAATATAATGTTAACGGACCGGTTTTCACCCGGTATAATCGTGGTCCGAAAGTGTATAGGTTTCATCGGGTCTAGGGTCGGGTTCGGGTCTAACAAATAGGTCCGGTATATATTTCGCGTCAGGTCTGGGTCACATCAAACTCGGTTTCACCCGATCCATGTACACCCCTAGTAACAATTATAAGAATATTGTAGTGTGTGTCAAAGGATATGCAGTGGTCCATAGCTATAGCTTCCGTGTGGAAGCCTAATTTTTTTAAGGGTAAAATATATTTTGATTTTAAAATTTGCTAAAAATTTTAAAAATATTTTTAAGTTTTATTTTATTTTAATTTAATTTTAAAATTTTTTTATTTGTATTAAATATATTTTTGACGGTAATTTTTTTAAAAAAATTTAGTACCAATTTTAATAATAATATTAGAAGAACAATTATTAATACAAATAAATTAGAGATAATTATTATGTATTACATATTAATCTTAATTTTTTTGAAAATTTAGTTAGGATATATTTGATGCAAATCGAAATTTTTTGAATTAAAATAAAATAAAATTTAAAAATATTTTTAATATTTTTTAAATTTTTAACAAATTTCAAAGACAAAATATTTTTTTTTTTAAATAATTCAAAGAAAAGAATCCAATGAGTGGCAGGTAAATTCAAGAAATGTATACATAATTTAATATGTTCAATTGTTTTTCTCTAGTTGAACATAAATTACCGACATCAGGAAAATTTGGTATATGAGTTTTTTTAAATTAAATTTCAGTTAAGTAATTTCTTGTTCAACATTACAATACATAATTTTACCTTCAATACTAACAGATTTATAAACTATTCGAATAACACATTTGAGTTTGTATAAATAAAAAAAATCAAATATGAAAATTAAACTGAGAATCACACACTAAAAAAAATATTAGTAAATGAACCTACCTTGCGATTGAAAACTTGGTTAATACATGATCACATACAACTTGTATATGTAGCAATGCTAAAATAATATTTAGAATTAAACTAAATACGGCATATTAGTTTAAAATATGCTCTAATCTATCAAATTGTTTCTTTAATTTCCAGTGTACGTATTCAAGGAAATTTTTAATTCACAAATGGAGACAGTGCATACTTTCTGTCATATTATAATTAAAAAAGAGTTATGGTACTAGAATCTTGGTATAATCTTTTAAATATATTTTTAATTTTTTGAAAAATTATTTAAAATTTTTTAATAAATAAAAAATTTTGACTTTTTTTTTCATAAAAACTATTTTATTATTTTTATTTATTAAACAAATTTAAAATAAATATTTTTATGATAATTTTTTAAATACAAAATAATTTATTTTTAATATAAGTTATTTATCTAAATTGGCCCATAATATGCATTGATGAGATCATTAGAGCTTATGAAAAAAATTTTTTTGAATAATGTGATGAGATTCTTCAGATTTGGACATCAGATATTTAGAGCAATAGTTGAGATTCATGACCCAAGGATAATGTCACAAATAATTTATTAAATGTAAATATAATATATAAATTACTTAATTAACCATTTAATTAGATGGTTAAGAAAAACATCGATAAGAAAAAAAAATTAAAAGAGTTACACGTATTTTAAACTTGTGAGAGAAGCAATCGAGAGAGGAAGTTAAGAAAAATAAAAAATTGTGAATGGAGCCACATAATTTATGAAAATAAATATTGGATGTCTTAAACTTTTTTGATTTTTTTGGTCATATAAATACAGTAAAAGTGATGCTATATATTGCTATGTATACAAAGTCTTTTTTAATCAAAATCAATTAAGTTGGTACAAAGTTCGGCAAAAAAAAATGTGCGCATACATCAGTATTTTTTTTTATTTTTACGTTTTTTGTAGTACATAAATTTTTATTGGAGAACACCAAAATTTATTGATATAATATACAAATTTTTAAAGTATAACATACAATTTTTACATATAACACAAAATTTATTGATATAGCATACAAATTTTTTATTGTAGCACATATATTTTTGCACATAACACACAAATCTTTACATATAGCACAAATTTTTGCTGCGAATGTAAGTGAGTCAATGTTTTGAATATGTAGTCCACCAAAAATTTCTATGCTGCACATAAAAAATTCTATGCTATGCAACAAAATTTGTGGTGTTCACAAAAAATTTATATGTTGTGTATATTTCATTAATTGTGTGTTAATGTTTTGGGTATGTGATCTTTAAAAAATTTTTATACTATATATTAAAATTTATGTATTGTATACCAAAATTTATATATTGTGTATCAAAGTTTCTATGTTTTAATTTTTTAAACATTTAAAAGAGAAGATAAAGATGGTGAGAACGATGTGATATTAAAAGCAGATGAGGAAAAAAAATAGAAGAAAAAAAAGAAGACATCGATGACGATAGCAACGATAGCAATAGCAGTGGCGACATTGATGACGACAACGACGCTAAAGAAGAAAAAAGGAACGTAAGAAAAAGAATGAGCGATGATCAGTGACGGATCCTGAAAAATTTAGTTGTGCGGGCAAAAAAATAATAAAATTTAAGTATAGATATATTTTTTTTTTGTTTTTCACAATATCTAATAAATTAAGAACTAATTTATCATAACTTTGAGTTTTATTTAAGAGGGTCAATGAATTACTACACACACTAAATAAAATTTGAACTCCCAACACTTGTTTAAGCAGACAATTAAGCTAATCACTAGACCAACCCAATTTTATTTAGACATATTTAAAATTTTAAATTAGAACTATCTATACATATTGATAAGAATTAAAAACATACACACAATCACTTATTATAGTATTTAAAATAAAAAAATAATTTCACTTAGTATAATATTTAAAATAATAAAAAAATAATTTATAATGACTTTTTTTATTTTTAACATGACTAAATATTATTTTTCTATATATGTTCTTAAACAATTATTTTACTTTTTATTATCTCATATTTAATTATAAAATTTACTTATTATAGTTTTTATGTTATAAATAAATTTTTTATCCAAAATAATTACTATAATCAAGACCATTTTAATAATAAATATTAATAGAATATATTAATATATAGATAATATATTTTTTTATGTTAAATATTTTTTAAAAAGTCACTAATAATTTAAGTTGTATTTAATTTAAAAACTAAATTTTAATTTAATTATCAACTAATTAACTAATATAATAAAATTAATTATCACTATTTTTTGAGTTTATTTATTTTTTATTTTTTATTTTTTATTTTTATAATAAATCAAATTTAATAATATAATTATTATTAAATATTAAATTTAACAAAATATTTTTTTAACATAAAATACAAAAAAAAATTTATATTTTATTTTAGATAAATATAATATAATAAAAGGCATATATATATATATATATATATATATATATATATATATATATATATATATATATATATATATATATATATATATATATATATATATAAGGTAAAGTATTAAATTGGTCTCCTATGTTTGGGCGTAATTCTGTTTTGGTCTTTAAAGTTTAAAGTGTTCTATTTGAATCCAAAAAAGTTTCATTTAGCTTCAATTTAGTCCCACCGGAAGTCAAAGATAAATAATTAATGAAATGTCCTACATGACAGCAGTATAAGGACAAGGTCGATAATCTAGAGAAGAAGTACAAGCTCCAGAGGCACAAAATCAACCGTAGATACATCAATAGATTTATTTATCATTTTTCTTATAATTAAAATGAAATATTTTCTATAAAACTAAAAAAAATGTTAAATAATGTATTGATGCATCCACGGTTGATTTTGTACCTCTGGAGCTTGTACTTATTTTTCAAATTATCGACCTTGTTTTTATCCTGCTGTTATGTAGGACATTTTGTTAATTATTTATCTTTGACCTCACAGAGACTAAATTAATGCTAAATAAAACTTTTTTAGATTCAAATAGGACATTTTAAACTTTAAGGACCAAAACAAAATTATGTCCAAATATAGAAGACTAATTTAATATTTTACCCATATATATATATATATATTAGTTTTTTTTTAAAACCCTGTGGGGCCAAATGCCCCCTTCTCCTTCAATGTAGGTCCGTGCCTGGCGATGATCATTAGAAGAGAGAAAAGTAATGCTAAAGAAGAAAAAAGGAAACGTAAGAAAAAGAATGAGCCATGATCATTAGAAGAGAGAGAAGTAATGCGCTAATAGATTTTTATTTTTAAACAATTTAGTTATTCAAAAAACTTAAACACCTAGTATTTTTAATACTATAATACACTCGCACATTCATCCAGTCACACACACTAACTTAGTCACGGTTAAAAATCGCATTCGGTGTGGCTGTATTTGAGGCAATCAGCTTTACCACTACAACACCTGTCTTGCAATATTGGTGTGGTGGCTTACGCATTTGTGGACATTGGCTTTGGGTATTCATAATATGGGCTTGAATTGAATAGAAGATTGGATCTGGATATTTTTGGGTTTTTAATTTTTCTCCCTAAAACGTAGTCTAAGAGAATTCAAATACTAACTTCAAGTTTACCAAAAAAAAAAAAACTATCTTCAATGTTTTATCAGTGTAGGCCTAGGATACAAACTTTGATGGATGATGGTCACAAGTCATGGTAGATGTATCTTTTTCGGATTTTTTGCATGACAAAAACAAAAGATGCATATTTTTGAAACACCCCCTCCTCTCCCTCTTCCCTTCCTATTTTCCTTCAAATTTTTATTCACTAAATATGGCCGTTTATATAGATTAAACATATCTATGTACATTATGAGACTTATCACAAGTAATAATTATTTGAGTTGCTTAAACATCATATTCCAGATTCGATCTTTAGAGGCGACATGTATGCAACATGTTTATAGTCATCCAATCTATTAAAAAAATTAATTTCAATTTAATTTTATGATTAATCACTATTGATACCTCTCCGTCATACCATTAGTAAGTTTTGATATGCAGAAGTGTTTAAACATGGTATGCCTTAAGAAAAAATTACTACCTCTAACCCTAAACTGTATATTAGTAGTTAAAGATTAATACTAAATTAATAGTTAATAGTCAAATTTGTCCCTAAAAAATCACTCATTTTTTAAATTAGTCTTTAAATAATATTTTTAGTCATATTAGTCCTTGAAAGATAAAACGTAAGTTAAATTGGTCCTTCCGTTAGTTAGATGATGACGTATCACGTTAAGTGCCACATGACATGATGACGTAGTAGGTTAATGCCACGTGTCACAAGATGATTGGTTGACGTGTCACTTGACATATAATAAAGTTATTTATAATCAAAATAGTCCTGAAAGTTTAGACGTAAATCATTTTCATCCCTAAAATTTTAAAAATTAATCAAATTAGTCCTTATATAAATTTCTTTTATTTTTTCTTCATAATATTAAATTTTAAATATTTTTTGATAGTACAAATTTTAATATTATTTTTTAGACATTAATAAACAAAATTCTCTTTACATAAAATAATAAAAATAATTAAATTATTATAAGTTATTTTGTCATTTGTATTTTAAAATTTTATATTTTTTAAATTGTAATTTTTTATAGTAAAATTTCTTTTATTTAAACAAATTTATCAAATTATTGTTGATTATATATTTAAAATTTTAATATTTTAAATCTCACTAAATAATATAGTAGTTATTTTAAAATTTAAATCTTTTAAATTTTTTAAAATTATAATTTTATTATTGTTTAATTTATATGATAGAACTCAATAATTAAAAAATCGATTTGTGAGATCACTTGTTGAATCTTATTATTTTAATATAATTTTTTTAAAATAATTACTATATTTATTTAGTGAAATCTAAAAGATTAAAACATTTAAAATAACTACTATATTATTTTGTGAAATCCAAAATATTAAAACTAGTTATATACTAGTTATATACTATATTTATTTAGTAAAATCCAAAATATTAAATTATCAAAATGATGTTATCTCGATAAAATATCTTTACAGGAAAAAAAATAAAAGCAAAGACAAATAATTGTCGATAATATATTTTCGTATAATGCAGCATTAGATAATATGCATGAAAATGAGGATCATAAACCAAAAACCGTCAAAGAATGTCGACAAATGGATGATTGGAAAAAAAAGAAAGAAGCAATAAAAAATAAATTAGAATCACTTGTAAAACGTGAGTCTTTGAACATGTAGTTCGGAGATCCGAAGGTGTGAAACCTGTTGAATACATATGAGAATTTATGAGAAAACGAAATGAGAATAATAAAATTGTATACTACAAAACTCAACTTGTAGCACAAGGTTTCTTACAAATTAGACTATGATAAGACCTACTCTCATGTAGTTGATACAATTACTTGAGATATTTGATTAGCTTATCTTTATACCATAAGCTAAATATGCACCTAATGGATGTGATCATGACCTATTTATATGGGTCATTAGATCGTGATATCTATATGAGAGTCTTTAAAGGACTAAAGATATCTGAATCATCTGAAGAGATTCCTAAGGATTATACTCGATTATATTGCAAATATCTTTATATGGTTTAAAGCAATCTGGACGGATGTGGTACAATTGTCGTACAGAGTATTTGATGAAAAGGAATTCAAAAATGATAATATTGGCCCATGAGTTTATATAAGAAAATATGTATCTTGATTCATTATAATTATTATGTATGTTGATAATTTAAATATCATTGGTTCTCCTGAATAGATCCCAACGATAATAAATACACTGAAAGAAGAGTTTGAGATAAAAAATTTTGAAAAAACCAAATTTTATCTCGGCTTTCAGATTGAGTATGTAACAAAAAGAATATTTATTCATCAAAAAACTTACACAAAAAAAATTTAAAGAGATTTTATATTAATGAATCACATCCAATAAGAACCCCAATGATAGAAAGATTGCTAGATGTGAAGAACGATCCATTTCGACCAAAAGAAGATAATGAAGAAACACTTGGTATAAAGTACCATATCTTAGTGTCGTAGGGGCACTAATGTATCTTGCTAATAATACACGTCCCGATATAGCATTTGCTGTAAACTTATTAGTGATATGAAGTTTCTTTCCAACTAGAAGACATTGAAATGGAATAAAAATGTATTTCGATATCTTCGTGGAACAACTGATATGGGGTTATTTTATCCTTGTGGATCTAAGTAACAATTAGTTGTCTATGTAGATGCAGGTCATCTATCTGATCTCCATAAAGGTAGATCCCAAACAGGATACTTGTTTACATTTGGTGATACAAGTATATCATGGAGATCTACGAAACAAATTATAACTGGAACATCTTTTAATTATGTTAAAATACTTGCAATACATGAAGCAAGTCGTGAATGTTTTTGGCTTAGGAGTTTAATTGGATATATTCAATGATCATGTGGATTGTTTGACAAGATAGCCCTTATAACGTTGTATGAAGATAATGCGGCATATATTGCTCAACTCAAAAGTAGATATATCAAACGTGATCGAACGAAGCATATTTTTTCCAAATTTTTTTTGATACACGACATTTAAAATTAAGGAACAATTGACATTCAACAAATTCTTTCAAGTGACAATTTAGTAGACTTATTTACCAAGTCACTTCCTGCATTCTCATTTGAAAATCTAGTACATAAAATTAGAATGTGTCACTATCGAGATTTTATATGATGTTATCAAGAGAGTGAGAGAATATACTCTTCTTTCATATTTTTATCCCATTGAGTTTTTTTTTTATGAGGTATTTTAAACGAGAAAGTTCTCATTATAAAGAATATTGTACTCTTTTTTCTTTAATCGAGATTTTATCCTGCATGATTTTTTTTGACAATGTTTTTAACAAAGCATATCCCTAATGACATCCAAGAGAAAATGTTATAAAAGGATTATTATTGTGGATGGCATATCATGAAACATTATCATACATAATGGAGTATGAAATATTATCAATTAATACGGCATAGGTTTTTTTAAATATATTTCCACTAATTAGTAAGTGGATTAGATAAATAATACCCTACTATTATTTAATTCAAAATATTCATCTATAAATAAAGATTAAATAACTATTTCTGACCATAAAAGATTTGGACGCTGACATTTTTACTCATGAAAGACGAAAATTAAAGTTATACCCATGAAAGATGGAATTTTGAAGATAAAATTATCCAAACTTTAAAAAATTAAATAAAATGTTCAAACTACACTCTAATATAATCTAACTCTAACCTCTAATTTTATTCTACACTATCACTCCCTCAATCCTAAATCCTCCCACCACTTTCATTCTCAACTACCACCATCACTGCCACTATCACCATCACCACCACCGTCATCTCTCGTACCCAGCGCCAGACACCAACCGTCATGCACAAAGGATATGCAATTTTTCGTCTCCGTCAGTTTTATATGCGAAAAATGAAGTACACTCAACAAAATTTTCATGACAAGCTCTCTACCATCATTGATGAGTTTCCTCGCCTTGACGATATTCACCCGTTCTACGAAGATCTCCTCCACATGCTCTACAACAAAGGCTATTACAAGCTTGCACTTGGACAGACCAACACTGCCAGGAATCTTATTGGTAAGATTGTAAAAGACTATGAAAAGCTGTTGAAGTATGGTGACTCACTGTACTGGTGCAAGTGTCTGAAGGTGGTGATTGTAACACCCTAATTACCCTAAGCCTTACCTCTATCCGTAAAGAAAAGGTTAATCAGAGGTTACGACAATTCTAAGGCTTATACATACTTATATAGAAGGAAATATTATATTCTAGAAGCCCGATGAAGGATTAAGCTCAAAGACAGAATTACAAAAGCGCGAAACGTTCACATGAAGCTAACGCATAAGATACAAGGTATAGATACAAAAGAATAGAACATATATAGATATAATAATATAAATATCATAGGAAACTAGCCGCAGCTTGCGAAATTTAAGCCGACTAGTATATACAGACATACAGAGTTTTGGAGTAAAAAACAGCTTATACAACTATTCTCTCAAATAAGCCTCTAAGGCCATAAAGACAAATATATAAAGAGATGTGAGAGTAACTACAACAAAGTAAAACAGAAATAAACCAAGGAGGAACCATACTCCGCTCTGTCACCATATCCGTAATCTCACCGAGGTGGATTTGCAACCTGCGTCTGAAAAATAACAACAAAGTATGGAATGAGAACTGGAGGTTCTCAGTATGGTAACAGTGCTCAATATGTAAGATGTAAGGCTCCGGGACGCCGAAGGCAATCCTAGAACTTCACATCAAATACGGATATTAAAGCTTAGAATAAATATATATAAATAAAGAACATAAACCATAAACCACAAACCAGAATTATCTAAACTTAGGGGAATTCTAACTAATACTAATCACCCCGCTATATCCCACAGCCTTCGCCACCACCTACCTAACCTCCTCAGCACCAGACAATCACAAATAATGCAAGTAAGGAAAACACAGGTAATATTCATATATATAACAAGTAACTCAAGAAGCAAGTAGGCATATTATACAATTAGGCAAACTCAAGTAATCAAAGCAAGCAAGCATATAGAAAATGCATATGATGAATGTCTGTCCTATTGGCTGTGATATCACATGTCGGTTAGTGCCAAACCCGACACAAAATCCGGTCGACAACTCCCGGATTAGTCTCTCTATTGCGCATAAGGAGGAATAGTTCCGAGGGATGAGTGCCCTACCACTTTCTCCTTTCAGAGGGAAACATTCTGAGGGAGAGTCCCCTACCACCTTCCTCTGGTTACCGCATGATTCCGTGAGTTAGTGCCCTACCAACTTGCAATAAGAGAGAAATCGCATTTTAGGAGGAATAATTCCGAGGGATGAGTGTCCTACCACCTTCTCCTTTCAGAGGAAAACATTCCGAGGGAGAGTGCCCTACCACCTTCCTCTGGTTGCGAGAAATATGAGTGAGAAGCCCAGCTTCAAACCTCACATCCGAACGTAGGCGGGAGACTGCCACAACCCCTACGACGGAGCACAATGCATATCATAATCACATATTTAATCTCAGAGGCCACTCCTCATAGCACACTAACACTCATACTCATTCTATCAACCATAATCATTCCTAATTTCCATTCCGAACTCATTAGTTCCCCAGTTTCTCAATTCGTTGTCAGTAATCACCAAGTTCACTACTCTTCCTTCTCTCTCAACCAAACTCATCCTCAGTACACCAGAAACCTAAACCTCCATTCTCTAACGGTTCAAAGTAATACCCAAATAAATTCTACTAAGGCCTTTCCCATGATTCAATGCCCAAAATGAGCCCAAGAGTCTTAAATTGGTATCACAGAAGTTTACAAGCTTGTTGGGAAGGTGAAATGGTTGAAAACAAAGTTTAAATTTGAGAAACAGGGCATGTGTGTACGTACAGGGGTGTGCATGCGCACGCCCCGGAAGTTTTAAGAAGTGTGCGTACGCACAGGGGTGTGCGTACGTATAGGTACAAAAGTTTACAAGTCTGTTCGCTCGCACAAGCTGTACTAGCGCCCTCAACAGACGACCCTTCCCAACGTGTGCGTGCGCACAGGGCTGTGCGTACGCACAAGTTGTAAATTTCGCAGGATTTTTGATGAACTAATTTTCTGTCGGTAAAGAATTTTACAGATAAAGTCTCGTTGAAAGTATAGTTTCTAAACCAACAAAGAATTCTTTCGTACAAAAGTTTTGTTTGTCACTAAAGCAAATCCAATAAAATTTATAACCGAAGTATTTAAATCTCAGGTCGTCTCTCAAGGAATTGCAGGGAAGTATGATTTATTATTGGTTATGGAAAAGTATCTTTTTGGGTTTTTGAAATAGGGAACAGGGAAATAAATTGGCAAGAAAGTAAATTAATTATCATGAAAACTATTGCAAGGTATGAGAACTGGAAATTCCATCCTAGTTATCCTTATCAATTGTGATGAGAATTGTTTATTTCTCCCACTTAGTTAACCCTTACTAAATAAAGAAAAGTCAAGTGGACCAATCAATGGGATTCCTCAAGTCCTAGTCAACTCCTAAGGAAAGACTAGCTTTAGAGGGATCCAAATCAATCAGCAAATTCTAAATTTCAATCAACAAAGGAGTCTGATAACTCAAGTGTCACCAATTACTCAACCAAAGCTAGGAATGTGAAAAGCTAAATTAAAATCATAAATCTGAAATGCCTCAAATTGCATTAAATAGAAAGTCAAATCTAATACAAAGAGTTCATAAACCAATTTGGCAACATAAGTAATTAACAAGAGAAATAGATGAATCAAAGCACTTGAATAAATAAAAGTAGAAGAGAAATTAAATTAAAGGAACATTGAACCTGGAATGGAGAAAACGAAGAAATCCTAATCCTAAGACCTAAGAGAGAGGAGAGAGCTTCTCTCTCTAGAAACTACATCTAAAACCTAAAAATTGTGAATTTTGTGAATGAATGTGAATGAATGTTTTGATTGCCTCATTCTCCAGCCTCTATTCTGTGTTTCCGGGCTTGGATTTGGACCGAGAAGGAGCCCAGAAATCGCTGGGGGCGAATTCTGCAACTTTCTGCACGTGGCGTCTGTCACGCGTATGCGTAGGTCATGCGTGCGCGTTATTTGGAGATTTTCCTTGTCACGCGTACGCGTCGTCCATGGGCGCGCGTCGCTGCCATTTTCTTCGAAACTGCATTTTCGCGCGTTCCTTCCACTTTTGCATGTTTTCCTTCTGTTCTCTGAGCCATTCCTGCCCTATAAAGCCTGAAAATACTTAACACACAGATCACGGCATCGAATGGTAATAAAGGATAATTAAAATTAACATTTTTAAGGCCTAGGAAACATGTTTTCACATATATCACAGAATAAGGAAGGAATTGTAAAACCATGCAAATTATATGAATAAGTGAGTAAAGACTTGATAAAAACCACTCAATTGAGTACAAGATAAATCATAAAATAGTGGTTTATCAGTTGTGCGTGCGCACAAGGCTGTGCGTGCGCACAAGGCTGTGCATGCGCACACAAACCAGAAATCACAAATTCTGTAGCAAGTTCAGAATTCAGATTTTGACACCAAACTTTGAATGATCATAACTTCCTCTACAAGAATTCAAATTTTAGGAACTTTATATCGATTCGAAGAGTTTTCAATAAACTTCAATTCTAACTAAATTTCAACAATTTTTGAAAACCGAGGCATAAATTATAATCAGGCAAAGTTCACTAAAAGTTCACTAGGTTCTCAAACCTTCAAAATTCACAACCAAACTAATTCCAAGCCTATTCAATCATCAAAGAATACCACCACACCCATCAACTTACCATTTTATCTCATCTCCATCAATTCTACACCTAATTCACTCAACCAGTACACCATGAATCTTTATAAATCCATAATTATTATCAACCTACGACAACATCAACAAAACAATACAAATCTTCATCAATTTCAATAATCAACACCGAACGATATCTCACATTAACCAATTCCATCATAATCTTTATTCCTCACCTTATCATCATAAAAGTCACATCCCCCCACCAATTCACATCAACATCCACAATCATCCTAAACACTCATAATTCCCCTCATTCATCAATAACATTACCATTAATCATCAACAATCATCAACTATACCAACAACTCTCAACAACCACAATAAATCTCAACATTCATCAATCAAATCATTAAACTCCCCAATATTTCACAACAACACTACACATCAATAATTCCCCATACATAAATACTTCACTTACCACCCATCCTCATCATAGCAAATCACCATAAATACTCATCAATACCAATAATCTCCAATAATCATCATCAACCACAATAACCCAACACACCAACAATTAACATCAATTCACATATAATTATTCATACACAAATATCATTTAATCCTATCTTAGGGTCAACTAGCCTAAGTTTCTAGAAACATTACATATTACATAAAGGAAACTGAAACCATACCTTGGCCAATTTCTAATATGCGCAAATACCAAAAGCTTGATTCCAACAAGATCATCAAGCCTCAAGCACCAACACCGCCTCCAAGACTCACCAACTATCAAGTCATACACATATAATATACCAAAATCAAAACCTAGAAACCACCATATACCAACTACAAGGGTATATGAGAAACCTTACCTTACCCAATGATATTAGGGGCAACATCCAATAATACTCCAATGCTAGATCACCCCTAAACAGCCAAAACACAAAGAAACTCAAAAACCCAAAGCTATTTTTGAGTTGAAAAGGGGAAACGAAAACTGGGAAGTGTATAGAGAAACACTCACCACAATACCTAAATATAATCGAAGAGGACGAGGAGAGTAACGCGTAGCCGCAAACGGCTCGTCAATCAGAGCTCCGTAGCTCAAGATATGGCCAAATGAAGAAGAAGGTAAATAGTACCCTCTCTTCTTCTCTCATGCTCGAACCCTCACTCTTTCTTGGGGGAGAAATGAGCTAAATGCTCATTAAACATTGTTTAAGTTGGTCTTCATTTCCTTTTGGGTTTCTGGAAGCTTCATTGTCGTTGTATGATTAGTTTCAGTTATCGTCGCCGGAGAGCGGGTCGCCGCCGCCACTCGAGGTGGTTACCGGGGCTGCCGCCAAACCGGTTCGGAGACCGCCGCTGTTTCAGTTCAGCCGTTCCTTTCTTGTTTCGGTAAGCGATTTCGATTTGAAAGCCCTTTAGATTATTGTTCTGATAATTTAGGCTGAGGTGTTGTGGCGTCATCAGTCGTAGGGTTGTGTATCGATGCTTGCATGACGTGCTCGGAGTTCGCGGCTGCTTCATTTTGCTAGTTCAGTAAGTATTTATGTTTCGAAAAGCTTCGCGTTAGTATTCTGTTGTATTTGGTTAATGAATGAGTTTTTGGTAACGTGGGGTCGGGTCCTGATCATTATATGTTGCGATTAGAGTGGTTATGGTTGCTGCGAAGGTGGCTTAGAGCTGAGGTTGCGGTTGTCGGTGATTTCGGGCTAAGAGAGAGGATTCCTGTGACGCGTTTGGTTTATGTGTTCGACGAGCCGAGGTAGGGGCTTTTTCTACAAACTAATTTATTTTTAAATTGGAATTGTTATAAATAGATATGATGTGTGAAATGCATTTCTGGTGATTATGTGAGTCTTATGAATTGTCTGATTTTATCTTGAATGAATATGGTTGCCTGTTTGATTGAAACAATGTCTGATTTTGATAAATCGGTGATTTATGGATTGGTTGATTTGAATGATTTTGATAATCTGAAAGTTGAGTTTTTGTTTTATTGAAAACTGATTTGGTCTTAACCTGTTGGAAAGAGTTGATGATTGGTTTTGTTGGGACCCGAAAAGGGTGGCAAAGTCCAAGTTTTAGGGGAGATGTTGCCGAAATTTTTATAAAATCCGAGACTTTATTTGAAACAAAATTTTTAAAAAGAAATGAATTATGCCTTGAACTGAATTACGGATATATGAAATAGGTTTGAACTCTTTATTAAGAAAATTGTTATCTTTTGAATTAAACTATTTTAGAAAAGAATTAGGTTTTAAAGTCAATTTAAAGATGAAAATAATTATGTTTTGGAAGTTGATTTAATAAGCAAATTTGAAGAATTTTTAATGGATTAAAAGGAACTTGGATTTTGATTAACTAATTTCACTTTACGACGTTTAAAGAAAAGTTTGGAGTATTTTAGGAAACTTTGACTTAGTAAAACTGATACAATTCCCGAGCTTTTGGAAACAGATTTAAGAATGAAACTGAAATTGGTTTTCGATTTAGATGACTTGGTTCTGGTCTAAGTGAGTTGGTTTTTAAATTGGTTCAGAATATTTGGACACATGACTTGGTTTTGGTTTAAATTCAATTTTATTTATTTAAATCAAGAAGTTAAGGTTTTGGAGGTTTTCAGTGAATTTAAGAAATGAGTTAGGTTATTCTCCCTTGAAGTCTTGAGACTCCGCTGAGGAATTTTATGACCAAATCCTGATTTAGAAATGAATTATTTTGAATCTTTCGAAAGATGATTTTGAAATTGGCACGGTTTTGATATTGTTTGGAAGTGTTGGAAAGACGTGGAAAGTGGCTCTGTTTTGAAAAGTGATTCTTGACAAGATGTGAATTGAATACGGTTGTTATTTAAAAGAAAATGTGCCAAGAATGATTTTGAAGTAAGATATTGAGCCTGATTGATGTGTTGAAAATGTTTATGAAAAACCACTGGACTAATGTTTTATATTGAGATTATGAGACGCTATGCGCCCGGCAGGGGCTGTGGTTGGATCCCACCTGTCGAGGTAGCGGCGGCGGCATAAGGGCGGTGGTTCGTCCCGCTTGCGCTTAGATGTGAGGTCGGTGGCAATAGATTCCGCTTGCATCCCTTCAGATCATCAGAGCGTACAGGCCCAAAACCCTAGATAGTGATCCGAGTACTATATCTCGGGGGTTCCCACACCATGAATCCGAAGGACAACATCTCCATGGGAATGTGTCAGGTTGGCAGTTGAACCAACAATGTGATATCACAGCTAGTAGGGCAGACATTCATCATTTGCATTTATGTGACATTGTTTGGGTGTGCATATTGTAATTGGTTTGCCTATGTGAATACTTATGTTAATTGCTAACTGCTATATTTGTTGTAATTGCTATTGATTGTGTTTGAACTACATTATTTGTGATTGTGTTTGATTGGTTGATTTGTGGTGAATTGGTTGATGATTGAGTTGTTTGGGTCGGGGGCCGTGTTGGATTGGATGGGCTTGAAGCCATGATTGGTATATTGAGTTCTAGTTTTGTATAAAGTATCTGACCGGTTCAGCATAGACTTAATGAACCTATGCTTGGAACGGGATGGTCATTTATACCGCGTAGGTAACTGCTTTCATGGTTGTGGTCTAGAAAAGTATGAAAAATCAAACTCTTACAGCATAGACTTAATTGAACCTATGTTTGGGACATGTTGCTCATTCATACTGTTTAGGAAAAACTTTTCAGATTTTACAAGAAAGGAAAAAGGTTTTGTTTTAAATTATTTGAGAACTTTACCAAAGTCTTCAAAAAGGGATTTTCTGGATTTCTAATGTGTACCCAAGGTTTTTGGAAAGACTCATAAGACGAGCAATGATCACTGTACTCTAAGAATAATTTTTATTTTATGTATCTTGTTATAGCAATTTCTGTAATCCTATAGTGAGAACAAGCGAGGACGACATTCTCACTCCCTTACAGGTTATTCCTTTTCAGGATATGGACGGCGAAGCTTCAGAAGAGTTATATTCCTTTTTCTATTTATTCGTTATTTTTGTATTATCTTAGCTATTATTTTTTCCCTCGCCTTTATCTTTATTAAGTTGTAAGAGGGATAGATAATTATGATATGTATGTTTGTAAGCTAGTGTTATATATATATATATATATATTAAGGTATTGTATCTGGTTTATATGTACATGTGCGTTTATGTTTTCATGAAAAAGTGCTTTATGAAAGGTTATGTGGTTTTAAGTTTTAAACAGGCTCATATTTTAGTATTAAATATTATAAGAGTTGTCGTAATACTCGAGCTATCAGAGTGGCGCAGCCGGAAGCGTGCATTCGAATAGCTAGGGTGTTACAAGCCGCACTGTGCACGAGACCATAGAACGGAACGCTTTAAGGTAGGGTGCAAGTGTGGTAATGGGCCTTGTTGAAAATGAGTTTGGACTTTGGAGAAGATGGACCTTTTTCATTCTCTTGGACGTTTGCCTATTCCTGGACCCGTACATTTTTTTTGCATAGGTAGATAATTGAATTATAATTTAAAAGAATAATGTGAAGCAATGTCCAAAAAAAGAAAAGAACAATGTGAAGCCGGACAACGAAGAACAGCTAGAACAAAAATAATAGTAATAATAATAATAATATTAATTGTATTATTTTGTGAATTCTTTTATTGGAGTAACGTTATGTGACACCTTGGTGAATTTATTTTTATACTTACCACTTGGCATGATATTTGTATCACCATTATAACAACATATGTGTAAGCTAAGGATTAGGATGTGAATAATTTAAGTCAAAATAATTTAACTATGCAAGTAATACGGATAAGGTTATGGACCAAAATATTTTTTGCCGTATTTTGTGGTGGTATAATTTTTCTTCGTTTTTTTTTATCTATTTGATTCAGGTTGGATCTTTTAAAAAGTTAGGAAATAATAAGATAAGAACTCTTTTGGGTGACATACCATAATTATTTGGAGTCATGGATGGAAACTTATTATATCTTATGCAGAATGGTGTGAAATATAACTGGCGGGCAGATACACACGATACATGCAGGAATGTTAAAAAAAAATGAGAGTCAATTTGAGTGGTGAGGTTAGTGGGCAGCATGCAAGCAAAAGTGCGAAACTTTGCTACTATTAGGGTATGTAACGAGGCAGCAGCTTGGTAGACAGAAAGAAATTGCACTTCATTACTACACCACACGAGAGACAGTATGGATTAAATAAACAAGTATGCAGGGTATAGTTGCACGTAACATGCCATATATTTTCATGCCGGCTTGAGCATATGGTATTGTTGTTGTCCAGAAAATTATCCACCTAACAGTTAAAACCTTTGTTAGGTAATGCTCAGAAATGTCTTCCCCGTTTAAGCAAACACAAGATTGACAATGTATCCATTTACTAAAAAAGGCTCACCAATTCTAACTTTTCTCAACTAACTTCAAAACAAAAAATAACAAGCTATACACCATCTGAACCATCGACGTTCAAACCAACGGATCACAAGAACCTACCTGGACACTCCAACAAAGTGCTTTCTCAACAACTATGTTTTCATTACCATGCCTACCAACCTGCTGGTACCCATAGCACCCTCAATTTCCCAAAACCATCAATCATCATGCATATGATCACATTTAATTCTCTATACTTGTTTATGTTTTACTTGTAGAACTTATCCCATGATTTCTTTTCCTCTTCAATCATATTATTTTCTAAACAAAAAAATAATCTTATAATCGGATTCTCTAATTAACTACTACAACAGCAAAAAATTACTTATCTTAACTAACCTTACATGGATTATTTTAACACACATAAACAATGACAAAACAAAGAACAAGAAATCAATTACGTTCCAAAAAAAAAAACTATACATGTTATGTAATCCTACTCTAACAAACCTAGATGGAGATAACCTTCCTGTATCTCTTTTGAAAGGACGCACAATGGACTGTGCCCATGATTAAAGCAGAATAAATGAACATGAGTCAAGGGAGGGGTCAGGAAGCTCGCTACTTATCGGGATGAGGGATCGAAGGACCCCCACTCCAAGCCTGCGACGAGGAATCTGACGCTTGGCGCACTAGGGCAGCACCTTTACCTCGTCGGACCACTTCGACCACAACCAGACCACGCGCCCCACCCACGGCGGCAGTGAGAACACCCGCGGAGGCGTTCCTATAGGCTGAACCCAGGGGTTTTCTTCAATGTTAGGAGAATATTGTAGAGAAGACCCAACTCCTGGCCTCTGTTCTTTTTTTCCCTGGGCCTCACCCAATGGTGTGGTGAATTTGGATCACGCACAACTTGATTGGCAAGTGCACCGGGTCGTCCAAGTAATAACTTATGTGAGTAAGGGTCGAATCTCACGAGAATTGTCGGTTTGAGCAAGCAATGGATATCTTGCAGATCTCAGTCAGGCAATTAGAAAAGATGATTGTTGGTTGAAAGCATAAACAAATAATAAAGCAATTAATAAAGAAGTGATGTGAAATTTAGAATGGAAAACAGTTAAGGTTGCAGAGATGCTCATCCTTCCGGATTAATACTTCTTACCATCTACCTTTAACTATGAATGATTCTTTCTATGGCAAACTATAAGTGATCGAATGCCACGCTAGTGGTCACTCAATTTCCTCTGCTTCAGATCCAACGCCACGCTAATGGTCATCTAATCTGAACGAGGGGGAAGTGCTGGCAAATCAATCTCTGATGATCCTACTCAAAGCGCCACAGTCAAGGTCGGATCTTCTAGATCAGAGAATGATGCTCATGATTTTAGTTTATACCACGAAGGCCCTAATCGCCCCATGCCTCGGCTGAACTGATATCTCGAGAAGTCTCCAACGAAGCTGTGGATTAGCCATCTAAGAGATGTGTCCTCAAGCTCTAGTCCTGATGATCCCGCTAAGGACTCATCAGAACCCATGTAGAAATAGGGGTCATACGCTAGTTCCACCCCAGATTCATTGAGATTACGAACGAGTCACACCTTAGAAATTGAATCAGACATAGATTAAGAGTAGAAAAGTAATAATATTATTCCATAGAGATGAACAGAGCTCCTAACCCCAACTTGGGAGGTTTAGTTGCTTATAGCTTACATAAAATATGATAGAATTCAAAAGTGGGGAAGAAGATCCTAAAACAAGGGTGATCTGCTCCTTTTTATACTAATCTAATAACCTAAAAATTACATAAATGAGATAGACTAGGCTAATGGTGCAGATTTCCACGTTTTGGGCCCACTTAATGAGTGTTTGGGCTGAGCTTTGGGTGAATTCACGAGCTGGGACTCCTTTTGGGACGCTACTGTACGGACAGAATCTCAGTTGGGTCTTTAATGCTCATTTTGGACCCTCAATTCCGAAGAAAAGTATAAACTATTATATATTGCTGGAAAGTCCAAGAAGTTATCTTTCCAATGCCATTGGGAGTGCGTCAATTGGACATCTGTAGCTCTAGAAATTGCAGTTTGAATGCACAGAGGTCAGAATCTGACAGCATTTGCAGTCATTTTTCTGTCTCTGAATTGAGCCTTTTTCTCAATTTGCTAAAATCACCCAAAAATCACCTAAAATCATAAAAAATCACAAAAACTTCAAGTAGCTTCCAAAAAGTGATTTTTTGCACAAAAACCTATTAAAACTTAATAAAACTAAACAAAACATAACAAAAATAATAAGAAAATAGCATTAAAAAGTATATAAAATATCCGCTCATCACCCAACAAGGCCCATCTCGCGAACCTCAAGCAGACGGAACCTGGCACATTCAAAACCCCGTTCGATTTGGCGCCACCAAGTCGGCTCCATCGCTCTTCCCCTGAGCGCCCACAAATCCCTGAGAGCCAGCCACATTCTGCAACATTGGGCAACACGTGTCTACATGAGAAATACAAACAACATATCTCTGTATCTCTGTATGAAGTAACCTCTGTACACTATATATATATATCTTCCCCTTTAATTTACCCATGGGGCAATAAAGTACTATTTATATATGAATTTCGCAAGCTGGAAGCGTAGGAATTTGGACATGGATATATTAGGCATATTAGTATAGGAAGTATAACCGTAAACAATCCAATGAATTTACTAATAAACTCACTTGACATTATATTTTTTTTATTATCTAAACAAGTGAATGTGCTGGACTTCTAACTGAACAAAAGTTACATTAGGCCTTCGCTACTGATATTTGGATAATAGTTTGTGGGCTTAATTCAATTTTTTTGAGTTTCTATTCATTCAACCCAATATAGAACAATATAATGCATGCAGCAGAAGTCTAACATAGATAGCATGAGTTAAACACCAAAGCAGTCCCTGAGATTCACAAAATGCACCGATTTGGTCCCTGACTTTCCAATTGCACTATTTATGTCCTCGACTTTGGAAAAAATACACCTAGTCAGTCCCTCTCCCCTTTTCCGTTGAAACCCCTTGCCGGTGGCAGTGATGTGGTAATTTTTTTGCCATGCTGGAGCAACTAATGGTTACATGACGTGGCCAGTGAAAGTTTGTAATCCAATGTGGTCCTTGAGTCCCTTTTTAACCCTAGCTGCTGATGGAGGAGCGTACGACTTCTTCTTCTTCTTCTTCTTCTTCTTCTTCTTCTTCTTCTTCTTCTCCTTCTTTGTTCGTTTCATTCGTCGTTGCTGTGCTGGGTTTAACCATGGTTGGACGTGCAAATGAGGGAGACGGGAGCTCTATGCAATCGACGACAAGGACGCCTAGTCGCAGCAGAGCCTCACGAGTGCCAGAGCGCTGTGGGTGTGTGAAACGCCCTGTGCTCCGATGGTCTGGAACGGATACCCACCCAGACAAGCCATTCTTCGGATGTCCGAATTACAATTTGAGTTTGAGCCTAAGAGATGTTGTTTCTATTTTTTAATGTCAAAAACTGAATCCCTAAATTTACTGCTTACAATGTAGTGAAAAACGGTGGTGTGGATTTTTCCGATGGGCAGACGTTGTAGAAGATTATAATGGCAATTTTGAAGAAGTTGCAGCATATAACAATGAAGAGATGAGCGTGAGTCTTGCATTGAGGATTGGCAATTTGGAGGCTGAGTTAAGGAGCCAGAAGTATGTAATACAAATGTTAGGATTGTTGGTTTTTTTCTTGTTAGTTGTTGTACTAGTTGTGATTGTAAAAATGTAACAAGTGTGTATTGTTTATGAATAAATGGGCAATCTTTGGATTATTGGTGTGGTCTGTGTAAATAGTTTACAATGGTAATAACAAAACTGAATAAATAGAACAGAACAGAACAAGTAAATTGATCAAACCATATTTTGATTATAATTAAGATATTGTCAAACACTGTCAATGGAGTATCACCTGATAAACACCATAATATGGCACCAAAAAAGAATACAGTAAGAGCTCCAAGTTTAAACGCTTATAACTACCAAAAGTAAAAGTTAACCATTACAATCTGGTTATGTGCTATTCCTAAATGAAAATAACAAAACTAAGGAAACAACTAGTGCCCAAATTTCATTTGTAATCAATCAAACTTCAGCAGCCACAGCATCCAATTACTTAGTGTTTTTCTTCCTTATAGGTTTGAACCCTAGAGTTGGAACAAACTTCAAAAAGTTTGCCAACCTAGAAGACGTTGCTGCACTTGCTCCTTGCATGGGATCAACAGAAGTAGTCACTAGTGTTGGTGAGTTCCTCCTTTTGGTTGGTAATTTATCTGGCCTTTTTGTTGGTGGTGGTGGTGGTGGGGCCTGAGAAAATTTAGGAAAATAGTGTGAAAAAGGAGCAAGTAAAAACATGTCAGAAAATATTATATACCATACATGTACCTCATCTTGTGTTCCACCATAATTTGGTTGGGACAAGTCAATCTCCGTAGCTTCATCTACTTGTGTTCCACCAAGAGGAGCTTCATCTACTTGTGGTGCCACATTGGTGGTGTTCATAGCTTCAGCTGCAGGTGTACTCCCAACTGGGACAGTTTTGGACTTGGCTGCCACCACAGCAGCTGCTGCAGCAGCAAACGCAGCAGCAAGCTCATCAGCTCTTTTCTTTTTACATCCCCTCTTGGTGTGTCCCTTTATTCCACAGTAGGTGCATGTGAACGGCTTCAGCTGTCTCTTTAGACTAACGGTTGCCTTAGGTTTCTTGTTTCCACTAGTACCCTCATCAGCATCCTTTTGTCTTTTGGTTGTTAATTTTCCAGGTCTACGTTTAATGTTAGGAGCTTGGGGCTGATTGTAGACTGATTTTTTCCATAGGGATTGGCCTGGGAGAGGATTGATGTGATGTTCATATGTCTTCCTGTATGAGTCCATGGTGACCAAGGGATGACAGAAGTCCTCGGGTCTCTTGTTCACCTGTGCAAGAGCAGCACAAGCATGAACACAAGGAATGCCTATAATGAATAAACCAAGAAATGATCAACTCCACAGCAGCCAATATAATGAATGAATTAAAGATATTTATATTGAAGAAGAGAATAAAGTTGGTGTGAAGGCATATAATATCACCTGTTAACATCCAGAATTGGCAGGTGCAAAGTCTCTTGCCTAAATCAACAACCATATTAATTGGGTGTCCATGAACCTCAAATTTTTCATATTCTTGGTCTCCAGTCCATATAGAAACCCAATTCTTTGATTCCTTACAAACTTTTTCCAGTCGGCTCTGAATAACAGAGGTAGTTTCCCCACATGGTTGTTCAACTTGACTTTATTCTTTGCAATCGATCGCATAACAAATATTCTTACCTCTTCAAGCAATGTGATGATTGGCTTGCTCCTAGCCTCCTTGATCCGTGCATTGAACACCTCACAGGCATTGTTGCAAATATTATCCAACTTTGACCTGTGGCTAAATTGAGACTCTGTCCATGAATGCCTTGGCCACTTGTTCAGGTATGTTCATACTTCCTCATTGACCCTCTTTATTTTGTCCATATTCTCAATAAAGTCTTGAAATATGGTTGACCTAGCAGCATCCCAGAGGAGTCTCCTTAGCTCAAGATCCTTCCACTGTTTGTTGAAATTTTGCCATAGGTGCCATACACAGAAACGATGATAGACCTGTGGCATGACCTCTTCTACAGCAGAAATCAATCCCTATTTATGACAAACACATGTAGTACAAACCAAACTACTTAAGTAGGATCAACCAGTATGAAATATTCACACAATATCAAGCAATATCCATGAATCAGGAAACTACTTATAAAAGAATGAACCAATCTCATATAGCATCATGTAATCCAAACTACTAAAGTAGGATGAACCAATCTCATATAGAATCATGTAATCCAAACTTCAGTTAATTTATGTTAAATGCAGAATCAAATAGTTTGTAAAGTCCAAATATCTTCAACCAGTATGAAGTATTCACACAATCAAGCAATATCCATCAAACAACTACTTATAATAGTATGTACCAATCTCATACAACCACATACAATCCAGAAAATGAAGACTTTAACAAATGTGTAACTAATTGAATAACACAACATTTTATATTTAGGAATTGCTTACCTTCTGCATGTCAGAAATGAAACACTATCCGTTCGCCTTATAGTCTCCTAAATCATCATGGAGTAGCTCTAGAAATCACTTCCAGTTCTCCTTATTCTCAACATTGACTATAGCCCAAGCAATCACATATATGTGATGATTTGCATCTTGGGCTACAGCTGATAATATCTGGCCTCCAATCTGTGTCTTCAGAAATGCACCATCGAGACCAATTAATGGCCGGCACCCTGATCTGAACCCGTTCTTGCAACCACTCAAGCATACGTACATTTTCTCAAACATGACTTGTCCGTCAGGCAATGGAATCACACCAATCTTCACAGTGGATCTGGGATTCGTCTTCAGAAGTGTTTCAGCATAATCCCTTAACAAGGCATATTGTGCCTTCTTATCGTCATAAACAACATTCCTTGCATCGGCCAAGGCTCTAGCTAGTGAGTTTCTATGCAGAATCAGATCACATTTTGACCTAAAGTACACTGCAGCCTCACATTGCTTGAAATTAGGATACTTTTTAACCTTTTTAACTAACTTAGCAGTCAACCATGCTCTGTCTGTAGCCCTATTTAAATTTTTCCTTGGACATGTATGATCATCATAAAATGTCTTGATCTGCCAGCAACAGTCCTCATGATCTCTTGAGCATACACAACCCATGAGCACTCTTCCACTTGGCAAACTGCCCTACACCTGATATTATCATTCTTAACGAACTTAATCCCCCTTCCCTCCTGTATGGTAAACTCTCTCACAGCATCCCTGAATTCTTGTTTGGTATTGAACTTCATCCCCACTTGAAGTTGCAGCTCACCAAACCTCTGGCCACCTTGAAATATGGGAAATTCATCTGAATCCCCATCGAATTCCAGCTCATCCTCAAAGTTAGGAGGAGTTTTCATCTCCTCCGAGTGCCACGAGTTGGCCCCATCAGATTTTGCACCAGGGTCGAGAGCTTCATACCAAATTCCTTCCCCTGGAGTTCCTTTAAAGCCTATGTCCACCTCTACATCTGAATAATCCTCAACAATTGCATCATCTTCTTGCATTATTTTATCTTTTCCTATCTTCTCCTTCCCTTTAGCCATGCCTGCCTTCTTTTGAACCTTTTTGACCTCTTTCCTAATTGGTTTCGAAACTCTTGCAACCAATTCTTCATCATTGCTAGAGCTGACCTCTTGTACTGGGACATAAGATGTATCTTCTGAGCTGCCATCATCACTTGTTGATTCATTTACAGTTAAATCCACATGAAGAGGTTGCTTGCCTTTGTTAGTACTCCTCCCCTTTGCATGAAATCTAGTAATTCTTTTAGCTGGGTTAAATTTGGGTTTGGGTTTGGGCTTGGAAGTGAAGTTGGACTTGGGCTTTGATTGAGTTTTGTTGGGCTTCAGAAGGTTCTTGGGCTTTGGAGTTGGCTTGTGATTATGTTTCACAATGGGAGCTGGGTTGGGTTTTGTACTGGATTTTGGATTGGGTCTATAATTGGGTTTGGGGTTATCAGGTTCATCCATGGGGTTAGGATCTTCATTGGTATGATTTGTAGTGAGGGGGTCAGCAGCAGGATAGTTTGGAATGGGAGTTGCAATGGAAGGAATTGTGTTTGCAGTTGAGAGGTTTGGAGTTGGGGCTGATTTGTCATCTGGGGTTTGATTTGAGCTATCCACAACTGTTTCTTTGTTAGTCTGTAAGTCTCCATGGCAAACCTCTTCTGCTTCATAATCAAGTAACATCACAACCCCTTTCCCATCCATCAGTTCAGGTGTGAAAACTCCATGTTCAAAATACACATCAACTACTCCATCATTCCTCTCTGCATGGAAGTACATCTCCCTTAGTTCATCATCACTGGTCAGAGCTCTTAGTCCCACCTCCAAGCTCTTTCCGGGAACCAGCCACCAGCACTCAACTACCTTGTCATACCCCAACTCCTTGAAATAGTTTCTTACAAAAAAAACATCTAGGGTATCTTCATCTAAATCTACTAAACAACTTCTATTGTCAGGTGAGTAAACTAATTTACCATCATCATTCTTCTTAAACGTCCCACCATGGTGGAACATAATATCCAGCAATTTTTCCATCTACAGTGAAAAATAGATATAACAATTTATCTAATGTATGCTACTGATAATATAATCAACAAACCACAGTACAGAATAATCCAATGTTATTTAAAATCACATACTTCATCACATTACCATTATAGAAACACCCACATTTCCTATGTGAAAACAGAGCATTCAAAAAATCCAAACCCACACCACCCAGTACCCTAAACCCTACATAATAATATAGCATTCAATGATTTGGCATCAACCAGCACAAAATTTCCAACTCAAACTCACAACAATGGATACCTTAACACTATAAAAGATGAATAAAAAATATTTTATTCACTGCATGCCTACCTCTGTGTCAGGGGGTTCACGAGAAAGCTTTGCTCCTTCCTTCCCCAATTTTGAGCGACTGATGAGCACGTTTCGACCCTCTCCAATTTGCGTCACCACAGAAAATCTCAGCAGGACTAGCGGAACCCAGGGTGTAGAGCTTTCAGTTCAAACGTGATGAAGGAGATGAAGTGGCGAAGTGATCTCTTTGAATATGGGGTTATGACGTTTGGTAACTCCTTCCTTCTTGAAGCGGCGTCGTTTTCATTTTTAGCGCCAAAAGGAGATACAATGCCGTTTGCCTTAGTCCAGCATGGCAAAAAAATTGCCACATCACTGCCGCCAGGAAGGGGTTTCGACGGAAAAGGGGGAGGGACTGACTAGGTGCATTTTTTCCAAAGTCGAGGACATAAATAGTGCAATTGGAAAGTCAGGAGCAAAATTAGTGCATTTTGTGAATCTCAGGGACTACTTTGGTGTTTAACTCTAGATAGCATATCTGTATGTCTCTTTAATGCTACATCCGAGTTCAAGTCCCATTTAAAACTGTAGTTTAAGAATTCATAGTGTGTATGAGTGAAAGGTGTGTGAGTAGTGTATAATAACAAAAAATAAAAAATAAAAAAGAGGTTGAACAAGTTAGAGCTTTGTGAATATGGTTAGCAATCTATTAGTCAACAATAAATCTTTATGTGGAGTGGACAAAAAAAAAGGTATATACAATAACAAAATATATATCTCTTTGAAAAACTCTTTTCTCAATATATATATTTTGGGTTTAAATTATATCCTAATACTTTTTTTCCTTATAAATTTTATATAACTACTTTTTAGTCACAAGTAAAATTTAAATCCAAACACCCGGTGCACTTTTCAGATAAGACACATAAAATATTTTTATATTAAGTTTGGATTTTTTTTTCTATGAAAATAAGATAAGTAATATATTTTAATATTATAATTTTTTATATTTTTTTAAGATTATAAAAGATACAAAAATCAAAGGGTCTGAATTGTGTAACTCGAATTTTTTGAATTTTTTTAAAATAGAAATCAGAGAGTCGAATTTTTGTACCTAAAAAATTAGAAGATTTGATTTTTATACTTCTTAAAAAGTAAAAATCGAAAGATCTAATTTCTGACTCCAAATTAAAAAATTTTATATTTAAAATTAACACCCCAATAATTTACAATAAAAAAATACCATTATCAACACAATATCAAAAATAAAAAGTGCAAGCCTTGCCGTGCTTATCACAATTAATTTCGTGAATCAAAGTTTCGTTTCATGGATTTCATGCCATCATATTGTTTCCTTTTGATCCGTGACTGTTAGTTGTGAAATTGGAGATGTGAAAAGCTTCTTTTTTGGGACATTCATGCAAACGTAGCGTTTCAATTGGATAATTTCACATTCCTGTTGCATTTTGTGCGCTACTTTTAGTCTTTTAGCCTTGTCGGCTCTTCTCTCCATGACTTCAATAATGAATTGCTTTCTTTTTCTCCTACATTGGACTTGGTTTCGAGTTTTTTCTCTTGAAATAGGTCCTTTTTATTAATTACCATTTTACGTACCTTGAATATGCCATAACTAATATCATCATATAAATGGTTAAATGGTAAACGAGCAACGGAAAAAAAATGGTGAAAGGTAATACATGAGTTTTTCAGGTGTATACTTAGAATCCAAAATAAAATTGTAGATTCAATTTAATTTGCACCAAATTATATACTTTGAATTACACAAATTTTCTCTTCAAAATTGATGTAATATATATGTATATTGTTTTAAAAATTACGAAATTTTAACACAATGTTTTATATACCAACAATATGTCATTTTTTAATCAAATCATTAGGCTAAAAAGAGAAAAATAAACAACAGTTGCGTTCACATTTTATTATTTATTTAAAGAATATGAAAATAAATAATTTTTTAAAATATTAAAAACTTACTTTAGAAAGAAAGTTAGCCAAATTCAACACCATAATATCGACAGCAGAGACTTGACCTTTTATTATTTATTTGACTCTTATTTAGAGTTTTGTAGTTCACTCACATTTTCATTTCTAGTTAATATTTTGATGAAAAAGAGAGAAAAAATTTACCATAGTTAAGGCAAGGACTTTATTATATAATGATAATATATAAATGGATAATGCATTAAAAGCGTTATCATAGTTGAAGGCCAAATAAGATTATGAAAAATATATAAATAAAAAATATTATTTACACACTAAAATCAGTTAGTAAAAATAATTATATATATATATATATATATATATATATAATTAACTTATTTTTAATGTGTATATTATATTTTAATATATATTTTATACTAATAATTAATTTTATTAACTAATTTTAATATATAATTAGTATAGTTAAAAAAATATAATATTTAGCTGCATATTAAAGTTATTATTTTTAGTAAAAAAGAAAAATAAAATTTTTTAGTTTAATACATAAAGGAGTGCTAAGAGGCCGTATGTTTTGTGATTTGTAACCTATCAATTAACCATCATAAGTGTTTTTAATAGTGTGAGATTACAAGAAAGTCTAGAGAGTTAGCACTTTTATTAAAATCTGACCAGTACTTAGCAGCAAGAGAAAAAAATGAGTAATCTCATACTATTAGATGTAATCTCACACTATTAAAAATACTATTGATGGCTACAAATAACAAAACTTGCTAGCCGCCTAGCACCCCTCGTGAGAATATTCATTTTTCTTTTGATGGTTAAGTGTTTGCCAAATTTTAATAAACGGTTCAACTAGGTATCCTTTAAATATGGTACAATTTTCAGCCTTTTCTTACAGTGATTCAAAAAAAAATAAAACTAACACATCTAAAAATTGTAAATAGATTTAGTGTCTTTAAGAATTAAATTCATATTTAAAATTCAAATTAAATCAAACTAACATTTAAAATTTATTATTTAAATTATTGGTTGGATTTTTTCGTTACTTTTCAATGATAACACATCTAATAGTATGATATTATATACAAAATATTTTAAAACACATCTAAAATCGTAAAAATCTATCAGATGTGTTATAATAAAAAAATAACAACACCATTTTAAATTAATTGTTGATTATAATAATTTTGAAAAATAATGATACATTTCACCAATGCAAAATGAGAGAGTGCTTCAGCTGGAAGGTGGTGATAGTCTTCATCAATGAAGACAAGATGAGAATTCAGCTGGCAGCGTCCTTTTCGGTTTGGGATTCACTAATGCGTGTGAATGTTCCGTAAAATAAAGAATTTAAAAAACTGTATCTGTTACGTGAAGTTACGAAAGTAAAGCAAATTCATAGTAACCACCAATAAAGTGGGTGGGTTTTAAAATTTAAATTTAAATTAAAATCTAATTATAGATATGTATCTACAAAATAGGAACATGTTACACTAAAAAAATAATTAAATATTATTTAAATCTGATTAAAGACTGATTAAAAGCTGATTAATATTGTACAACTAGCATTTCTCTTTAATAAAAGTGCAGGTCCTTAGACTTTTTTTAATACATATGTAAAAAATCATTTAAAATTTAAATTTTGTATGAGTTTAAGAAGACATATTAGTTAAAGTTTTTAAAAAATAAGAACAAATTGAATTTAATTATACAAAAACAAAAATATAGGATGTGATAAATGTGAAGGCATTTGGCAAAATTAAAACTTGAATAATGTGCATGGACGAAAATGACCCTGGGCGAGATTGTCTATATAAATGATTTGGTAAGCCATATATTGGTATCGTACATTTACTTGTCTTTGACTTTGCCTTCTTTGTCTCAAATCCGGCCATGGCTTCCATGAAAGTGATGTCCTGGAATAATCGAAATGGTCTGGAAACAGTGTTCCACTTTTTGAACGTGTTAGCCGCTGTGTTCCTGTTATCCCGTTCGTCTCTCTTGTTTTTCACACTCCAAGCATTCTCCTATTCACTCACTCTCTTCAACAACCCTTTCTACGTCTTCCTTCTCTTGAACTCCATCATCCTCTCACTCTACGCACTCTCCAACAACAACAACGACGTCGTCACAACCGCACCGCAGAAAGTTCAAACCGTCACGACGGTCCGTTCCGAAGGGAAACAACCACCAGTGGATTCAAACGGAACCGTGACGACGGTTACTACTACTACTACTACTACAAGGACGATGATGTGTTGCAGGAGCAGGAGCATGAGCGTGAGCAGCACGTGCAGCGGGGTGGAGAAGAATCAGAAGTGTTATCGGAGGGTTCGGTCGGAGCGTTACGAGAGGAGGGTGGTGGCGGTGGGTGGAGGAGGGAGGAAGCAGCAGCAATTGGAAGGGCGCATGTGCCACGTGGAGCATTTGAACAAAGAAGAATTCAACCGCGCCGTTGACGACTTCATCGCCAAGCACAAGAGAATGCTTTGGCAAGAACACACCAAATCATTATCATCATCAGCTTCATCACACTATCTCCCTTTAAAATAGAAACACAATGCAAATATGCCCTTTCATAATATTTTTTTGGTGCAGTGCATGCAGATTTGCAATTAGTAGAAATTAATTAAGGGTTTAGAGAAGGAAAGATATTGTACAGTTACTGATCCCATTATTTCTGAAGAGGGATTATAATTAATAACTTTCATCAAATATGTCTATCTTTTTATTTGTTGGTGTTTTCTTATTAACCAAGCCTTTTAATTTGGCGCCAAATACAAATGTAATTATGTAATTGGATGACCTCAAAAAATATAATAAAATAAATTTTATTAGTAATTTTTTTAAAATAAGACAGATTTTATTTTTAACATATTGATATTTATAGATCTCGAAAAATGGCTAACAATACGAGAGATTCAGCTTAATTTAAAAAAGACTTCAATCTTGTTTAATTTTGAAAAAAGTTTAGGGGGCAACAACTTTGTTAAATTTTGACCAGCATGTAACCAGTAAAGAAAAATAAGTCATTAGATAAAATCTCACACCATTAAAACTAACTATCACTGATGGCTATTTGATGGCTACAAATCACAAAAATTGCTAACCCCTAGCATTCCTCTTGATTTAATTGATGCGTGTAACAGATATTTATATTCTGAAAATTAAAATCACACTTAAGTAGTGTATTCTAATCTTGAACATGACAGATTAAGTAAGAATTATATTAAGTGTATATTAAAATTAGTCACTAAAATTAATTATGAGTACAAAATATATGTCAAAATATAAACGGCTTTATATTATATATCTACTATAATGCTCTTTAGCTATTGGATAAGTGTGTGATGGAGCTCTCATGTACTAATTGTCCATTATTATAATATATATATCTATTATATTTCTGAGACTTGTTCTGTTTTATTTCCTTAACATACGGATCAAGGTTTCCAAGGGAAGAAATACTAGATAAAAATTTAATGTGAAAGGCTGGCAGGTAGTGGTAGGCATATGCAAGAGTTTGTTATGCACTTCATTGCAGAGTGGGGAAAAAACTTACTATCTCTCACAAATTTGTTTCCAATTTCTGTTTCCATGTATGTATGTAGTATCTTTCTTCTTGTGATATTTGCATAGTGCTTTGATTTGGACCCATTAATGGAGAAAAAAAGGGAGATTAATAAAAAATAAACACGTAGAGAGAATATATAAAGAAAGATTAGAATATGCGATAATAGTAGTTGGAAGGAATTAGGAGAACAACAAAATAATGCACCAATTATACTGTAGTATGAGGAAAGCTTAATAACGAGGTAGCTCTCTATTATGAATTATCCATTAGCATAGGAAAGGTTACAACAATAAAAAAGTTTGAGAATTTAGTATATATGGATTTGTTTACTACACCCAACATATTTTCTATTCTGTCTGGTCCCTTAAGGGAACCAATTTATAAGCTTCTATTATTCGCACCATACCAATACTCCACAAGAACAAGTCATAAAATAAGCATTGCATTGTAAATCATTTTGATTAGTGAGCCCCTCCGACCTTACAATACCTCAACTTCACCTACCAATATTTTAAAAATAATCTTATTTTAAATGAGAAAGTCTAGGGGGCAGCAATTTTTATGTTTTGTGGCTAACACTTAACCATCAAAAGAAAAGTGAGTGATCTTCGACCATTAAATATAATCTCACACCATTAAAAATACTATTGATAGCCAATTGATGGTTACAAAATACAAAAATTGCTACCCCCTAGCACTCCTCATTTTAAATACCAGTAAACTTGTAACATAATAGCAACACATATAGTACAACATAATATGAGTCTCGATTGAACCCGTTTTGATTTCAAGGCAGGAAGGAATTTCTTCAGACATTACATATAGCTGATGTGTGCTTTCTTGAATTACAAGTTTTGAATATCATGTTGGATTTTTTTTTTCTTAATTTTTGTTATTTTTATTTTTAATTACAGATGAAGCAAACCCTGGCTCCTGACTCATCCCAGTCGCATGTTTTAATGAGAATTATTGAAAAAAGTGATAGCTTCCCATTTTAATATAATGCTAAGTGTAGAAAAAGTGAAATTAAACTAATCCTAAAATGATGTAAACTAATTTAGAACTCAGAAGTATTATTTTTCTCCTCACTGTATTATTAATTTACAAAGCAGATGTGTTATTCCTCTTGTCTCAGTGTTGTAGTGATTAATCATTACTTTGTCTTGTCGCTTCCCTCTACTACTAACTAGTTGTCATGTAGTCATATATCCAAAATGGGGGCCCATTTCTATATTTCTTTTCTCCAAGTGGGCCGGAAGCCCATTTTTCAGTAGGTAGCAACACCAATATTTTTGGCAGATAATAAAAAAATAACAAAATTAATTTACTACAATTTAAATTTATTAATCAACGTTATATGACAAATTAGTTATTAATCAACTGGTTAGCAGATATTGTGAAAAATAAAAATTAAAATACCAAACCACAGGCAACTGCTCCATCAAATTTCAGTGTGTCCTATTTCTTATGTGCAACAGCCAACAAGTGATTCTCCTCCACCAACCTCACATAATTTATACTTTATTTTATTTTTTAATGAGGATTTTTTTGCTTTTTCATATATTATTACTATTTTTCTTCTCCCACTGTACTATGAACACTATAACAAGAAATCCATTTAGAAATTAGAAGTTGAGAAGAGCATCACTTGTTAGATTATTGTAGGCAGGTGAGGGAGCTATAAGGTCAACATCCTATCCTATAGAGTGACTACTCTGGAGAAATATAAGGCAACTACTCCCATGAAGATGGCAAAAACATCTTCTCATGATGATCCTTGTTCAAAAAGTGTAACTTATTTATTTAGCAACATTTTAAATAAAAGTAACACTTTTACTTCAAATCAAATCAAGCCCTACAATCTATCATCCAATGGTCAAAATGATGTATCTTCACATGATGATAATCATTAAATCTTCATTGGAGTAGCCACCGAAATATAATATCCCAATTTGCAACAAATTTTTCATAAAACATACTATATTAGTGTTAATTAATTTGTCCCCACATATATATTTTTTATTTTTTTGCTATCAATTTAATCAAATATGCCGATTCTTGAATGATGCTTTACGTTTTTCGAGTATATATCCATTTGTTCATATGATTTATGTTGTCTGTTTTTCTAATATTGTTTACAATCTGTAGTTTTGTTTGAAATAAATTTCACGGTCACAAAACTGTTGAAGCCTTGAAGACATCGTGACGGAAAGAGACATGATGGAGAAATTTCAAAGAGCTTCGTTGAACGATTTAGCATATCTGAAGAAAAAAGATAGGTGGTCCAAGACCTGCATGCTGACGAGTAGCGACACAGTAATATATATGGGAATTGTATCTTTCTATTTTTCTATTTACGTTGTTGTGTTTAGTTAATCATTTCTGTCTAATTTTTTGACAACTATATGTATTTTTATAGTGAGTATATGAAAGCTGCACTGGATTATGTTATGTTAATCTTTTATCCATTTGACAAATATCTTGATTATTATAAAATAACATAACAAACAGATCAGATTATATTATGGGCTCTTTGGTGTTTATCAAAATTTTGCTTCAATTATCTAAAAGTAAAGATAAGGTAAGGTGAGATTCATCCTTTTATTTTTAAATTTTATAAATATAATTCAGATACTAAAAAATAAAAGACTTTATATTTGCTAAGAATTTAGGCTGAAGCAAAAGCGAAATAATAAAGGATTTTGTTAGGTAGACAATGAATAATGTGGCTTGTTATTTTTTATGTGGGAGAGAGAGAAGTGTATAACAAGAAGCTGTGAGCAGAAGTGTGTTTCACATTGGTATGGGATGTACAAATCGGATGCACCAATTTGTTTGTTTTATTTTTTTTTTCAAACAAACAATCACAAATCGGACGGTCCTATTTGTGAATTCGAAAATAAAAAAAATTTTAATGTTAAAATCGGACCGTCCGATTTTTATTTTAAAAAATAAAAAATGCAAAACGGACCCTCCGATTTGTAGTTTATTTTTTTCTCCAAACAAATTGGACCCTCCAATTTGTAATTTATTTTTCTCTTCAAACAAATCGGACCGTCCGATTTGAATAAAACACCATATAAAAAAAAACACCTAATCTTCCAATAATGATGTATTACACATATATTTAAACAATATAAAAAAAAATTAGCCGAATAATGTGAATGAGGAATGCTAGGGGTTAACAATTTTGGTGTTTTGTAACTATCAATTGGCCATTAATAGCGTTTTTAATGATGTGAGATTAAATGTAAGAGGAGTATTAGGGGAACAATGAAAATTTTGAACAACATGAACAACCACCAATCAAATGAAAATACACTACACTCTAATTTAATACTATTAATTAAATTTACTCTTTTAACCCTATTAATTCACATTATTTACACATTGTTCAAAAATCTTGTTAGTTACTTATACTTTTCCTAAATGTAATGATAAAAAATCACTCACTTTTGTTTTGATAGTTAAGTGCTGACCAACAAACACAAAAATTGCTACCCCATAAACTTTTTTTTTAATGTGAATAATGAACTCTAAAATTGACCCAATAAAGTAAAAACACACTACACTCTCAAATTACTCACCTAAATCTTAATATTAGGATAACCATCCAGTGAATTGAACATTCTATAAATTTATTGTTCACATTATTTAGTATTTTCATTGTCTACCTATACTTTTTCAATAATAAAATAACACAAGTAAAATTAATGTGGTTTAGCTTAGCAGTTATATCTACTTATAAAGGCGACAAATAATTGTGTTATTATGAAATACGAATTAGATATAAAATTGTGATAACTCTATCTAAACCAAAATCTCTAATTTATAAATTATTTTTAAAATAGCTCTTTTTACCCATTATAACACATTTATATTAGAAAAACTAATTCTAAGACTCCAAACTATCAAACCGATTTTGGTTTTGTTAATCGATTTTTAATTTTTTTACTGATTATAATTTATAAATTATTTTTAAAAACCGATTATTTAAAATTTGGTTACAATTTTTTAACCAATTAACTAACTTATGATTTTTTTTATGAACAGCCCTAAAATTTGTAGCTTAACCTTAGCTTGTAATCTCTTATATATTTTATTTTATTTTATTTTATTTTGATATAATGGCAGGCAATATTATTGCACTATAAACTATATAAACTCTGTTACGTTGGTTTCCATCAACTTACATTAGCATAGACCATGACTTTGCTAGACAATTACCCAACGGTTAATTTACAAAGAAAGCCTTAATTATTAATTATCATATATCATGTAATATATTATTACATAATTTTTGTTTAGTTTGAGTGCTGTTTCAGAGATGTCAAACGAACAGGACAGCCACTCTTGAGCTTTGAGAAAAGCGCCCATTTCTGAATACTTGAGTCTGAATCAATCACCTTCCACCTGAATTACATACATACATGCATGAAGCCAAACATTTCATAATTTCATTACTTCAATTAATCAAACACACATAATCAGATTAAAAGATATAAAATAGTCTCACACACTTGTAAGTGGTGATGAGACGGTGGAGGAACACCAGCATCATGGCTCTAGCCATGTTCTTCCCAAGGCACGTCCTTCCTCCCATCCCAAAAGCTAGGAAGCTGTATGGTTTAAACTCATCCTGTTTGAATTCAATCAAACACTTTGATTGTGATGTTTGAATCAAGGGGAAAATCAATCAAGTGCGTATAGATTATTACACTTACAGCAAATCTAGAAGGATTGAATACATGTGGATCATTGTATATAGTTGGATCAAAGTGTATGAATTTAGCATCAATATCAACGTTCCACCCTTTCTTGATTTTAAATCCTGTGCAAGTAACCATATGTTAGTTAATTAAGTAATTATATTATTAGATCGAGTTTAATTTTGATGCGCTAACACCGTAAATCATTTTATACTATCACGCAATTACATCCGTTCTTTTGGATGATTATTTTTTACAACGTAATTGGATGCACGTATAAAACTACTTTACACTGACAGTGCATTAAAATTAAATTCTTATTATATATCTATGAGAGGAGAATAAGAATTTAATTTTGATAATGTAAAGTAATTTTATACGTGCATTTTACTTTTTATATTGATTGCGTAAATGTTCATGTGAGAGAACGGATGTGATTGTAGGACAATGTAAAACACTTTATTAAAATTAAACTCAAGAAAATAATCACATAAAATATATGATATAATATAATGGAAGTAAAAACCTTGAATCTCACAATCTTGGAGTGCTACCCTGGGAAGCCACTGTACCACAGATGCCATCCTTAACGCTTCTGTCACAACCTTAGAAGCATATTGCATCTCATTGAGATCCTCTAATGTAAGATTATCCCTTCTTGTTCTGCCATTTTTCTCAATTTGTAGTTGCTCCTTCTGTTTAATCAATACCAAGAAAATTAAAACAACAGCAAATAGAAACATTAAATTATATCATTCACTGACCTTAAGCGTGTTAAGGACCTCTTGATTCTCGTCCACAAATTTGACCATCCATGTCATTGCATTAGCGATTGTGTCCTGTCCTGCAATCATCATAGTTAAGATGTTGTCTTTGATCTCTTCATCGTTTAATTTGTTATCATCATCTTCTTCTATAAGTTGTTGGAGAAAATCTACTTTCTCATTAGTTCTTCTTATTCCACTTCTTCTTTCACTAATCTCCTTCTCCAATATTTCCATAATTGTTTTCCGAGCCTGCAATTCCATTTCATTCAGTGGAGATCCATCGGGAAAGAAAGAAAGAAAGTATTACATATTTACCTGTAGGCCATTGGAGAATCTAGTCCATGGCAACCTCAAGGGTAATGCAAGCATTGCTTCACATAAATGAGCAATGCTCTTCTGCATGATCACTAGTTCATAGCCATTCTCCATGCTTATCAGCATTTTACACATTGCCTTACATGCTAGCTGCGTTATACACAGACATATATAAGAAACATCTGTCGTGAAACCACTTGTTCCAAAAGTTTAAATTGATAAGAGGAAGTAAATAGTAATACCTTGAATGCTTCATGTTGGATGAGAAGAACGGGTCCACAAGGCCAGGTACTCATGGCTTCAAGAACGAGGACATCGAACATTTGAACAAAGGAGGACAAAGCATCCGTTGAGAACAGAGTGAGGAGACGGCCACGAATGAGCTTGTGATGGTGGTGATCAGCACAGAGCAAGCTATGGTGTCCCAAAAGCTCTGATATAGATTTTATGTACCTCTTTGAGAATCTGCCTCCCTCGTTGTTTAGAATTGCTTTGGCTGAATCTGTGCTAGAAACAAAAACATGTGTTTCTCCGAACAAGTTGGTCTTGAAGCAACTGCCATGCCAGAGGTGGCGGAGTCGGACAAATTCATATACTCCTTTGGTGCTATTGATGGCAGCCATGAACTGCAGTGTCTCTCCCACAAATGGCAATCCTCCGTTACCCGGAGGGATCCCGTCACCGGTCTTCTTGTTTCTGCTCCAATGCCATGATAATAATAGCAGTAACAAGAAGAGAGCCGCACAACAGTAACAACTAGTGTATCCATTTTCAAGCTTTACCATTTGAGAGATCATTTTAATTTGGTTCATTTGTTCAACCAACATACATTTATAATAATATAATTAAGATTAGCGTGTATCCCCACACGCACTAACACCCATTCTCCAGGGTTGCTTCCACTTGGAATTTGAAGTGTCATGATTACTGGGCACATATTTCAAACTTAATGTGATGCAATGGTTAACCTTAGTGAGTCATGCTCATGAGTGATTATATTGACTCAGAAGCTTAGCCTACTAGAATCATCGCTAATCTGTATTTATTGGGTTCAAGGTATGTAACAGTGTTTTTGGATATTCTCTATTATTCTATTTCTAGTTGATAGCGATATGTTATTTGACGGTTCAAGTCGTTTGTTGGTGGGCGGATGGTTGATTTCTTGTTCATGGCAACAGTTCATTCCAAATCCGCTCACTCCACTCGTCACACCAATTGTATTGCAAGTAAATATCATCATTATTAGAGATCTATTATTTTTTATTTTTTGCGGACTCGTAGTGATGATTATACTAATAAAACAGAATCTTAGATGATCAACATTTTTAATAAAAAGAAAACAAAAGTATTATCTAAATATAAAAGATAGGTCACTAATATTGAAAACGAAAAATGTGAGAGTACTATTAGAATTTGTTATTTTTTGTTATTAATATTTAAAAATATGAGATAAAATATACTGATAAATTATTAGACTAAAAAAATTAAACTAAAAATTTACTTTGTGAGCTTATAAATTTTTTTTTTAGTTTTTTTAAAAAATTTTATAGAAAAGTAAAAGTAATTTTATGTTTGGATATCTCATAAAAAATTTTTTTTTTTATCTATCAATTATGTTTGAATATAATAATATAAAAATATTTTTTGTTTATTTATTATGTGAAAGATATATATATTTTTTTTAAAAAAATATCTTTTAAAAAAGATTTAAATTGTAGTTTTTTGAAAAAATATTTTTAGTGTTTTAGTATTTTAACTTTTATTACTAAAAATTTATCAAATACGGTAAAAAATAAAAAAATCATTGTAAAAATATCCCTTTTATTAATTTAATGATACGCCCATACAAGCACTAAATAGATTAAATTGATGGCTAAGTAATGACTAATAATAATAAATTCTGATGGCCTCCTAACATTTTAAAGTAGGGGCATCAGAATTTATCATTTTTGACCACTAGTTAGCCATCAACTCAATTCATTTAGTCTAATAATCCAACAACATATTTTATTCCATACTTTTAAATATTATGGCTAACTGATGGCCAAAAATAATAAATTATGATAGCCCTCTAGCATTCTTCCAATGTATTTATGTGTAAATTTATATTACTAGTGTTTTTGTCCGTAATAACATTACGGGAATATAAATCTTTTGAAATTACATCGACTTTGTCCTGACATTATAGATTATGGCAAAAGCAGATTTATAGAATCAAAATATTTCTACAAAAAGGTTGTAAGGGACAAAAGTTTCCGTCAGCTAAGAAGATCAGGGTCTTCCTAGATAAAAACAATTCAAATAATAAACTTTTTAGTTATTATTTTCACGTGAAAGGAGTTTAATTTTTTTTACTAATAATTAATTTTAGCATTCATTATCCAAAACTTAAAAGAATTTAATGTATATACTTTTACATTTGATTAGGTGTTAAGTTTATTGTACAAATAAAAATAATTAATTTTTATGCTTGTTATTTAAAAATAATATTTTATCTCTCTCTCTAAAATTATAATTAGATATTAGTATAAAAAAAATTATATTAATAGTTATAAAATTTTTATACTTGTGCACGATATGGGCATGATAAATCGTTGTGCATGGAGAAGGAGTCCTTGGAAGGAAACGGGAATTCCTTTGGTGATGAAAAAAATAATGAAGCCCCGACACTAGTGCCACACAACAATCATGAGATTCAACAAGAGGCTGAATCAGAAGTTCGTGATTTGGGTGAGAATCCTCGTAATTTGGGTGAGAAATTAGGAGTTGTTAAAGGGAAGGATGTGGTTACGAAATCATTGGCTCCTCACGTGCCTGATGGTCATGTTAATGAGGCATGCATGGATGATGGAGAGGGCTGGCAACAAGTGCTCCGTAAGGGAAAATTCACAATGGGCCAGTCATCAGGTTTGAAGGACCAAGATGGAAAGCAACACAAGTTTGGTTCGAGAAGGGTTCCAAGACCCAATTTGCATGGTGATGGAGGTAAATCAATTGGCATTAGGATGGGGAAGCGAGAAAAACATGAAATTACGCCATCTCCATCACGCAGAACTCCTGCACGTCGTGGAATTTCTCTACGGAAGCGTCCTCGGCCTTCCTCCTTGCAGAACTCGCCAGTTGATAAAAATGGTGGCACAATGGAGGAAACCTTAGTAGATGGAAGCATGGCAGGTGCAGTGTCAGGAGGTCCGAAGGTGGCAATTATTGAGGATCAGAGTGTGCCAGTACCGCAGGACAAACCACCTATTGAGGTTGGTGATTCTGTTTAGAGTTTTATGTTCTTATTTATTCTGTCCCTATTATTTATGGATAGTTTAAATATGATTGTTTGGAATATTAGGGGTGCTTCTAATAAGTTAGCCCGTGTGCATTGCAAGGAACTTGTTAGGAAATTTAGACCTGTTTTCTTTATTGTGGTTGAAACTCACTCCCCTTTTCAGCATTTAAAATTATTCTGGGAAAGATTGGGGTATCACTCTGTTGGTATAGTAGAAGCAGAGGGGCATAAGGGAGGTATTTGGTTTCTATCCTCTATGAAGGGTGTTTGTTGTAAGTTCATTGATGCTTTTGATCAGGGTGTTACTGTTGAGGTTCACTTTGATAATTTAATTTGGAGGTGTAGTGGTATTTATGGCAGTCCTCAATTTAATAAAAGGGTTCTACTTTGGGATTATCTTGTTGCACAATCCATGGTTTTTCAAGGACCTTGAATTGTTCTTGGTGATTTTAATGAAATCAAATTTTCTCATGAATCTAAGGGCTATCAGTTTTCTCATCAAAGAGCAGACATGTTTGCTACTTCATTAGGGGATAGTGGTTTGTTTGATCTGAAGACTATTGGGAGGCAGTTTTCTTGGTACAGGAGGGTGAAAAATTATGTTGACGTGGCAAAAAAGCTTGATCGAGTCTGTATAAATAATAGTTGGTTATCTATCTTTCCAGAGGTTTATGCAGAAATTTTAAATAGGCTTCAGTCTGATCATTGCCCTATTCTGATGCGTTGTAAAGGTCGTCCTCAGCCTAAAGGGAATCGACCTTTCCGATTTGTTGCTGCTTGGGCTACTCATCCTGGGTATAAGGATATTGTGAACCAGTCATGGTGGTCTGGTAATAGAGGAATTCATGGCAAGCTTTCGGAAGTACAGAAGAATTCACTAGAGTTTAACTCGAAGGTATTTGGTAACATTTTTGTTAAGAAATGTGAATTAGAGCAGCATATTAATTATTACAAAAGCGTTTGGAAGTGGTGGATAGTATTTATTTGCGTCAGAAAGAGCGACAGTTGCTTGATGATTATAATAATACTCTAGTGCAAGAAGAGCTCCTATGGTTCCAAAAGTCCAGAGAGCAGTGGGTAAGGTTCGGGGATAGGAATACAAGATTCTTTCATATTCAAACTCTTGCACGAAGGAAGCATAATAAGATTCATGGCCTTTTTCTCAAGGATGGAGTGTGGGAAACTGATCCAGAGGTTCTGAGTCAAGAAGCAGAGTCTTTCTATAAAAGCTTATTCTGTCATTTGGATGATGTTGATTTGGGTTGCCTTGGTGATGTGCCTCTTCCTTCTCTAAATGAGGAAGCTTGCAATAACCTTACGGCACCAGTTACTATAGAGGAAGTCAAAGCAGCGGTTTTTCACATGAACTCTTTTAAAGCTCCAGGTCCTGATGGGTTTCAAGCTTTCTTCTTCAAAGAATATTGGGAGATCATTGGTCTTGATGTTTGGAAGATGGTTAAGCAGGCATTCTCCGGTGTTCCTCTTGATCCGAGAATGTTGGAGACTTTACTAGTTCTCATTCCAAAGGTTGAATCACCAGTATCTATGAAAGATTTCAGGCCGATTAGTCTCTGCAATGTAGTTTACAAGATCATCACGAAGGTCCTTGTTAATAGGCTTCGTCCTCATCTTGCGGAGATTGTTGGCCCGTTTCAAGGAGGATTTATTCCGGGACGAGGAACTCCTGACAACATCATTATTGCCCAAGAAGTCCTTCACTTTATGAAGAAGACTAAATCAAAGAAAGGCACACTGGCATTTAAGATTGATCTGGAGAAAGCTTATGATAGAGTTGACTGGAGGTTTTTAGCTCATACCCTTAAAAGCTTTGGTTTTCCTATTCTTACACTTAATTTGATTATGAATTGTGTCACTGCTTCTTCCTTGTCTATTCTTTGGAATGGGAGTCGTTTGAATGGCTTTACTCCTAGCCGAGGTCTTAGACAAGGAGACCCTATGTCACCCTATCTTTTTGTGTTGTGTATGGAGCGATTGGCATGCTTTATTAGTCATCAGGTTGATTTGGGCTTGTGGGAACCGGTTGCTATTTCTAGAGGAGGACCAAGAATATCCCACTTAATGTTTGCGGATGACTTGCTTCTATTCTGTAAAGCTACAAAGAGACAAGTGCAAAATGTGATGTTGGTTTTAGAGACTTTTTGCAAAGCATCTGGGATGAAGATTAATGTGGAGAAGTCTAAAGCGCTTTGCTCCAAGAATGTCTCTGCAACAAGGAAAGAGGTTTTCACTAGGGTATCCTCTATCAGATTTGTCCAGGACTTGGGCAAGTATCTTGGAGTTACCCTTAGCCATTCTAGGGTGACTCGTTCAGCTTTCAATGGTGTCCTGGATAAGATTCGGAGTAGGCTAGCAAGCTGGAAAGGAAGTTTACTCAATCGGGCTGGTAGACTTTGCTTGGTTAATTCTGTTGTCGCTGCTATTCCCACGTACCAGATGCATGTCTCTATTTTTCCCAAAGAAATCATTAGTAAATTGGAATCTATGATGAGGAATTTTCTTTGGAAAGGACAAGTTGATGGAAGAGGATTGAATCTTGTTAGTTGGAAGGTACTGGTTACTCCAAAAAAAATGGAGGTTTAGGGATTAGAGATCCTTATTGTGTAAATATTGCTCTTCTTGGGAAGCTAGTTTGGACTTTCTTCCAGCAGCCAAACAAGCTATGGGTCCAATTGTTGGATGCCAAATACCGATCATCTCTATATGACTGTTTTAGTTATCCTAAGAACAAGGACTCTCCCATTTGGAGGTGTCTTTGCAAGGCTTGGGAAGTGTTGAAGGATGGGTTTGCTTGGTGTATTGGAGATTTGAACAAGAATTTTTGGTTTTCTAGCTGGAGGAAAGAAGGATGGTTATCTAATGAGATCGATTATGTTCACATTTTTTATTTGAATCTCCGGATACAGGATATTTGGTCGGTTGGTAGGTGGCATTTGGATACTCTTTATTCTCCTTTATCTCAAAATCTGAAAGATAATATTCTTTCTTACAATCCAGATGAACAAGCAGGTCCGGAAGTGGGTTGGTATTGGAGTGGGTCTGCTGCCAAAGTCTATAACTCTCGCAATGGTTACTTGTGGTTGTGTAAGCAACTGTTTGGTTGGGAGGAGCGGGAGAATTGGCTTTGGCTTTGGCGCCAGCTTGTTCCGGAAAAGCATAAATTTTTGGCTTGGTTGTGTCTTAAGGAGGCTCTTCCTACTGCAAGTTTTCGCTTTAGAAGAGGGATGTCGTCATCGGATAAGTGTCCAAGATGTCTTTCTAGCCAGAAATCGGTTTTACATTGTATTCGGGATTGTCCCAAAGCTCAGCTTGTCTGACATAGGTTGGATATTTCTTGTCATCCTTTGGATTTGAAGAACTGGTTCTTGTATCATAGCAGAGAGCATCCGTTCAAGTTCTTTTCGGGACTTTGGTGGATATGGCGAGCAAGAAATAATGACTTCTTTAATCCCGATGAAACTTGGCCTCCGAAAAAAGTGATTTGTCTGGCATTAACTTCAGAAAAGGAGCTTAGGAATATCTTTGAATTACAACGTATGTCCCTTCCCTCTACTCTAAATGGTTTTTGGAATCCCCCATCCATTGGTACTTTTAAGATTAATTGTGATGCTAGTTATTTTGGTTCGGGTGATAGTGTTGGTTTTGCTTGTGTTATTAGAGATTGTAATGGGAGCTGGCAAATGGGGTGTTTGGGAATGATTGAGAGTAATAGTATTCTTCAAGGAGAATTGTTTGCTATTTGGAGAGGATATCTCTTAGCTTGGGATGTAGGTCAACGAGATGTTATTTGTGAGACGGATTGTGTGGAAGCATTTAATCTTGTTACTCAAGATGGTTTTGGGTTTATTGATCCACTGGTGCTCAAAATAAGAGATATCATGCATTGGAATTGGCGGGTTGACTTTCGTTTGATTATGAGAGATGCAAACACGATGACAGATACTATGGCAAAGATGGCGATGAAGTTACAACTTTCGCATGTGGAGCTTCTTTCACCTTGGGAGGAGTTTAAGAGTAGTCTTAAACGGGACTATCCCTCTATTTAGGCAGTTCCTTGTTTTGTTTGTTTTGTTTTTCTTTGTTTAATTTATTTCAGTCACCAAAAAATTATATGTAATAAAAATTTGAATGAAGAGAGATAAAAATATAAATTAAAAAGATAAGTAATAAAAATTTTAAATTAAATAAAAAAATTAAAAAATATGTATATAATTATGATATTTTTTTATGTGAATAATATTATAAAATTAGTTTTTAATTATAATTATATTATTTTATTAATTTTACTTTTTGTATAATAGAAAGGTTGAGAGAGGCCGAGAACGAGAGAGAAAAGGGAGAGAAAAAGATAAAGTAGAAAGAGAAATAAAGTTTGTTAATTTTGGAGAAAAAGATTGTATTTTAATTGTAATAAAAGAATATCTTTGTGACACGTTATGTTTTGTCAAATTAGTAATATAAAATATAAATTATAAGTTATATATAGAGTGTGAAAGGTAAAGAGAAATAAAGAAGGACAGAGAGGTAGATAAGAGGTTGAAAGAAGGAGGTTTATTAATTTTGAAGGAAAATATTTTATCTTAATTTTAATGAAAGAGTGTCATGTGACACATTTTGATTGTTAAATTAATAATATAGTTATATTTTAATTTCAATTTTAATATTTTAATTTTAATTTTAATTGTAATTAGAGAATGTCATGTTGCACATTTTGATTGACAAATTTGTAATTAATCATTGGTAATGATATATAAGAGAAATAGAATGAGTGAAGAAATGAGAGAGAGGAGGAGAGAATATTTTAATTTTGGAGAAAAATATTTAATTTTAATGGCAATGAGAGAGTGACATGTGGTACGTTTTAGTTGTAAAATTAGTAAGATAAGATATAATTTAATTTTAATTGTAATTAGAGAATGTCATATTACATATTTTGATTGACAAATTTGTGTTCATTGATAATAATATATAAAAGAGATATAGTGGGTAAAGGAATGCAAGAGAGAAGTAGAGAATTCTTTTATTTTGAAAGAAAAAAATTGATTTTAATTGCAATGAGAAAATGACGTGTGACACATTTTAGTTGTAAAATTAGTAAGTAAAAATTAGTCATTAATATTAATAATGATATATAAGAGTCTAAGAGAAATAGAGTAGGTGAAGGAATTAGAGAGAAGATGAAAGAGCTATTTAATTTTGGAGAAAATTATTTGATTTTAATTACAATGAGAGAGTGACATGTGACACATTTTAGTTGTAAAATTATTAAGATATAATAGATATAATACAAATACATAATAGATTTAATTTATTTTTATTTTGTATTTTATATTTTAATATATAATTTATATGAGTTTAACTTTGATGCACTGAGAGTGTAAAACATTTTACACAGTCGTATAAATACGGGTGGCAAACGGGCTAGTCTGCCCCGCCAAAAGCCCGCTATTTGGTGGGCTGGTCTGCCCTGCCCCGCCTAGTGAGGCGGTCCCAAATTTCTCCTCCGTCCCGCCTAACGGCGGGTTGGTAGGCTAAACCTGCCAATTCTCTTTTTTATTTTATTTATTTATTTATTAATAAACTATTAAATATTAAATAATATATATAATTTTACAATTATTTCAATAAGTTTATAATTTCTACATACATAAAATATTATAATTTCAAAATTCATAAATATTAAAAGTCTTTATAATTCTAAATATATAATAAATATAATTATCAACCAAGTTTTTTGAAACAAAATAATAAAATTAATACTGTAAAACATAAAATAAACATTGTCCAAAACATATAATTACACATTTTCAAGTCTCTAATTAATCAAAGGAAAAGTCTAGGAGGTTAGCAACTTTTCTAAATTCTGGCCAGCATGTAACCAACAAGGAAAAGTGAGCCATTAGATGAAATCTCACACTAATCTCACACCATTAAAATCATCATTGATGGCTATTTGATGGCTACAAATACCAAAATTTGCTGGTCCCCTAGCACTCCTCTTAATCAAATATATAACATTATTCAAATTATAACTTAGAACATTTTCGATTATCATTTTCAATTAAAAAAGAAAACGATGGGCGCGTCGGAGAAGTCCGTCCTGCCTTGCCGAAACCCGCTAAAGTCTACGGATTAGGCGGTGCGGATTAGGTGGATTTTTTAATTATGGCGATTTTACATTTTTGAAAATAGTTATTTTTTTTCAAAATTAGGAGTGAGACTCGAATCTACGACTTCTAGGTGAGTATGAAAAGACTATACCATTTAGTTATAACTTGTTAACTAAAAATAATTATTTTTGTTAATACAATGTTACATAATTAAATACACGTATAAAATATTTTTACACGTAATATAATTAAAAAAATTAATTAATATTAACTTTTTTTGGTCATGGACTAAGCCCAAAAACCTTACTCAAATCCCAACCCAACCGTCCACCCAATTCCCAAATTCATTCTCTCCCTTACGGGAGTTATGCTGTGAGCCTCCTTCCATGGCCTCCACGAGAAGATTATGGCTATCCACTCTGAAATGCTCCAAAATTTGGAATTAAGTTACAAATTTGTTGTTGAGGTTTGAATCAGGTTTTTTTGTTGGCTTCACTTCAGTATAAAATTTCACCGCAAAAATTAAGGATACTTCCTTCAGGTTGATACCATGCTTGACCGCCCAGAAGAAGATATTGATGCTTCACTTCAGTATAAAATTTCACCGCAAAAATTAAGGATACTTCCTTCAGGTTGATACCATGCTTGACCGCCCAGAAGAAGATATTGATGCTTCTTTTCGAAAAATGCCTGCAACGGTACGTGGTATTTAATTATAATAAAAAATGTTGGTTATCTCATAAACAAGATGTAATGGTATAGCTAACAACATTTTCCATGGCTAGTGAGGTGTAAGCAATAAACTCAATATTTTTGAAAATGGATGTTTTTAATTGTTAAAAAAAATTAAAATAATAAAATATAATTTTTAATTTTTTAATATGTTTTATATTTTTTTATCTTATTTATAAAATTAATAATAAAAAATTACATTTTATTTTTTTAATTATTAAAAAAAAATAAAAAATCACACTTTATTTTTTTAATTGTTAAAAAAATTAAGAAGATCATTTTCAATTTTTTCTTCATTTGGGCTCATATAAGTTCATTTTGTTTCAGCCGGATTCAATTGTTCTCAGACCAAAGCGAACACAAAATATTGCTACAACTTAAAAAGTGATGCCGTGACAAAAAAGTGTTGATAATCCATTAATCCAAATCAACAATCAAAGTATTCTATGACCCAAAAAAAAAATCACTAATATTCTTCAAAAAAAAAAAAAAGTAAGAAAAAATCGTGAACCATTGTATTACACTATTACATTACTGTTTCCTAAAGCGTGACCGTAACATGCAAAAGCAACAGAAAAACGTGATCGTTCAAGGATCAAAATTTACCAAGGGCACGAGGACGAAGGATCTGACCGCAATTAAGAAGACGACGAACCTAGTTAGGTTTTACCATGATATAGTGTTTTATTATATTTGGAATGCCCTGATAGTGTTTGATGAAATGCTTGACTGGGCGTTTATTATAGGTAAATAAATGTACGAAACCGATTGTTGGATGGATGTGACTTTAACAAAGAAGGACGCTGCTGGGTGGGTTTACAGAGGCGAAGGAGCTGCCAACATTGTTCTCGCTTACGTTGGATCATATCCTCCTTTTGTGCGTGCATTACTTCATTCTCTTTCTCTTTTTTCATTCAAATTTATGTGTGTTCTGACCCCAACAAATGAAAATTCATGTTGATGAGCTCAGATTGGGAAAGTGATGCGCTTGCGCAAGGCTCCAAGGAACTGTGCTCTTGCTATGAGGAGCCCCTCTGCTTTGAACGCGCACGAACACCTTCTCTGGAAAGACATTGATCAACTCATAGGATCTTCCGACAGCGAACTTGCATGCCATCTATTTGTCGAGCACGTTATGAAGCCATTGCTTGGTTCCCAATATGTTGATGCTGGGGTATGTAGGATAAACTTGTATGTTAACATTTTACTCATAATGATGATGATCTGTACTCTTATCTATATTTTGTTATTACCTCGTTGTTAGATGCATGTCATGGTGTTGAAGGAGTTTCTTGAGGCAGTTGAAAAGGACGTTATTTCTAAGCGTCCTATTTGGCGAGTTGATAATGCCAAGATTGACACGCTTTGTGAATCTGTGCTACTCATGTCCGATTATTCGCTCTTTACTCATGGTACTCACATATCTCCATATGAAATTACTTTTACCACTTTCTGTTAAGGATTTGCTTGCTTCAATATGGTTTTACTTAGATAATTTTCCATCTGAAGTTGGAGAAGTTGGTATTCAATAGTATTGCCTGTATTACTTTGTCTCCCTTGAGTTGCAATACAAACTAGAGAAAATGTCAACTGGGGAATGACCCAAATTAAATATTGCTTTGGGTAGAACCCAACTTGCCATTGATCATTCAAGTATTGATGAGCTGCTTATTCAACTGCAAGGACATAATTAAGCCTCATTTACATCCCGTGGGATTTAAATTTGACTAATGTTATATGCACTATTTTTGTTTACATTACTCTTGTACACTTTTCGTTTTTTAGTATCAAATGTGATTTATAAGAAGTGAGAGATGATAAAATGTTTGTCTTTTATACCATAAACGAAAAAGCGTATAAGAAACATGTATGAAAAGAGTGGTTCAAATATTATTTCTATTTTTCTGTTTACCCCTGTAATATTAATTTGGTAAGATGATTTTAGTCATCCCGCTTACCTATTTGTAAAATATTTGAAATTTCTGTTGCAATCTCCCTTTCATTCCATTTCAGGGGCCCTAGAATCTAGATCTTGCATATCTGTTGAGATAAAGGTACCTGGTCCACAACTTTAACTTGATTGTCTCACCTGCTTCCTTTCTATTTCTCTTTCTCTTTCATTTGGTTGTAACATTTGAAGTCTTCTTCAAAAAATGTAGCCCAAATGCGGATTTCTTCCTCTGTCAAGATTCATATCTGAAGGAACTGCAATCAAAAGAACGATAACACGTTTTGCAATGCACCAAGCCCTGAAATTGCATCAAGGAGAGGTACCTCATCAATGTAATTTGACGTTTGCTGGTATCTTGGTTGCTGCATTGTGCATTCTTCTTCATGTTCTCACATTATGTAGTGACAACATTTTTTTTATTAACCTTATATTTTCTTCTCTTACCTTAAAATTTGAGATACATATTTTTCGAATCATTGTAGATAGCACTGATAAGTGAATATAATCCACTTGATCTGTTCTCTGGATGCAAGGAAAGAATTTATAAAGCTATTGTGGACCTTTTTACTACCCCTCAGAACAATTTCCGGGTATTTTTGAATGGCTATCTCATATTTGGTGGATTGGGTTGTGGAGCAAAAGATACAAATGTTTCTATTGCGAAAGCATTTGAGGATTCACTTAAGTCTGTCATTGTAGCTGATGCTGGTAAATGTACAGAGAACTTAGTCACTCTTGTTGCTGAGGCCGTGCAAAAGTCAAGGGTACTAGATCGGCTCTTGGAGGTTCAGAAGCTTGATAGTGTTGACATTGAAGGAGCCATTCATGCATACTATGAAATTACTTGTCAACAGTGCTTGGTTTGTAAAGAATTGAGTGACGAGCAAGCAAAAAGATTTTCTGTTTTTCATTCTGCTTCTTTGGATGAAAGCTTGAGAATTGTGAAAGACTATTTGATAGCAGCAACTGCAAAAGACTGTAGTTTGATGATATGCTTTAGACCAAGAAGAGAGGGAGATTCTGGATCTGAATACAATAACGTATGTCTTAAGTCAACTAACCAAACCTTTGATTTTAAGGTAGCAGCTCATTGCATCTTATTATTTGTTTAAATTTCTTTGATGAGATAAACATTGGACAGTGCATCACATTATTTATTTATTTATTTTATTTCAGCAGCAAATTAGTAATTTTAGGCCCCATTCTTGGTGATTCTATTATCAGTTTCTTTATCTATGATGTGACAAGAATTATACTTGTAATGCTTGTTATTCCATGCATCTTAGCTTGGTTGCAATTTGTTCTTTGTCAGGTTCATTTTCTCGACCTGGATTTGAAACGTTTGAGTAAAATGGAAGAACATTATGAATTAGACAAGAAGATCGTGAGCTGCTACACCGAAATGATTGAGGGGGATGAAAAAAGAAAGAAAGTCACAAACTTGCAACCTTCATAAAGTGCAAACTGGATTTAATGGATTGTTATAGCTGAGACTTGACAAAGATTGCAGTGGTATGCACGCATAACTAATTTGATTAACATTCTTATTTCCCTCAATGTCTTTTATGTATCTTTTGGTCGAACCCATTAGACCATTATATAAATATACATGGCCCATGCTTGGATCAAATGGTCATGTGAAGGTTGCAGTTCTGGTCAATTGAGACTATGGAATTTTTTATCTGTGCATATATGACTTCTAGGTGCATATAGAATGGATAATGGTATTGAATTTTTTCCCCCTGAAAAAAAGAAGAAACTTTTAAATAATTTGCATTTCCTCCATGATTAGAATTTAGCTTGGCAAACTTCATGATCATAATTAGCAGCTAACTTCCCAGTGTATGCAGTAAAGGGTAATGAGGATTTGACAAAACCCAGCTTATAGGCCGTGTCTTCAGCTCAGATCTGGTTTTTACTTTGTCAGCGTAATTTGGCCATTGCGTGGCTGATGATCTGTGTGCCAATGAGTTTATGAGCTGTTACAAGGTTTTCTCTCTCTCTCTCTCTCTCTCTCTCTCTCTCTGAGACACAAACTAGGATGTATTTATTATCTCATGTTTGAGTAGTACAAAATGGACATATGTAGGTTGAATTTGCAGAAGCAGCTCATACTTTCTCCATTCTGCTGGCACATTCAAATTAAAGCTCATACTGGGATAGTGTTTATTTGAAGCTCTCATTTTCTTTCTTTACGAATTACAACCTTGGAGAGAGCAGTTATGTGTAAAATACCATTGTATCATAAATGTGATAAAACATGATTAGTTTTGGCAAATGTTCATATAGAAATTACTTGATATTGATAGATGAAAATGCTACAGCTCATTTGTAGTTTTGGCATACTTGTTTCCAGAATTCGTTAACATTAAGTCCCTCAACATCTCATCTCACTTTCTTATATTGGAAAATCTCTTTATACATTTTGTTGAATGCGTATCTCATTGATCTGATTATCATATTTACAGGCCAATTCAAATTCCAAGAAAACCGTTCTATTGGGAAAATACATATTTTCTTGCTCCTATAATTTATAGTACTAGTACCACAGATACTTCAAATTGTTGGAATACGTAGAAAACTAGAAATCTGTGACCCGTAAAGAGAAATTTAGATACAAGACCAGTGTGGCAGGTAGAAGAACAATATTCTTTGCTGCAAGTTTAAATATTATTACACTCAAACTGACAAGAAATAACGTGTTACCCACAAAACAAGCTCCTTTGGGTGCAGTATCTCTTCAACAGCAAACCTTTTTCCACTGTAAGTACGGACAGATGGAACATATTTTTAGAGTTTCCTATATCGTGGAGGATGGTAACCAACATCTGTTTTGTAAAATAATATATATATATGGTACAAATATCTTTGACTTACCATGCTTTTGTGTTTGTCCTGTCTTTCTATGTATTCCATTAATTCTTCTTGTTTTATCAAAGCTTCGTATAGAGCCTGTTTAGGAAGCGAATTAAACAGTTTAAAAATACACCTTAAACTAGATGATATAGTGGACTAGCCAATTTGATGGCAAATCATACGTTATAATGTTTCTCTTCAAAATTTGAGAGTAAAGCAGCAGGAGATGCTGCCTTTCAGCTGGAAGAAAAGAATGTGATTTCACAAAACAAACTGCAGTTACCTTCTTTGTAGCAATCAACTCTGATTCCAATGCATCAACTCGATAAACTGCAGCATTCAGCTGCTCCTCTTTCTCATATGTCATCACATTAGATTTTGATTGTAGCATGTTAACTTTCTCTTCAAGCTCGCCAAGGCGTTTCAAGGCTGATGCGGGGAGGTTTGTCTCTGTGAACTCAGGAGCAGGTGAAGGAGTACCAGATTCTTCCATAGACACTGAATCAACAGTCATGCTTGTTATACTTTGAGAAGAATTAGATTCATGCCTCAGTATTCCTTTAACACCACCAAATGCTATCGAACGGGCAAAAGTAACGAGGGCTAAGAAGAAGCTCATTATGACAGTCCAGATATATGCTCGGTTTCCATCAGGACATTTTTCATTACTCGATAGAAATTTTTCTGCAATGAGCACCAATGTGTTAACAGGAATACTAGTCTTGGATGCCAAGAATTTGGATCACTTAAAGCATATTGACCTTGAAAAGATGTATGCAGCTTAGAATGACAAATACTTTTGAATTATCAATTTTCGGTTAAGTATGGCATATCAAAACACTAGAAAATTAAGGAAAGATGTACAACTAAATAACCTGTTGTTGAGGCAGATGAGTTTTGAGATGTTGCTTGCTTTTCCTTCCAGCCAACATCCACAGCCTTGTCAACCATTGGTATATACTCATCATGCTCAGAGAAACCCTTAGCAGCATGATTAGCCTTTCCAACCAGTCTTGCCTGCAAAAACACAAATCAAATTCTTCTTAATTTATTGCAGTGCAGAAATTTATTCTTTTGGAACCTCAAGCTCATGCTGCTAACTTACTTCTTCATGCACTGGAGTCAAGATAGGGTTTATATGATTCCCACTTGCTTTGGGAGATGTAATTTCGTCAACTTCAGACCCTGACTCTCCTGTAGGTGTATCACAACTTCTTATCTGTCCTCTCAGAAACAGAAAATTCAAAGAAAGATCTAATCAATTCTCAACTCTGTATTCTCATTCATGCAATGAATGTCTAAGATTAAGATGATGTTAGAAACTGTACCATTGGATAAGATGTCCTATCGCATTCGAATGCGGTCGCCTTATCGTTAGTATCTGTTACTATTTGTCTAGAGCAATGTACTTCACCATTGAGAACCATCTACATGCCCGGAATGGTTCTAGTTGAGTTACTGTTAGAAGTAAAGCACAATGAAAAACCAGACAACAACATTTACATGATATACAGCAAACCTTTATAATGTTTGGGTCTTGCCATGGCCCTTTATCAGATCTCATACAACCATCCCGATCAGCACAAGTGCAAGTACCACCAAGAAATTCTGGCAGCTCACTGAAAAGTTTCAGTTAATCAGAATTTTCCTAAAAACAATACAAGTTGACTGAGTTAATTAACTAATAGAGTTGAATATAGAGTTACCTCGCATCAATAACTTCAAGTAATTTACTCTGGAACTTGTTTCCGAGAACCTATGCAACATTCATCAATTAATCATACACTGAAAACCGTAGAAAGTAATTACTTCAGTGAAATCCTTAGAAGAATGATCTTAAACGAGTTAATCCCTAAAATAATCTCTGAGATTGGCCGCTTGCATTGAAAAGGTCCCCGAGATTCTAATTGCGTCATAAACACCCGCAAGCCGCAAGATTAAAACAATTGTACTATGTAAGTTCTTCACTCTTTCCATCAAGTTACTCCTCACACTACGAGTAACCTAACACATCTCTTTCACACTAGACTAGACGAAACAATGTCATTTTAGTTTTGGTGCTAAATACCTGATAAAATGATATTGTTTAACCTAAATGGTCATACTATTTTTTTTTTGGCATAAGACGTTTTGTGGTTCATTAAGGTTAAATGACGTCTTTTCATCATACTTTTAGCGTCAAGACGAAACAACGCTGTTGTCTAGTCCAACGTGGAAGGGTATGTGTCAGATCACCCATGGCGTGACCAGCAACTCGACAAAAAGGGAACGAGACCAATATGGTGCAATTTTTTTAATTTCAAGATTTTTAGGGTGCAATCGCAATCTTAAAAATCTTTTCCGTGCAAGGGGTTTATTTCAGCGATCACTTTGGAGTTTAACTAAGAAAGGAAACACGTACTTGAATTTTTGACGTGGTTTTGGGATCTAGGAATGTTTTCACCGTGTTCCAAAGCATCTTGAAACCAGGGCCAGCATTGATGATAAACATTTGGTAGAGTGTCTGCACAGTATCATTTAAAGGTGTGAACTTAGAAGCACCATAAGACATTCAGAAGCCATGAAAAAAAAAAAAAATCGGTGATGTCTAAACAGACATACTTCTGGATAGTAATCACCATCAATCTTCTGCAGGCGCGTGATGAGTTCCCGTGCAGACTTGGTTAGATTTTTGAAACCCTAGAAAACAAAAGAAACAAAGTAATGCGAACTCTGGTTTTAATTGAAGCCATTTTGAGTGACCATTTAGACAGACAACAATGCATACCAGGCCTTGAACATCCAATATGGTTGTGCTTGAATCTATATGTCTCTTAGCAGCTATTGAGCAAGCTGGAAACTTAACAGCAAATGTTTTCTCAAAACCCTGCACATGGTATCTCAAGTACCTTTCAATATTAGTTACTTGCATAAGTTTGCTGGGATCAACTTTGCCTAGTCTTTCAATATAAACAGGTCTTCCTTCCTTATCTACGCCATGATTACCGTGTGGATAGTACTGCTGGACTTCATGCAATTCCTTGAACTCAAAATCCTGCAGAGTGAAAACAACAGTAATATAATGTTCTGATTGTGCAATCAAAGGCTTAGGTATTTTGTTTTGAACAAGGTGTCTCACCTCTATAATTGTATCTGTACCATAGTCTTTCCTCCATTGTATCATGTTGGCCCACATGTGTTTTGCTTTCTCAATGTCAAACTTCCTGGCTTTCAAGAATCTGCAAACATCAATTTAGTTTTTAACAGAATCAAAGTGTACCAAATATAAAAGGAGTGAATGTGTGAGTTGTGTAACCTCAATAACGTGTGATAATCATCGTGTTTGGCGGGAAGCAAGTTATCAGATATAAGTGCCTGTCGAAATACATCGACTGATTGAAGCTCCTTTGCGTCTCGAACATCCTCAATGGACAGGGAATTACTCCGGCTGGCACTCTTTTTGCTTCTTTTCTTCTTAAAAGAATGCCTCAACTTGTTCGATGCATTTATTGCCTTCTTTTTCAGACTGTATATTGCTGTCTTTCTTTCATCCTCTGAATGCTCTCTTCTTTCATCCTGCCCTGCTACTTCTTCAATACCTACCAAATAAAAAGTTTCAGCATAGCCCAATCAGAGGCCACTTCGAGATATGATTGAAATAGTAATAAACAGAATCATGGCATGATACAGTGGCATGCAAAGCCAAAGAGACTTTAAAGGAATCACTTACAAAGGCGCCCTGACATGTTAAGAGTGCTAATAGAACAGCTGCAGAGTGAAGCATCAAATTCACAATTATGTACCCTCAAATCAACTCCATTTTTATATATATGATACCATCATATTGGAATTGTCGGCAGGGAGACGAGAGAGAATCACATGAACTGAATTTGGAATTTATGAAATGTAGTGGTCATGAAATTATGAGCATATTCTCGGGCGACAAAGAATTTAAAAACTAGTACTAGTCTTCAAGATAATGTTTAAGTCTCCATAAATATAGGTGATATGGTATGAAATGATTGGTTGAAATTGTGCTAGATACATAAAAATGAGATATTATATAAACGCAGATAATTATACCTATCAAATAATCATTGTTACTTATATTCTAAAAAAATCAGTGATCAAATTTAGTTACCAATATAAAAATATATATTGAAATATAAATATATATTAATAAATTAAATCACATAGGTATTAACTAATGAATTATAACTCAAATGACATAATCTTTCTATATTTACTTAAAAGTTACGGATTCGAATATCTTATCTTTAATAAAAAAAAATTGGTGTACGAATAATATTTTAATAACCATATTAATTACTATACCAAACTAAAAAAAGATATTTAGATATTTTATGTAAAAATAATAATTTAAATTTATTAAATAAATTTGATAATTTAATTATTTAATATAATATACGTTAATATTTTAGTTATTATTTTCATGAAAAAAAGTGAGTAATCAAATTTAAACAAATGGTCATATTTGATATAAATAAAATACAAATGATATAATATTTTATATTTCAGTGTACTGATCAATTATATTTTAATTTGGTCTCGAGGAAAGATGTACATATGAAATTTCATTGCGGTGGGGGACATCGGACAAGTTGCCACATAGTGCGTTGCTGGGACCCAGTACATTGTCATTAGAGTTTACCACTATTTGATACTTAAAATATTCAAGCGATAACAATTTTTTTTTTAAAAAAATATTATCATAAAAAAAAGTTTTTTTTGAATAATTTAAAAATATGATAAAAATAATTAATATAGATAAAAAATAATTTTTATATTTAACAAAAAGTTTATTTATTTAATTCAAATTTTTGTTATAATATTTAGATAAATATTTAAAAGATATATAAAAAAATTTGAAACAAAATTTAATTTTTAATTTTTTTACTTTTAAAATTTTTGGTCATTGATAATTTTTTAAAAAAAATTCATTTGACATAAAATTATTAAATTTAAAAAATAAAAAATATTATTCCTCTAATAATATTTACAAAAAATTATATTAAAATTTAATTTTTACAATTTTTTAATACATATATATTTAATAAATATTTTTTATCGTAATTTTAATTTTTTTTCAAAATTTATTTTTTGTTAAAATTTTTTAAAATTATTTTTAATGATTTATTCATGATATTATTAACCGAAGTTGGCTTTGGCGGGAATCTGCCCTGCGTCGTACGTTTCATTGTTGGTCCTACGCCATCACTTTCAACGGTTTCTTCTTCTTTTATTTTATTTTCAATTTGATTTCAAGTTCCTATAAGGCTATAAAAAATTTAATTTATCATAAAATTAAAAATAAAAAATATGAAAAAATAATTTTAATTAATCAATATTAATTAATTTTAAAATTATAAATTTATAATTTAAAATTTAAATTTAAAATAAATAAAATAATTGATATTAACGAAAAGAATAATAATTTTTACTCGTTAATTGAAAAAACTGAGTAGTGAGGATGGTTTCGTAAGGGTAACTCCCATTTACATTGGTTTTGCTTTATTAAATTTAAGCATCACTTTTAACCTTAAGTCAAAGAGTTGCAAGAACTCCAAACCTTATAAGCCAAGGCACCCTACCACCGATCATAACACAACAAATATCACCTTTCTCATCATCGCAAAAGTTAGTGTTCGCTTTAATTTATTTTTAAAATGTTACATACTTCTAAATACGATAGCCAGTATAATTATAAAACCACGTAAACGATTTGAGTAGCTGAAATGACGTGTTTTTACATCTAAATATCTATTATCTATTATACATTACTAATTTTACTATTAAAATATATTATATATCACTTTTTTTTTTTTTTCTTATTTCTTCACCCACTCTATTTCTCTTATATATTATTATCAATAACTAATTACAAATTTAACAATCAAAATATACAACATGACATCATTACATAACAGCCCAAACCACCCGCTAGCACGATATTGTCCGCTTTGGCACACAAAGCCTCACGGTTTTGCCTTTGATGATAGGGATGATAGCCGAAGCCCCCCACACTCACTCGTCAAAACGCGTCATGCTAGAGAGAGTTATCCACACCCTTATAAGGCATGCTTCGTTCCCCTCTCCAACCGATGTGGGACCTTACACTCTCTTATTAAATTAAGAGAAAATATTTTCCTTCGAAATTAATAAACTCCTATCATAGGTTCTCTCATCTACCTCTCTTTTTCTATTTCTTTCCATCATTCCCACTCTATATATATTTTATATTTTATATTAATAATTTGACAAAATAAAATATGTCAACAGTCACCCAAATTTTTTCTTCTAAAATTAACAAAATCTCTCTCTCATTCTTCTTTTTATCTTTCTCTCTCTTTTCTCTCATTCTCTATTTTCTCTATCTTTTTATTCTACAAAAAATAAAATTAACAAAATAATATAATTTAAATAAAAATTATTATTATTATTATTATTTTTTAATTTTTTTATTTACTTTTAAATTTTTACCGCTTATGATTAAACTATATTTTCACTTCATTTCCTTCAAATATTTATTACATATAATTTGGAGAGAATACTAATATTATAATTAAAAGTTAGAATCAAGATTTAATTGTTTAATAAAAATTGATTTTGAGTTAATTTTATAATTATCGATATAAATTTTTTTATGCTATTATCTAATAATATTTTTATATATATATAGAGAAGAAATATTATTTTTAAATAGCAAGCATACAAATTATTATTTTTATTCGTGTAATAGGCTTAACACTTAATCAAATATAAATGTATACACGTTAAATTGTTTTAATTTTAGATAAAAAATATTAAAATTAATTATTAGTAAAAAAATTAAACTCTTTCACATGAAAATAATAACAAAAAATCTTATTATTTGATTTTTTTTATTAACGGAGACCCTAGTCTTCTTAGTCGACAGAGACTTTTGTCTTTTACGACCTTTTTATAAAAGTAATTTTGATTCTATAGATATTTTATGCCATAATCTATAATATTAGAACAAAATTGACATAATTTTAAAAGATTCATATTTTTATAATGTTATTACAGATAAAAATAGTAGTTGAATACTAAATTCAACTATTATTTATTGGTCAATTCTATATGTTGAGTTTGGAAAACTTATATTTAATGAAATGATGATCAAACATTATTAAAATGTAATTAAGAAATTATTAAAATTATTATTAAGTAACTTTTAATGGGTTGTTTGATATTTTTATTAGTGTGCAGGAAGAAAAATAAAATTGTTATCTTAGCTCAAGTGATGAAAGTCCAGTTTGGTTACTAAACATGCTTAGCCCAATAATAGTTGTTCTCTTGAAGTGGCTGAATATTAAAAGAGAAAGGAAACCAAAGGAGCCCAAGTCTCTCAAAGCCCAATATTAATTGTTCACTTCATGTGGCTAAAAGGCAAAGAAACTCAAAGTGCCCAAGAATTTCAAAAGCATGCTTCATTGCTCCTTGCCTTGGTTATTTTCAACTCAATTAACTTTATTCTTTGGTAACCAAAAGTCTTATACATAACTTTATGCCTTGGTAACCGAAAATCAATTCAAATCAATTTATTTGTATTGAAAGCTCCACAGTTACCTACTACATTGTGGAATGGAATTCAAAATTCAAATTGATTAAATGCATGCATAAATAATTGGAAGTAAGAATTCAATTTTTAATTTCATTTATTGCTTTCAAAGTCTTTTCTCTTTTCTCTCTCCTCTCTCTTTGTATTCTGTCACATCCATCAGAGGAAGAAAAAGCAAAAGCAAGTTATCAGAGATACAATGAAGCTATGAAGAAGAAAAAAGCTAAGTTGATGATGGCCTTTACAAAAGAAAGATCTGAAGCATGGTGTGGCTAAGATCTTTGCCATTGAAGGCAAGATTTCAAGAAGAAGCTTCAAGATCTTCATGCCAAAAACAGAAAGGATCGGTCTCGGTCAAAGAGAAAGATCTCTGTGGCTAAAGCTCATTTCCATTTTTGATTCATCCAAGAGAGATGGTAGCTATTGGAGCTACGAAGAAGAAGAAAATATGGAATTATGAAAAGGAAGGAGCTGTCAAGGATCAAAGAATCATCAAGGGTTGAAATTCATTCTTGGGGTCAAAGTCAAGATGGAAGGCTCAGATTGAAGAAGCTTGATGAGAAGGGTTGAGAGAGGTACATGCATGTTGATTTGATTTGATTTCGGTTTTTCCTCTCTCTTCTCTGTCTGAACCGGCTATGTGTTGGAGAAGATGTTGGTGGCTTGGTTGAACCGGTTTCAACCTTGGAAACTTCCCCTTCTATAATAAGGGTGAACGGCCAAGCGTTGAGACAAGGAGAGAAAGCACAGAGTTCTCATAGCTACCCTAAACTTACAGAGTTCTTCTCCTTCAATGGGTTTTATTTTGTTTTCTTTTCTTTAGTTTTGTCTGTCTGTGTCTCATGGTGAAAAAGACAAACAGAATGAGGTTTGTAAGAAAAAGCCAGTGAGAGAAAAAAGACAGTGAACAAAATTAAAGAAAAATTCATAGATGTCTAGGAGTTCATTTGTACATCTATTTGTTGTGTTTCATGATCCTGTGGGGATTTCCTTGCAAGTTGGTAGCACTTTGCGGTTGAAAGCTTGGTAGGTGTCCAAGTCAAGTTCAGATTTGGTGATAGAATCTGGATTCGTCCCAGATAGGAATGGGTAGTTCCTAGGGAAAAATTGGTGTATGTAATCTGATGATTATAGTGAAATTCTACCACAATTGTGATGGAGACTGGATGTAGGCTGCATTGTACTTAGCAGCTGAACCAGGATACTTCTGGGTGTGATTCTCTCTTTCTCTTCTACTCATATTCTGTTTCTGTTGCGAAGGAGACAAAAATAAAAAATATCTCCTAACCAGTTACGAGACAAAAAGAAAAGGTCTCTTGACTAGTTACGAGATAAAAAAACAAAAATATCTCCTAAAGTTTTTTTGAAAAAGCAGCAATCAATACTCAGCAAAAGAGGGACTAAGATTCAACCCCCACTTCTCTTAGCCACTGATTACCATCAATTGGTATCAGAGCCTGGTCTCAAAGAGATCAAGCTTTGCAGCTTGGAGAGAAGATCCTGATGGTGGCTAACAGTGGCTCAAATTTTGTTGCCTATACTCTGACAGAAGGGCAGTCAAGAAATAGACCACCATTCTTTAATGAAAAGAACTACAGTTACTGGAAAGAAAGAATGAAGATATTTGTTCAATCAGTAGATTACAGACTTTGGAAGATAATCCTGGAAGGTCCACAATTTTCAACCACTACAGGAGCTGATGGTGTGGTTACTCTCAAAGGTGAAGCTGATTGGAATGAGGAAGATAGAAAGAAAGTAGAGCTCAACGTCAAAGCAGTCAACTTGCTCAACTGTGCGGTCTGCTTCGAGGAATACTGACGAGTATCAAGATGCACAACAGCAAAGAAAATCTGGGATAAACTTCAAATCACTCATGAAGGTACAACTCAAGTCAAGAGATCCAGAATAGACATGCTGAATAGAGAATACGAAATGTTCTCAATGAAGGAAGGAGAGACGATATATGAATTGTTTAAAAGATTCAACATCATCGTCACTGACTTAGATGCTATGGGGATCACATATTCTGAATCTGTTCTTGTGAGGAGAATATTGAGATGTCTCACAAAAAAGTGGGAAACCAAAGCAATAGTGATAGCTGAGAGTAGTAACCTTGATACTATGACCTATGATGATTTGAGAGAAAATTTACTTGCCTTTGAAAACACATATTTGAAAAAAGATACAAAAAAGAAAGAAATTGCTCTCAAATCTGTTACTGAACCTCTGGATGATGAATCCAGTAATAACTCATCTGAAAAAGAATTTGTTTTGTTTGCTAAGAAATTCAGAAAAATGGTGAAGCTGAAGGAACGAAACAAAGGAGGCAGCTCAAGGAAGCCAAAGAGGGATCTCAGCAAAGTGATCTGTTATAACTGTAAAGAAGCTGGGCACTTCAAGTCGGATTCTCCAAAACTGAAGAAGGAGGACAAGCCAAAAAAGAGGAAAGAAGAAAGGTCTCATGGCATCTTGGAAAGACTTGAAAAATGACTCTGATGAAGATGAAGAATCAGAAACCAAGTCTCAAACCTGTCTCATGACCGATCACATAGAGCAGGTACTATTTCTTGATCCTTCCACTGAAGACCTTCATCTTATGATTGATCATCTTTCTAAAAAGATTAAATGTTTCTTAAATGAAAACCAAGATCTTGAGTCTCAAATAGAAATACTAAAAACTGAAAATGGTTTTCTTAAAGATAAATTAAGGGAAGCCGAAACTGCTGTTGATCTTGTTAAAGAAAACAAGCGGTTAAAAGCTGAACTTAAGAGTTGTGAATATCATCATTCTATGACTGCAAATCTAAACTATTTTGAGGAAAATGAGTGGCTGCATAAAGAGATAAAAAGACTTAAAGAGGACTTAGCCAACTTTGCTCAAAGTTCTAAAAATTTAAATCAACTCTTGGCAAGTTAAAAACCTCTTTATGATAAAGCTGGTTTGGATTTTTAAAAATCTGAAAAATTCATTGAAAAATCTTCTTTTACCAACATGGCATCCTCCTCGAATGACATAAGGTTTCAAAACCCAACAAGCTTTAGAAAAACAGCAACTCATAAATTTTGTAGATTATGCAATCGGAATGGACATTTTCGTATTCAGTGTTTCATAAGAGAAATGATGATTGGAGATAAAGTTTACAAAATTGTTTGTGATTATAATGGTTTGGGACAAAGAAGAAGGTTTAACATCAAAGGATCCAAAAAGATTTGGATACCTAAGGTTACTTAAGCTTGTTTTGTAGGTTTGCCTAGCATCCAAGAGAAAAGACAACATGTGGTATATGGATAGTGTAACACTCTAATTATCTTAAGCCTTATCTCGTGTCGTAAAGTAAAGGTTAATCAAAGATTACGACAGTTTTAAGCTCATACATATAATATATAGAAATAATTAATATAGTCTAGAAGCCCGATGAAGGATATAGCTCAAAATAGGATTTGAAAAGCGCAAAACGTACAGACGAAGCTACTGACTTAACGCACAAGACATAGATATAATATAACAAAAGATAAGAGTATAATAGCATAAGAATCTAGCCATGGCTCACGGAGTTTAAGCCGGCTAGCTATATACAGACAATATAGAAACCTGATAGTTAAAACAGCTTATACAAGTTTTTTTCCCTCAAAATAAGCCTATAGGCAAAAGTAAAATACAAAGTGAGAGATATAAACAAAATAATCAAAATACTCCCAAAACATATCCATGATCCTCCGCTCTGTCACCATCGAAGCAACTCACCGAGGTGGGTTGCGACCTACATCTGAAAAATAACAATAGAATATGGTATGAGAACCGGAGGTTCTTAGTATGGTAACAGCACCCAGTGATGTAAGATATAGGACCTCGGGATACCAGAGGCAATCCTAAAACTTTATATCCATCACAAGATTCATCTTAAAGCATAACTAAAACATTAAAGAATAAATTAAACCTTAACATAATAAAAGGGGTAGTCTATCTTAAAGGATTTTCTAATCTAACAGTTCTCCGCTGTCCCACAGCCTTCACCAACCTATCCTCCATGCGATCCCATCGCCACCACCTTCTGAACCTCCTCAATCCCAGTAGAAAACACAATTAATATCAATGCAAGTAAAACACAAGTATAGGCATATATGGCAAGTAATTCAAGTAGGCAATTAGGCATGTTATACAAATAGGCAAGCAATTACAAGTAGGCAAAGCAAACAAACAAATAGAAGATGCACATGACGAATGCCTGTCCTATAGGCTGTGATATCACATTATCGGTTCAACTGCCAACCCGACACATCTCCATGGAGATGTCGCTCTTCGGAATCATAATTGGGAACCCCCGAGATATGGTGCTCGGAATACTGTCCAGGATTTTGTGCATGTACACTCTATTGATTCGAAGGGATGCGAGCGGGATATTCTTGCCATGGACCTCACATCTCAAAGCAAGCAGGACAAACCACTGCCCTTACGCTGTTGCCGCTACCTCGACAGGCGGGATCCAACCGCCGTCCCTGCCGGGTGCATAGCGTCTCAACAATCTCAGTATAAAACAGTAATTCAGTGGTTTTCAGAAAACATTTTTCAGTGTATCATGGATCCATCATTTCATTCCGAGTCCTCGACTCATCACCACCACTGTCAATTCAACATTTCTATTCTGAACTCATTAGTTCATATGTTTCTCAATTCATATACCATTCTTCTTTCTCACTCTACCAAACCCATCCTCAGTACACCAGAAACCTAAGCCTCCGTTCTCTAACTTTTCAAAATAATACTAAATCAAATCTCCTAGGACCTTTCCCATGTTCTAATGCCCGATAATAAGCCCAAGAGTCTTAATTAGGTGTCACAGAAGTATACAAGCTTGTTGGGAAGGTGAAATATTTTAAAAACAAAGTTTTAGTTCAAAAACAGGGCATGCGTGTACGCACAGGGGTGTGCGTGCGCACGCCTAAGGAGATTTTCAAAAAGTGTGTGTATGCATAGAGGTGTGCATACGCACAAGTGCAAAATTTTACAATTTTGTTCGCTCGCATAAGGTGTGCTAGCGCCCTCAATAGAATGCACCTTCCAACGTGTGCGTACACACACGGGTGTGCGTGCACACAGCTTGCAGAACTTCGTTCATTATGTTCGCGCACAGAGCGTGCTAGCGCTCCCATCAGTAGCCATGTCCCCGTGTGTGCGTGCGCACAGGTTTTAAAATTCAAGGGGTGTGTGTGCGCACAAGGCTGTGCGTGCGCACACAAACTAGAAATCATAAAATTCTACAACATTGCAAAATTCAGATTTTGACACCAAACTTTGAATGATCATAACTTCCTCTACAAAAATTCAAATTTTACAAATTTATATCAATTTGAAGATTTTTCAATGAACTTTAATTTCAAACAAATTTCAACAAATTTTGAAAACTGAGGCATAAGTTATGACCCGTCAAAATTCACAAAAAACCAGTTTTTACCAAAACTCACAAGATTCTCAATTTTCCAACTTTCACAACCCAAACCAACCAAAACCACATTAACTCCATCCCATATCATATTTTACCATTTTTCATACCTCAATTCACCACTCCACCATATGCAATCATCAATTTCCATTATCAAACACATAATAATGCACTCATATTTCCACCAACACATTAAACAAATATCATTTCACCTTTACCAACAATCATTATAAGCAATTTCAATCTCAATCTCCAATATCATGCTATCAACATCAATATTGCAATTCATCAACCCAAATCAACAAATTATCATACATCATCATACAACAATTCTAACAACCAATTTAATTCAATCATATCCTATGGGTCACTTGCCTAAGTGTTCAGAAATATTATATACTACATAGAGAAAACCGAAACCATACCTTGGCCAATTCCTAATATGCCAAAAACCCAAATTTGAGTGCAATTTAAGCTTCCAACCACAAGCAAGCCACCAGTTCAACTCCAACAAGCATCAACAATCACCAACAAGCTCCAATAATTGCCAATAATCACAACTTCAAGCTATAATACACATAATTCATAACCAATCAACCTAGGGTTCCACTTAATCACAATTTCACAAGGGTTCAAGAACAACTCACCTTATCCAACAGTTTTAGAAGCCAAACCCAATGGTAATCAAAAGCTAGAGTGTACCTAAACACCCAGAATCACAAAATTTCACTTAACACAAAGCCCTAAAATTTCGAAATTTTGGAAGGAAGAAATGAGAAGGATGTCGCTATTTTCTTACCAGTTTCTTGAGTGGGTTTTGTAGAGATCTTTGCGATCGCGTGGCCGTAAACAGTGCGGCGATCGGAGCTCCGTAGCTCAAGTTATGAGCTTGAGAAGTTGATGATGAATAGTGTTAATGAGGGTTTCTCCTCTCTTCTCTTCTCTTCTCAGTTGTGTGGGTGTGTTTATGAGAGTGTTGTGGGCTAAATGAGTTCATTTAATGAACTTATATATGTTGGGCTTGGGCCCAACTTGGGCCCGGTCCAACCTGTTAGTGTTTTTATCCTGTTTGGCCCAATTTTGGGCCAAACCTTTAAAATTAATGCCCGGTTTTTTACTTTAATTATTTTTCTAAGGTTTTCTACTGTTTTTACTTTTTCTCGCACAGTACCAGGCAGACCTAAACCGGTTCGACTGGTTCGGCTGCTGGTTTACGGTTTTTCTCAGTTTTTCACAGAAAATACATTTTCTGACTTAGAAAAATCTACTGAGTCCAAAAATCATATTTAAATTGCTTAATTCTCATGCTAAATTTTCGGAACCTAATTTGGGCAATATTAATTATTTAATTAGACGATTAATTAGTCTCGATTCTTACAGATAGTGGGTGCTCTAGGCTTTTGACCGAAAAGTCAACATTCTTCATCAAGCTTGATGAGTTTGATGGAGGCTTTGTTACTTTTGGTGACAATAGAAAAAGAAAAATAGTGGCCATAGGTAAAGTGGATAAGAATTTCTCTTCTTTCATTAATGATGTTTTACTTGTTGATGGATTAAAGCACAATCTACTAAGCATTAGCCAATTATGTGATCTTGGTTATGAAGTTATTTTTAGAAAATTGGATTGCTTGGTTATTTGTGAAAAATCTGATGAAATTTTGTTTGAAGCAAAAAGATGTAATAATGTATATGGATTAACTCTAGAGGATTTAAAAGATAAAAAAGTAACATGTTTTACTTCTCTTGAATCTAAAAAATGGCTTTGGCATAAGAAATTGGGTCATGCAAGCATGTACCAAATTTCTAAGTTTATTAAGAAAAACTTGGTTAGAGGAATTTCTAATATTAAATTTGATAAGGATATTACTTGTGATGCTTGTCAACTAGGCAAACAAGTAAGATCCTCTTTTAAACCAAAAGATGGAATTTCCACTAAAAAGCTATTAGAAATGTTGCATATTAATTTTTTGGTCCAACTAGAATTCAAAGTTTGGGTGGTAAACACTATGGTTTGGTGGTGGTGGATGATTACTCTAGATTCGGTTAGGTTCTTTTATTAGCTCACAAGAATGATGCATTTCATGCTTTTTTCTCTCTTTGTAAAAAGATTCAAAATGAAAAAGATTTGAAAATTGCTCACTTGAGACATGATCATGGAAAGGAGTTTGAAAATCAAGATTTTGAAAAATTTTGTGATGAATTTGGTATTGCTAATAACTTTTCATGTCCTAGAACTCCTCAACAAAATGGGGTAGTGGAAAGAAGGAATAGAAGTCTTCAAGAAATGACTAGGGCAATGCTTTGTGAAAATGATGTACCAAAATTTTTGTGGGCTGGAGCTGTAAACACAGCTTGCTATATTCTTAATAGAACCATCTTTAGAAAAGGTTTAAAGAAAACTCCATATGAGCTTTGGAAAGGAACCCCACCTAATCTTAAGCATGGTTCTGAAAACCGAACCAGACCGGCCAGTTGAATCGGTCCGACCGGGAACCAGCACTGTGAATGGTTTGGTTCATCACTAAAAACCGTTCATGATAGAACCGAAAAAAACCGCTGAACCGGCTGGGAACCGGTCAGTTTGACCGGATCGGTAATCGGCCGGTTCGCCTAATGCGACGTCATTTTGAGGGGGAAAAGAATAACGCGTTGCTGCTTGCTGGTCTCTCTCCTCTCTTTTGTTACTTTCATTCATTCCTTCATTCAAAGAAAACAAAAAGGAAAAACCCTAGCTAGCCTCCACCGCCGCCGAACGGAGTGACCCATTGCTTCCATCCGTGGCTGTCCGAGGAGTCTCTCTTTGTACTGTCGGTGTTATCCAAGTCAAATTCCCTGTTCGATGTCTTCTTCCTCACTTGGCGCCGATCCTCCATCGGATTCATCCTCCTCGCGGTCGTCTTGTCGCCGTTGTCTCGTCGCCGTCGTCTCGTCATCATTGTCTCGAAGGTAAGTGGCTTTGCTGTGCACCTGTTCTTCGATTTTCATTTTATTCTCTGAATCTCTGTTCTGAATCAACAAATTATTGAATGATTATAGGGTTTTGTGTTTTGTTGAAATCGTTGAATGATTATTTGATTTTTGGTTCTGGCTCTGCTGTGCTGCTGCTGCTTTGTGTTTTTGTAAAATTTGTAGATGATTATTTGATTATTCAGCTCAGGATTGTGTGTTTTGTGTTTAGATTACATAGAAAAAAACCAATTACTTGAAACACTTGCACACAAACATGCCCAGAAAAAACAACTGCAATATTGAACAAATTGTTGTTGTGTTATGTAATTTTGTGACTTAATTATGCTCAGATTTTGTGACAAAATCTTTCCTACTCATCCCTTTTGTCCTCATCAGAATGCACAACATGTTTCCTGTACATAGTGTTTTTAGTCCTCTAACCTAAGTGCCTAGCTTTGGCACTGCTTCCCTAAATAGAGTATTTGGTGATCAATTTGTATGTGTGGAATTCGAGCCACCTTGTACCACTCCTTCCCACTATTTGGTTTAAAAGTCTTGGAGTAAGCAAAGGGCATTCTTGGACACAAAGTTGATTAAGGGTGAAAGAAAGTTCTTCATCAGGCAAGGAATAAAGGACATCACAGCAATGAATTTCAAGTGTATGAAGAGCATTCAGATATTGGAACCTCTGTAGTTTAGCTTCTTGAGACACTTCAATGTGTTTATGCGCAGTGAGCTTATATTGGGAGGAAGTATCATGTCCTCTGAAAATGAATCCACGATCGGCATGATTTCTGAATCAAAATCCCAACTCTCTCAGCGAATTGAATCGAATCAACCAGGCCTTCCTCTTCTTTTTCTTTTAGTTGATTCTTAATTTTTCTAATAGATGTAACTTTCTAAATCAAGTGGATTAGATCATGTACCTTTTTTTATTTGGGATATTTTAGGAGACGCATTAGAAGAGCTATTTTGTTATTATGTTTGCTATAATAATATTCACATGTTGTGTATGCTTGTGATTGTTTGGTGTTTACATTTTCTTTCCAAATCACTTGCTGTGGTTGTTCTTTTATGTAAGGCTTTGTATTTATGTTTGTATTTGTGTGTGAGAGAATATGTGATAATGTTGAATACTATTGCATCTAATAGGAGTTCTTGGAATATCCTCATCTTTGGTCCGTTATAATTTATTTATTATTTTATTTTAAAACGGTTTTTCCGGTTGGACCACCGGCTAAACCGGTTGAACCAATGAACCAGTGAACCAGTGACTAGAGCGATTTGATGACCGGTCCGATTTTCGGAACCTTGATCTTAAGTACTTTCATATTTTTGGATGCAAATGTTTTGTGCTTAATAATAAAGAAAATCATGGAAAGTTTGATCCAAAATCTTATGAAGGAATGTTTGTTGGATACTCCACCACTAGCAAAGCATTTAGGGTTTACCTCAAAGAACATAGAACAATAGAGGAATCCATACATGTATCTTTTTGTGATTCTAACTCTATTCCAAGTGCTGTGTTAGATGATGATGCAGGAAGTGAATCTGATGTAAATCAACAAGCCAGTCAAGAAAATCCCAAGTATGTCCCAGCTGTTAAACCTTTCTATCCAAAAATGTCTCGTCAGAATGAAGGAGACATTTCTGTTTTGTCTCCTGAACAAGCTAGAGAATCCAAAACAGAGTTGTCTACTGAAACTCATCAAGGCAAAACCTTTTCTCAAAGGCCACGAGAATGGAAGTTCTTGAAGGGTTACCCTCTTGAATTCATCATTGGTGATCCTTCACAAGGCATAACCACTAGATCCTCAAGCAAGAAGCAAGTGGAACCAAGCAATGTTGCCTTCTTGTTCCAATTAGAACATCTCAATGTGAAGAAAGCTCTTGAAGACCCCTCATGGGTTAAAGCCATGGAAGAAGAGCTAGCACAATTTAAAAAGAATGAGGTTTAGACTCTTGTACCAAATCCAAATGGTAAAAAGGTAACCGGACAAAATGGATTTTCAAAAATAAATTAGGTAAGGATGGTAGTGTTGTTCGTAACAAGGCTAGATTAGTGGCCCAAGGTTACGATCAAGAGGAAGGAATTGATTTTGATGAGTCATTTGCTCCGGTAGCTAGAATGGAAGCAATTAGGTTACTTCTTGCCTATGCTGCCCACAAGGGTTTTAAAATATTTCAAATGGATGTCAAATGTGCTTTTCTTATTGGTTTTTATAGATAGGGAAGTATTTGTGGCTCAACCCCCCAATTTTGAAAGCAAAGAGTTTCCAAATCATGTTTTTAAACTCTCAAAGACTCTTTATGGCCTTAGGCAAGCTCCAAGAGCTTGGTATGAAAGGCTTAGTACCTTCTTGTTAGAAAATAATTTTTAAAGGGGTACCACCAATACTACTTTGTTTATAAAAGAATCTAATGATGATATCTTGCTTGTTCAATCTTAAGTGGATGATATTGTGTTTGGTTCGGCCAATGAAGCCTTGTGTGAAGAGTTTGGAAAACTTATGACTAGTGAGTTTGAAATGAGTTTAATGGGTGAATTAACCTTCTTTCTTGGTCTTCAAATTAAACAAACTCTTAGTGGTATTTTTGTTCACCAAGGTAAATATGCCAAAGAGTTAATCAAGAAATTTGGTCTTGAAAATTCCAAACCAATGGGAACTCCCATGCATCCAAACACAAAACTTGATAAGGATGAAATGGAAAAGATGTGGATGAAACAAAGTATAGAGGAATGATAGGATCCCTCATGTATTTTACATCCTCTAAGCCGGATATTGTTCAAAGTGTGGGTGTGTGCTCAAGGTTTCAATCTCACCCAAAAGAATCCCATCTTTTGGCCGTTAAAAGAATCATTAGATACATTAAAGGCAAATGTGATCTTGGCTTGTGGTATCCTAAATCTAATGAATTTTGTGTAGTAGGTTTCTGTGATGCAGATTATGCGGGTGATCGAGTGGATAGAAGAAGCACTTCCGGAATGTGTTGCTTCCTTGGAAGCTCACTCAACATATGGTCAAGCAAGAAACAAGCCACTGTTGCACTATCCACGGCTGAAGCTGAATATATATCTGCCGCAGCTTGTTGCTCACAATTAATTTAGTTAAAAACTCAATTAGAAGATTACAAATTGAAAATCAATAGTATACCTCTGTTTTGTGATAACATGAGTGCAATAAACATTTCAAAAAATCTTGTACTGCACTCTAGAACCAAGCACATAAGGTTCGATATCACTTTATTAGGGAACATGTACAAAAGGGTACTATTGATATCCAATTTGTAAAATTTGAACAGCAACTTGCTGACATATTCACTAAACCTCTATGTGAAGATAGGTTTTGCTCATTAAGGAACAGTTTGGGGATGATGGATTTGAGTTTTATTGAAAAAATGTAATTTTTATGTCTCTGTTTATTTTTTGTCTCGTAGGCAGCAGGGAGACAAATATGGGTAAGTGATGAACTCTTCAAAGGAAGACTTGTATAAAGCCCAGAAAATTTGTGGATTAAAAATGAAGAACTGTGCCCTATTGCCCAGCATGTTGTAACCACCTTGTGGGCCTATGTAAGACAAACTTTGTTCACATGATATGGGCTCATTATCTTTAAATCATAAAACTCTTTTAATTTTTGAAATTAATTTTTCAACATGCCATCACTTTACTCCATTTCAAGTCATGTCAGTTTTAATCTTTTGTCATTTCTCATGACTTGTATTTTCAGTTTTATATTAATAATTTGACAAAGTAAAATGTGTCAACAGTCATCCAAATTTTTTTCTTTTAAAATTAACAAAATCTCTCTCATTCTTCTTCTTTTTATCTTTCTCTCTCTTTTCTCTCATTCTCTATTTTTTTCTATCTTTTTATTCTACAAAAAATAAAATTAACAAAAAAATAAAATTCAAATAAAAATTATTATTATTATTATTATTATTATTATTATTATTATATTTTTTTAGTTTTTTTTATTTAGTTTTAAATTTTTACCACTTATGATTAAACTATATTTTCACTTTTCTTCCTTTAAATATTTATTACATATAATTTGGAGAGAATACTAATATTATAATTAAAAGTTAGAATTAAGATTAATTGTATAAAAAAATTGATTTTGAGTTAATTTTATAACTATCAATATAAATTTTTTATGCTAATATCTAATAATATTTTTATATATGGAGAGAGAAAAAATATTATTTTTAAATAGCAAGTATAAAAATTATTTATTTCTATTTATGTAATAGATTTAACACTTAATCAAATGTAAAAGTATACATGTTAAATTGTTTTAATTTTAAATAAAAAATATTAAAATTAATTATTAGTAAAAAATTAAACTCTTTCACGTGAAAATAATAACAAAAAATCTTATTATTTTATTTTTTAATTAACGGAGACCCTAGTCTTCTTAGCCGATAGAGACTTTTGTCTTTTACGACCTTTTTATAAAAGTAATTTTGATTCAATAAATATTTTGTGCCATAATCTATAATATTAGAACAAAATTGACATAATTTTAAAAGATTCATGTTTTTATAATGTTATTATAGATAAAAATAGTAGTTGAATACTAAATTCAACTATTATTTATTGGTCAATTATATGTGTGAGTTTGGAAAACTTATATTTAATGAAATGATAATCAAACATTATTAAAATGTAATTAGGAAATTATTAAAATTATTATTAAGTAACTTCTAATGGGTTGTTTGATATTTTGTTAGTGTGCAGGAAGAAAAATAAAATTGTTATATTGGCCCAAGTGATGAAAGCCCAGTTTGGTTACTAAACATGCTTAGCCCAATAATATTTGTTCTCTTGAAGTGGCTGAATATTAAAAGAGAAAGGAAACCAAGGGGGCCCAAGTCTCTCAAAGCCCAATATTAATTGTTCACTTCATGTGGCTAAAAGGCAAAGAAACTCAAAGTGGCCCAAGGATTTCAAAAGTATGCTTCGTTGCTCCTTGCCTTGGTTACTTTCAACTCAATTAACTTTATTCCTTGGTAACCAAAAGTCTCACACGTGACTTTATGCCTTGGTAATCGAAAATCAATTCAAATCAATTTATTTGTATTGAAAGCTCCACGGTTACCTACTACATTGTGGAATGGAATTCAAAATTCAAATTGATTAAATGCATGCATAAATAACTGGAAGTAAGAATTCAATTAGGTTTAATTCCATTTATTGCTTCTAAAGTCTTTTCTCTCTTCTCTCTCCTCTCTCTTTGCATTCGGTCACATCCATCAGAGGAAGAAGAAGCAAAAGCAAGTTATCAGAGATACAGTGAAGCTATGAAGAAGAAAAAGGCTAAGTTAATGATGACCTTTGCAAAAGAAAGATCTGAAGCATGGTGTGGCTAAGATCTTTGCCATTGAAGGCAAGATTTCAAGAAGAAGCTTCAAGATCTTCATGCCAAAAATAGAAAGGATCGGTCTCGGTCAAAGAGGAAGATCTCTGTGGCTAAAGCTCATTTCCATTTTTTATTCATCCAAGAGAGATGGTAGCTATTGGAGCTATGAAGAAGAAGAAGAAAATATGGAATTATGGAAAGGAAGGAGCTGTCAAGGATCAAAGAATCATCAAGGGTTGAAATTCATTCTTGGGGCCAAAGTCAAGATGGAAGGCTAAGATTGAAGAAGCTTGATGAGAAGGGTTGAAAGAGGTACATGCATGTTGATTTGATTTCGGTTTTTCCTCTCTCTTCTCTGTCCGAACCGGCTATGTGTTGGAGAAGATGTTGGTGGCTTGGTTGAACCGATTTCAACCTTGGAAGCTTCCCCTTCTATAATAAGGGTGAACGGCCAAGGGTTGAGACAAGGAAAGAAAGCACATGGTTCTCATAGCTATCCTAAGCTTACAGAGTTCTTCTCCTTCAATGAGTTTTATTTTGTTTTCTTTTCTTTAGTTTTGTCTGTCTGTGTCTCATGGTGAAAAAGGCAAATAGAGTGAGGTTTGTAAGAAAAAGCCAGTGAGAGGAAAAAGACAGTGAGCAAAATTAAAAAAAAAATCCATAGATGTGTAGGAGTTTCTTTGTACATCTATTTTTTGTGTTTCATGATCCTGTGGGGATTCCCTTACAAGTTGGGTTAGCACTTTGCGGTTGAAAGCTTGGTAGGTGTCCAAGTCAACTTCAGATTTGGGGATAGAATCTGGATTTGTCCCATATAGGAATGGGTAGTTCCTAGGGAAGAATTGGTGTATGTAATCAGATGATTATAGTGAAATTCTATCACAGTTGTGATGGAGACTGGATGTAGGCTGCATTGCACTTAGTAGCTGAACCAGGATACTTCTGGGTGTGATTCTCTCTTTCTCTTCTACTCCTCTTCTGTTTTTGTTGCGAAGGAGACAAAAATGAAAAATATCTCCTAACCAGTTACGAGACAAAAAGAAAAAGTCTCTTGACTAGTTACGAGACAAAAGCAGAAATATCTCCTAAAGTTTCTTTGAATAAGCAACAATCAATACTCAGCAAAAGAGGGGCTAAGATTCAACTCCCCTTCTTTTAGCCACTGATTACCATCACTATAATATTTAAAGATGGTTTATTTTTATATTTTTTAAAATTAAATATTAATTTTTATATTTTTTTACAAATTAAATACTTTTTAAATACCATAATAAACACCTTATTTGTTATAGCTTATACTTCATCGTTTTTGGACATTGACCGATCTTAGGAACGTCGCCTCTCAATTTTATTGAATCCAGTATCCAAAAATCTTATTACATATATACAAAGCACAAAAGATATATTTTGGTCAGTCATTTATCCATAATATCTCCCGAGCAATCAAAATGGCAGGAAACTTAACATCATTGTTCGAAGGAAATGAACTCACCTTTTTACAAATTTGGTACCTCAGAAGTTGTTTGTTAAATCAAGAAAGCAGGAAGGGTTGTATTTACAAAGACATTCTGATATCTAAATAAATAATAGATCAATTTTTAAAAAATGGTCAGTATAAAAAGAATACACCTCCCTTTCGACCTCTGGTTCTCCTTTATAGTATAATTTATGTATAACAACTATGCACTTTTTAATTGTCATTAATGAGCATTGAATAGCATTTGATATTTAATTTTGATTATTTGTGCATTTTTTCTTGATTTCTAGGATTGTACTTTAATGTCTTGGATCTTGAGTTAAAGAGACAATCTTCTAAGATACGGGTCATTTGATTGCCTTATGGGCTTTGGTGAGAAAAATTTATGTTCCAGAGCCATTTGGTGAGCTTAGTGACTAAATCCCCAAAATGGTTCTTCAGATTGGGCCCCTGCACCAATTTCACCCCTGAGTTTCCAATTGCACTATTTTAGTCCTTGACATTGAACTCCGGACTTCATAAAAGTCTCCAAGCCCATTTCCGGCTCGAATCAGCAAATTGGAGTGCTGATCTGGCAAATCACTGCTACGGTGGATGTTCTATACAGCGTCGTTTAGGGTTTTGGCACCTAAGGAGAGTAAAATGTCACCGTTTTACATGAATAAAAAAAACATTGGAGGCATATGTGTTTTGATCACTCACAGTCTTCTCCTTCCTTTCTACAACACCGAACTCTTAGACTCCCTCTTCCTTTGACAATGGTGAAGGCTTAGTGCGGTGGTTTAGGGTTTGCGAGTTCGACAGTTTTGCGGGGCTGCTAGTTTCGCCGTGGAGTTCATAGTGCCGTTATTGAAGAAGCACCATTGTTGTTATTAAGGTGAGTACACAACGCCCTTATTTATTTATTTTTTTTTGGCAATCATAGCTTGATTTTCAAGGGTTTAGTTGGCTTTCTGTTTGTTTGTGGTAGGGGTGTTTTCATCGTTGATAAAGGTTTAGGATTTCATATATTGTTCTGTTAGGATATGGGTTTTAAAAATGCTCTGTTTTTGCTTGATCAAACAGGGGCAAATTTTTTTTACCAGACATGAAATGCAATTTGTTGATTTTCGGGTTTTGACCATGGTCATTGAGTTAACTTGTATAATTTTTATTTCTGATACAGATGAAAATCTAATTGATATTATGTTCCATCATGGGAGTAGATTTGAAAAAAATGAAGTAAAGATTGTTTATTCTCCTGATAAGAAAAGTTGTTTGGGTGATTTTGATAAAGATACATTAGATATTTTTTATATTAGGAATTACCATAAAGAGCTTGGGTACGACAAGATGAAGGAATGTTGGTGGCTTGTTCCAGGTAGAAGTCTAGAGGTTGGACTCAGGAGATTAAACAATGATGGAGAGTTAAGGAAGATGTGTTTCTTTGCTAAGAAAAACAATTGTCTTGTTGATGTGTTCATTGAGCAAGAAGATATGTTTAATTTTTGGTTACTGATTTATTTTTGTTGTTAGTGGTATATTAGTTAAATAATAATAATATTAATAACAATAGATACATTCCATTTAAACATTTGAAATTTATGGGTCTAATTTGAGATGTGCGTGTTAAATTTGAAGTCAAAGCTTTTAGCATGTGCTTCTATGACTACACAAAGCTATAGAATCTAGTATACAAAAAGCTTTAAATCTATGCGTATATTTTTCATGCTTCATCTGTTTTCAATCTGATGCTAAGCTTATACTTATTAAATACATTGATGCAAAGAGTCTAATGATTGTACTTCTACTGTTATGCTTATACTTCATGTATGCTGGACTTCTATTGCTTTGTCTCCACACTTGAAAGATTATTGATTTGATTTTGTATGTGTGTGAGTAACATTGGTTAATGATGATGATATATTGATTATTGATTCTTGAAATCAGGAAGTCTGCATAATAGCATAAGCAAACATTTATGAATTGTTCTTGAAATCAGTTTGGTGAATTTTATTTGGGTTGAATATGAACTGATTCTACAAAATTGGAATGGGACTATTTTGTTTGCACGATGTAAATGTTAGGGTCTATTATGGTGTATCATTGTCAAAGTCAGGGACTGTTATAGTACATTTTTAAAAGTCAGGGTCTATTATGGTGCATGGGATGAAATTATAGGGGTCATTATGTGTATTTTATGGGGTCAATATTTTCACTCAATATGGTTATGCTGTCTCAATTTCTGTTGCAGGGTCTGATTCTAGCCATGAGGGAGGCTATGCCAAGTTTGCAAGGCCTAATGTGTGGCATTTGTGGCATTTGTGCCTAATGTGTATTCCAGCCAACAAGACCTACAAAGCTGACAACTAGAAGAAGATCATCTTCTCCAGCAACTTTTGCAAACTCAAGACCTTAAAGATATGCATACTATGGTATTTTGATAAATTATATATATGGCAGTATTTTAATTATTGACCATATGGTTGTCCTGTCTTCAATATTCACATCAAATGCTAAAACACAACATGCCAAAATTTTTCATTCAATTATGTCCAAATTTTTTCATTCATGATAGTTATAATAAAAAATACACTTGTATAATCCATGTCATGCTCAAATTTTGAATAACATTAACACAAAAATAATAACTAACAACAACACTAAACACATGGCATGGATTAACACTTTCTGAGTTCTCACAATTGCTTCCAGTTTTTCTAGCCTCCAGGCCAAGTTCATTTTCAGTTCACCCTCCTTATTATCAGCTTTCCAAGTCTCATCTTCTTGTCCAGAATTTGTCCAAACAAATAATCCACACCATCTCTTTCCGTTAGTCTGCAATAATCCAGAAAATGGTCATACCAATTTGGAATGCAAACACAGCAACTATACATAAATGAGCTTAACCCACTTACATACATTATAATTAGGACATCAAAAAAAGGACTTGTTAGAATGCGTTTTAGTCCCTGACCACCTAAGGATGGGGAGACATCCACATCCACACCATTCCGGTACCTTTTTGGGCTTAGTTCGTACTGATGTTTTGTCCAGTTTTCGGTTGAAGAGGAGTGGCTCGAAGTCCCTACTGTGTGACTAGCACCACCCATAATTTGACACAAGTTTCATTGCGAGCAATACTACACTTGGAAGAAAAAGAAGAAGAAGAAGTAGTAGAAATAGAAGCAGAAGACAGAAGCGGAAGAAGAAAATGAAGAAGATGGGGTTCATGTTGGGTTTAGGGTTTATAAATGGGGGTAGGAACTACATTGGAGCATGGTCACCACATGTCCACGTCATATAGCCGTTTCCACATCCACCGTGGCAATGATTTGCCAGATCAACATTTGATTTGCTTACTCAGGCCGGAAATAGACTTGGAGACTTTTATGGAGCTCGGAGTTCAATCTCGAGGACCAAAATGGTGCAATTAGAAACTCAGGGGTGAAATTGGTGCAAGGGCCCAATCTGAAAGACCATTTTGGGGATTTAGTCGAGCTTAGCAATGAATCAAATAAGAGACGGTGAAGAACGTAACAGAGAGGATAAGAGAAAGAGAGAAGAGAAAAAGAGCTTTTTGAAATAGTGATGGCTTGATTAAAACTAACTTTAATTACAACATCTACTAAGCTTATATATAATACTTGTCTAACCAACTATCTATTGTTAACTCATCTAATTACCTAACTAACATAGCATATGAATAATACAGTTTCTCTAACTTAGCAAATAAATACTATCAATATGGCCTCTCAAGTTGGTGATGATGCACTCATGCCAACTTGCCACAGGACCAAAGCAACCAAGTAAAATTTACCATCCAAAGCTTTTTTTCCCTAGTCTTGTTGATCGGAAGCAAAGACGGACCTACGTACTTCAATGGGGTCACTTCACTTGCCCCCACTCCAATTTCAATTTTTTTAATATATATAATATGTCTCTATTTTAATTTTTAAATGATTCCACTACAAATAAACTAAACTCAATTATTTAAAACTCCCAATATTTTATCTTTCTATTATTTTGACTATTAGTTAACCTAATAAAATTTAGTCTTCTCTCATTCTCAAATTCCAGCCATCACCACTCTTTTATTCTCTTAAACTTTCTTCTTAATTTCATATCTTCAACCTTCTTCTTTTATTCCTTTTTTAGTGGTCATCTTCTTTTCATCAAAAGGTAAATTTTAAATTTTTTATTTTTTTATATAACTCTTTATGACTCTATGTATCTTTCAATTTTATTGTTTCTTTTTTTTGATATTTTTAATTGTAAATTTTAATTCAAGCAATTATAGTTTAACTATTAATATAATTTTTTATTCTCTTTATAAATTTATATATTTTATTTTATTCTCAATTTACTGATCCTTATTATTTATTTGTTTATCTTTCGTTCTATTTTATTATATATAATTATGTTGCATATAAATTTCTAAAGTCAATTGATCAATTTACTAATTAGAATATATATTTTTTATTTTTAAAAATAATAATAGAAAAATATTTTAAAAATATCTTTCGTCTTATTTTATTATATATAATTTTTAGTTTTTTTTTTGTATTCGAATAATTAATGTGCACTTTTATTTTTTTAAATTTAGATTAATATATCTTTTGATAATAATGTATATTATTTTTGCCCCCCTAACATAATTTTTTTGGGTCTGTCTCTGATCGGAAGCACTACATTAGTTAAGGGAAGATTGGCCAAAGTAATGTTCTTATCAAACTCTATTGTATGGGTTCTAAGAAGTAACAAACTTGGGATCTTCTTCTTCCCAATCTCATTGATCGAAAGCATTGAATTTGAGTAAAGAAAAAAAGTGCCTTTGACAAACTTAGTGTTTTCATCAATCTCTATTGTATGGGTTTAAAGGAAGAAGGACTAAGAATAGTTCTAAGGAAGAAGGAAGAAGGACTAAGAACATAACCTTACATAAAAGACTTATGGCTGCAGGTGTTTAACAAACCAAATCGGTTGAAATCCTTGGAGAATAAAGCTGGAAAGAGTAAGAATGTCAGCATACAGCTCACGGGTAGAGACAGGCAGCAACTTTACCAAGCAAGACTGAACCTGTTCTCTTACTACATGGCAATCAATCTCGATGTATTTTGTTCTCTCGTGAAAACTAGGGTTTGGCAGTAATGTACATGGCAGAACGACTATCACAATTCATAGGAATGGGCTTGGAAAGTGGAAAACTAAAATCCTTGAGAATGAAGGATAACCATTAAGCTTCACAAACTGTCAGTGAAAGAGCCCGGTATTCAACCTCTGAAGAAGAACTAGCAACATTGGGTTATTTATTGCTATTCTAGAAGATGAGTGAAGTGCCAAGATAAAAGCAATAACCAGAGATCGATCGGTGGGTATCTGGACAGAAGCCCAATCATCATCTGAGTAGCCAGATAATGACAAATCAAAAGTGGCTGAAAAGAACAAACTGGTGGCAGGTGAGGATTTGAGGTATTTAAGCACCCTCATAGCAGCTTGATGATGTGCTAGTGTTGGGCAATCCAAGTATTAACTGAGTTTTTCAATGGCAAAGAAAATGTACAGTCTAGTACTAGTGAGATAGACCAATCTACCAATGAGTCTGCGATAAGCTGAGACATCCTCATAAGCTAGACCAGAATCTTTTCCAAGCTTGATAAAATATTCCATGGGAGTGGTAATCGGCTTGGCATTATTCATCTCATAATCTTCGAGAAGATCCAAGGCACATTTCCTCTGATTAACAACAATGCCCTTGTGGCTTCAAAAAATTTCAAACCCAAGAAGTATTTAAGTTCCCCTATATCTTTGATCTTGAAGGCATCATCCAATTGTTGCTTGACAAAATCAATTTTTTTTTGCATACAATTTCATGTCAAAATCAGATCATCAACGTAGACTAGAACCAGAGTAACTTCAGTCTCACAAAACTTAGTGAAGAGTGAGTAATCATGTTTGGATTGAGTGTAACCAAGCTGAATGAGCGTAGCAGTGAATCGTGCATTGTCTGCTCGCTTGCTTGAGATCATAAAGTGATTTTTGCAATTTGCAAACCAAAATAGTAGTGGAAACATCTAAACCTAGCAGCAGCTACATGTAAACATCCTTATCAAGCTCACCATGAAGGAAAGCGGTGTTAATGCCCAATTGGTGAAGGTACCATGTTAGATAGCATCTAAACACAAAAGAATATGCAGTGTCGCCATCTTTGCCACAGGGTTGTATGTATCAAAGAAATCAAATCCTGGAGTCCAGGTATAATCTTTAGTGACGAGCCTGGCTTTATGCCACTCAATACTCCCATCCGGGTTGTATTTAATTTTGAATATACACTTGCACCCAATAGCCTTCTTGCTAGTGGGTAGAACAATGAGTTTCCAAGTCTTATTCACATCCAAGGCGTACAATTCGGTAGAGATGGCATCTCTCCAGCAATCATGAGCAATTGCCTCATCATAGTGTGTCGGTTTAGTTATTGATGATACAACTAATGAAATTTTTTATATGCATAAGACAAGTTGCCATATGAGATGTAATGTGATATTGGATACCTTAAAGAAGAGTTAGAAGCATTAGAAACATGAGAATATTACATACAATACTTGTAAATGTGGCGGCGGCCTCCGAAGTCTATTAGATCTTCGAAGGGGGTGTAATGGGCTGCTTGTTTGTGTGAGAAGAGATGTGATTCAAAGGAGATAAGAGATTTTCTGGTGTAATACTAGAATATTGTGGCTATGTGTAATGAATTTAATAACGTGCTAGGGGCAGATACATGAGGAAAAAGTATTTCCACTTTTTCAAAGAAAATAGCGATACAGTTTCGAGTCAAAGGCTCGTATTCTATTATTAAATATATAGAAGTGGTCGTAATATTCTCACTATCAGAGTGGCGCAGCCAAAAGTGTGATATTCTGATAGTGAGAGTGTTACATTATGGTATCAGTGTTTCCTGTAGAGCCTGAGAAATGGACTGACTATACTTCAGTTACATCTAGGGTTTCGACTTTCCCGTTCTTCCTCTTTCCCGAGTTGTCTCCTAGGGGTATGACATGATGGACAAACTCATTCAATTTACTTTCGCAAATGGCCTGCTCCAAGACATCCTTCAAGTAAAAACAATCTTCTATGCGATGCCCATGGGTTTTGCGATAGTCATAAAACAGGTTCCAATTTAGGTTTGGCCTGGGCTTGATCGTTCGAGTCTTTTGTAAGATTCTTCTTTGAGAAATTTGTTGGTAAACCTTTGACATAATGGCTATTAAGGGTGTATAGTTGTTAAACTTACTAACTCAGGGAGCCTATTGCTGAGGTGTTGAATTTGGGGATCCTCCTATAACATTCTTTCTATTTGAGGCAACAAATCTGCTCACATCCTTATCTCATTTATTCCAAGGCAACTTGTTGGATTTCTTCCATGGAGGTTAAGTCCTTAGAAGTTAGGTGTCGCCTAAAATCACCTTGTAACCCAGCTATAAGACACAAGCTAATCACCTCGAGATCTTGGGTATTCACTTCGAGTAAGGCTTTGTTAAAGTGATCTAAATATTCTAGATTGTTTCACTTTGTTGTTGTTCAATACCGTATAGGAATATTGGATGCTTGACTTGTGTCCTTCACATGGTAAAGTGCGCTAAGAACTTTGTAGAAATATCTGGAAACTGACTTATGGATCTCGAAGGCAAATGATTAAACCACTACATCGCAGAGTTAGATAAAGTAACTAGAAACGCTTTGCAACAAATTGCATCCTCTACACCTCCCAGATTCATTTTGGCTTTGAATGCAGTAAGGTGTTCTTGAGGATCAGTTATTTCATCATATTTCATGTCAGTGGGCTTATCAAAATTTTTTGGCAGGCGGACTCGCAAGACCCTAGTTGCAAAGAGTCTTGCTTATCATTACGGGATCGTAATGACCTCATCGTCTTTTTGAGTCCTTGTTTCCTGAGGAGACTGACTTATCCCTTTTATGGGGGGGGGGGGAAGGATTAAGATATTGCTTTTGATCTTCTCGCATATGCTTTGTGTCGTCCTCCATCCTCTTTGGGGGTGACCTACCTCGTCTTTAGGCATGTTGAGATGCTGGATTCTCCCTCAATCTTGATTCAGCTTCTTAACTTCTCGCTCTTTGGGTTCATTAAGTACGAGACCTCTAATTTTCTTACTCTTGGCTTTCTGAGCATTTAATTTTGTGAGCTGTGTCTTGTATTTTCCTAGCATTAATTTCAAACTAAGTTTGTCGAGGTCTTCCTCCAGCATGGTGTGTTCCCGAAGTCACTAGAGGTTGATTTTTATTGTTGCTGACATTCTAAACATCTGTGTTTCTTGGGGGCGGGCATGTCCAACCCCTTAAATCAAAAGTTTACTAAAAGTCATTATACTCATACCCAAGAGTAACTTTAGTATGGTGAATGCTGGGTTATCCTATTTTGCCATGATTTTGAAATTGTTGATTATCTTGATTAGGTTGACCTATCAAATGCATGAGTAGAGTGTGGAGAGAATTTTGTAGGTTGTCAACATTCTTCCTTGGGTCCCTATTTGCATCAGTCATTCCTCGTGACACCACTGATGAGTGCTAAAGACCGGTTTAGAAAATTCATAAGTTTAAAACTCAAGATTCGTTGTAACTCTAAATCGGCATTCAGCATTTTTCAAAGTTTAGTTAAAAATGTCACAATTCAAAACAATAACCCAAAGTTTAATCCCGGATCATTCTTCTTAAGAATCGCAACATAGTGCTCAATCATTGGCTATGAAGATCGGGAGTTTGTTCGTAATTAATAACAATTTAATAGCAAAAAATTAAAAGAGCAACCAATGAGTAAATGTCAAGAGAATTTAAACTATGAGAAATTAAGACAATTAATTAGTATATGAAAGTAAATTTAAATGATAAAAGGATCTTGACAAGAGTTGAGGATCTAAAATTGCTATCCTTGTTACTAATCATAACATGATAATTACAAAGAGAAAACTCAATTCGTCAACCTCTACAAATTAAGAAAAGTCAATTAGGCTTAATTAACCATAATCCATAACTCCTAACGAACTTATTGCTTGAATTAGTAAAAGATTTGCGTTAGCGAAAACAAAATTAATTAATATCTCAAAAGTATCAATTAACTTGGACACTAATGATCCAAGGTCACCTAATTTCTCAATTCCAAGCCAAGAGAAAGAGAAAAATCTACTCCATAACTAATGTAAATATTTTATCAAACATTTGGTGTACATAAAAACAAAGCATTATAAATTGCAAGAATAATAAAAACTATAACTATTCAATTTAAAAAAGCAACAATAATATCTTAAGTAAGCAAAAATAAAGCATAATTCATTAAAGAGAATTAAAAATTTAACAAGGATTCAAGGACTCAAAATAACAAAATAGACAAAGTAACAAAAAATTCTAAGACACTAGAGTAGCAAAATAAGAAATTATGAGCTAAAGAACTACAATTAAACAAACTAAAATTTAAAAACACAAAAGTTCATAAGAAAACCTTGAATCCTATAGAGAAGTTGGAGCTTCTCTTTTTAGAATTCAAGATTCTAAAATTTGAAAAAAAGGGAAAATAAGTGTGTGAATATGTTATAATGTGTCATCCCCCTCAAAGCTTGTTTCGAATGACTTAAAAATTGGTTTAATGGGTCAAAATAGCCCCCAAATCGCAAGTTACGTACTATTTTAAACGAGTCACGCGCTGGATATAGTGCATACGCATACATGATGCACATGCACATCAAGCATACACACAAATAATGCCTACGCAGCTTTGCCAATTTTTTACTTTTTTTTTTTTTTTTTATAAAACCTCCACTTTTACATGCTTTTCTTTTATCCTTCCAAATTATTCTTACCTCCTAAGCCTTAAACAACTCAAACAAACGTATTATGACATCGAGTGAAAAAAAATGAATTTCAGGATTTAAAAAACCTAAAGAACATGTTTCAATCAATTAATCACAAATAAAAGATAAATTCATAAAAACATGCATCTTTAAGAAACAACTGTAAGTTAAATTGATAATTTTACTCTTTTCAATTCAAAAATTATCACAAATTACGAGTTTATCAACCATAATTCTTCAGTCCCCGTAGACTACGCCAATATTCCAAAAGAAATGAACTCACCTTCTCGCAAACTTAGGACCTTAGAAGTTGTTCATTGAACGGCAAAAATTTGTGTTTACTTAGATATTGCAATGTCTAAATGTGTAATAAATCAATTTTTAAAGGATAGTCAATATAAAAATAATGTACCTCCCTTTCGACCTCCGACTGTCATTTATAGTATAATTTTTGTATAACAACTATGCACCCTTTAATTGTCATTGATCAACATTAAATAGCTTTTGATATGGTTTTAATTTTAATTATTCGTGCATTTTCCTTGATTTTCTAGATTGTACTTTTTAATGTCTCATATTCTGAGTTAAAGAGACGATCTTCCGAGTGACAGATCATTTGATTGCTTTATGGACCTTAGGCTTAGTACAGAACAATCATATTAATATTAACTAAATCAACTTGAGTTGGTCGAGTAGTCAGCTCATTCGTCCGCTTAAGCAAGTGTCGAGAGTTTAAATTCCGCCTTGTGCATACAACAATCCATTGGCCAGCGACAGACCCTTAAATGAAGCTTTGATCCGCGACGGATTAATCTTTTTCCTGTCGGGTTAAAGGATACCATGGACAACCAAAAAAAAAATATATTAATATTAACCATTCATTGAGTTACCATTTAAAGTTTGAATAATCACTAAAGATAGTACTTGGGTTACTCATAGTGGCAATTATCCACAAATCACAATACATACTAACAGTCATAACGATTGAAAGAAGTAGCGGTGAAGTTCTGATGTTGCATTAACATTAATGTTTATTATTTATATATATAGTATGTACAAATATTTACAAAGATATTAAACTTGTGTCGGCAGAAGATTGGATAGGTACTTCAACCATGTGCTCTATCAATTGCATTGCCATTCTAATGTTGGATTGAATATACAATTTAAAGTGTCCAGGATCTGCAACAAAACTAGTTAGTCAACGTATATCAGAGGTTGCCAACGTATATATGTCACATGAAATAAGCTTCATACCTTTTATTTGTGTTTTTCCCAGCCCTAAGTTGATTAAGTTTGTCCCTCCATAAAGCTGCAGTTGCACCAGAAACATGAAATGTAATAGAAACATTAGAGTAAGTATAACCACCAGCCGTTGTACATAAAGAAATGTGACCTTGTCAATCTGATGCATGTAGTGTACCATCGCGAAATTACCTAACTATAGAACCTAACTGGATTCACAGAGCATTTTAAACTTTAGGGATAGAGAAATAATAAGACAAGACATTTACCAGCATCCTGATAGCGCTCTTCAACAACAGCTTTCAACATGTTGTGCAAAAGATTGAATTCTTTGGTTTCAGTACAAGGCTTACCACTTGGCCTGCAATTATGTTGCTTTTAGTTAATACTCGTCTTCTATAATGGAGTGTGTTAGAAATGTGAACTATTTTAAGGTTTCTTGACAGAAATTCTACATATTATAGACAAGTTATAAGCCCAATTTTCCTTATAATTAATCGTCTTCACAAACCTACCGGTCCAGTTCAGTAAACAATGGGCCATCTGAACCAGGGGACTGTGTTGATAGTTTGCCTGATTCGATTACTCTCATCCCATCACTGTATGCCAAGTACTTGTTGACTTGTATTGGCACCTACAATATTTATGGAATGGTGAAATCTCTAATAAATAAGTTTAAATAAGGCACAAACTAATATAACTTTAACACTTCCAGGTTTAACAATGGGCAGCGTGTACCACTTCACTCTAACAGCAAATCCTGGTCATATGATGAAACTTGGTTCGACAACTATGCTACTTTCAGAAATAAATTTTCAACCTTTCCAGAAAGATACTAAGTTTTTCACCAAGGCAAAAAAAATGAACTACAACAAGCAATGCTTAGGAGAATACCGAATGTTACAGATGATGATTTATTCATATGATTAAATTTATAAACATTTACCTTGCATCTCACAGCAATGTTGATAGCATCTGAAGGTCGAAGGTCAAAGCTCGTACATTCTGAATCATTTCCAACCTATACCAAATATAAGTCATATTGTCATGCAATACTTTCAGGTGGATGTATTCCCCCTCTCCTTTTTTTTATTGTGTGTGTGCGTGGTCTTTTAAAATACCTTGGAAATATATAACTGAGCAAAATATGCCTCATGAACTCTCTTAGTAACTCTAACAGCTCTAACCTGCATTAAGCAAAAAATTATACTTCGTGAGAACCTGATAAAAATATCATAATATAACCAGATTAGGATTTAAGAATGAGAGACAGAGTTCAAAGACAATCATACTTCGTATCCCATCTTGTCAATCATCTCCTTCACTACTTGATATAAAGTAGGTCTAGCCTGAAAAACCAACCAAAGAACCAGTATTAATGCGTATATATCACATACAAGCAAAATGTTGGTTAATAACACATCATGAACAAGTATGGATGGAGGCAAAGTAACAAATATAACTGACAAAGACGACATACTATATGAACATTGCGTAAGGCTGCCATTAGCAAGACACTTGGCATCTCCACTGCAAACAAAGATGTACCATATAACACATTTACAATGGGATAGACATAAAATCATCAAGAATCAATAAATAAGCGTATATGACACAATAGACACATAAGATCATAAGGAGTAAGAGGCATACAAACAATAATAGGAAGAAGTAAACCAGTCCCATCCTCCATCTTCAACACAATAGCAGGATGAGGGGCATAATCTGGAAGAAGCCCTCCATGAGGACTGTTATGGATGCATCTTAAGTGCCTACCATCCCTCATTTTGATCATGAAACCATCTGCTCCACTCCTCACCTCAACTACACATAAAATTCACAGAACAAATCTATCTCACAAAAGCAAAACAAGAAACAATGTTTGACCACACAACGCATCATCATATATTGAATCAGCTAAGCTGAACATACCAGCTTCAACCACGCTAGAGTTAACATAATCTTCATCCTTTTCATCAAAATTCTCAGCCGTACTTCCGCTCCCATTTGAAGGTGAGTTGAAACTGCAATGCACAGTCTTGCTCTTGCACTTTCGCATGTTTATATGGAAAGAAAGAACAGTGGCCTTATCTCTGCTACACCTGAGTCCCCAAAATTCAGTTCGAATACACTTAGCCTTCATTGCTCCAATTAAAGGAACACTGCAGAGCCCTGCTACTTTGGCACGAACAGTGGGGATCACAACCGGTCCCTTCAGATTCAAAGAACCCATTCTACCTTTATAATATATATATTCTCACAACCTTCACCAAAAAATTCACAAACTTTTTTAGCCATCATGATCTAAAACTTGCATAACCCGTTTATAAGCATGTTGAATTATTATTAATTAAATTTAAAAGCAAAACGCACCTCGAACTCGAAGTCTGAAGTGTGAAGCTTTAGGATCAAACGATGATCCAGTCACCGATCAACGCAAGAAGAATGAAGAATCAGGTTAAATAGGTTTGTGAATTCAGAAGGGGAAATTATTTATTTGTCTATTATTAGTACATGTCTGATCAGATCAAGGTGGAAAGTGAAAAGACGAATTGAGATCTGAGAGTGAAAAGAAGGAAAGGAATTGAATTGAATCGAATTGAAGTGATGAATAGGGCTCAGAAAAAAAGGGGATATAAGAGAGGATAAGAGATTCTTCTTCGTGTGTGTTGAGGGAGAGTGAGAGAAGGATCCCAAATCAATAATCAATAAATAAATCTTACTAAGCAAGCATGGATCCACCGCATGCATCAGCTTCAGCATCATCTCATAGTAAAATATGAAATCACTATTCTACCCTCCTACGTCATTTTCCTCTCTCTCTCTCTCCCGTCTTAACTGAACTGTCTTGTCTTCTAGTAGTTCGCGCCAACCTCGAATTTTCTGCGCCCAACTCTCTATGAGTAGTTTTTATTTTTCAATTTGCTTTTACGGATAAAATTTTACATTATGGGGATGATTGGATTACAATGAATGGCTAAGTGTGTGTTTGGATTGTGGTTGGTCAGGAGTTTGAATAAAAATGATTTTATAAAATTGATTTTAGGTAGAAGTAAATTTGTGTCAATATAATTTATGTTTGGTAATTTTATATTAAAATTATTTTGATAAAATAAATATTGTTTGAATAATATTAATTAAAATCACTTTTACATAAATAATTATTAAAAAGAACATAATATTAAATTATAATATTATTTTTTTATATATATTTAATTTTTTTATTTTTTTATATATTTTTATATAGTATATTTTTAGTATTTTTAATACTTTTTTTTAGTATGTTATAATTTTTTACTATTATTATTATTTATGGTTAATTTTTTTGTTTAATTTATTTTACTTAATGGGATCAATAAATTATATTATAAAAAGATAATAATAAATATAATGTACAAAAATTACCATTATAAAAATATATAATATCAAATAAAAAATTAATAAAAAATATAAATAATAAATAATAGAAAAAAGAGCTCATGTAAAGAAAAATAATAAAAATTTTATAAATAATACAATAATATATATAAAGGATAAAGTTGGTAAAAGAAAAATAAAAGTTAAATGTCAATGGCTAAAAATCAGTTAGCGCAGAAGTTAGAAATTCTTGCTTCTTGTAAACGTGGTTTTGTAACCAAAATTACTTCTGCGTTTATAGATAAAAAAATTAGCCAAACCAAAAATGGAAGCATTCAAGAAGCTCTAACGCGCTTTCATCTTTCAACGTGGTTGCCAAACACACCCTATTATTATAAAATGTTATTATAGTGACTGTATAAAATGTTATTAATATTTTATAAAAAAAAATTAATTATAAAAAGATAATACGTTATATATTGAGTTTAAAAAATAATAATATTAATATTATTTTTTATGATGATAAATATATAATTAGTTGAGTTTAAAAGTTCAAATTTTGACTTAATGAATGTATTATAGTGTAGATCCAATTTAATAATTTAATGGCATAAATATAGCCATTATTAATTTATTATAGTGCTATCAGTGCATATCAGTTTTGGTATAGATTAATAACTTGGACTAAGCTTCTAACCCACCAAACAAACCTCATGAAAGTAATTCATTGTTGATATGTGGGGCAGCTGCACCATTTCGGATATAGATGACAAAAATCAAGAGTGTACCAACGTTTTTATTAAATAGGATGAAGGAAAAAGATTCAATTTTTAAAGCCAAAGAAAAGATTAATGGTGCCAATTTGGTTAGTATAACCAAAAATAAGGTACTACTTATAAAAAGTAAAAAACGGAATAGCAAGAACATTATTTCTGTATATTATTTTTGTATCATGATCTTCTACTACTGTATATTATTTTTGTATCATTTTACACCACCTTTATTATTTCTGTTGCTGCACTCATTTTCTGAAGGATAATGCTACCACGTTTTCAGTTCTTGAAGTTCAACAGGCAGAGTTAGATGATATATTAAAAAAAAAACTAAAAATATTAATATAATAAAATAAAATTAAAATAAAATTTAAAAAAATAAACTAAAATTTATATATAATTTATATATAAAAAATTAAAATTAAGGACACATATTACTCTCTTTTGCCATTATGTGACTTTGTCACTAAAATTCAAAAATTGTTTTTTTTTTTGAAAGCAAATAGCTCAACACAATAGCAGTGGAGCACCAAAAGTCACCCAAATCTCAAATTAAACAAACCTAAAAAGTAAAAACAAAACCAAACTAAATCCGTCCCTATGTCATCTCCGGCATAGCCATCAACAACTAAAGGGATCACCACCGCTCCACTCGTTAGCACTATTTGAAGATATGTTGATAATTTCTTCAACTCCTTTGCTTGTTTGCTGAAAAATCCGTCTATTCCTTTCCAACCATAAGTTCCAGACGATCGCGGAGAAGCACCTCAACTGGTGATTACGCTCTTCCAACCTCCTCGGTTCCTCTGTCCAACTAATAAAGTGTTCTTTCATTGATCCCGGATAAGTCCAACGTCGGCCAAAAGCTAAGATCCAAGCGCTCCACACCTGCCAAGCAAATACACATCCTAGAAACAAGTGATGTACATCTTCCACCTTGTTGTTACAAAGAACACAAGTAACATCGTCCTGACTGATGATTCCAAACCGGCTCAACCTGTCCTTTGTATTCACTCTTCCTATTAGAACAAACCAAACAAACAGCTCCACTCTAGGTGGAACCAACCCCTTCCAAATAGTCCTGGTGAAGCTGTAGCTAGTTACCTCCTCTGGGATCAGTTCCTCCTGCATCACCTGCACAAATGAGTTAGTTGTAAAAATACCTCGCCTATCATATTTCCACACCACTCTGTCCTCTCTGTTGTTAAGTAATTTCACAGGTCTCAAAGACTCATGCAATGCACTCAGAAGTTCCAACTCCCATTGGAAGAGCTCTCTCCTCCATTGGAAATTCCAAATCCACTCAAACCCATCCCAAAAACCACACTCCCCTATAACAGATCCAACTTGGTTTGAAACAGAGAAGAGCCTCGGAAAACGATCCTTTAGAGATCCACCAACCAACCATACATCCTCCCAAAAACGAGTCCGACGTCCGTCACCAACCTCCATGGACAGGCCTGCGACAATCTTATCCTTTAAATGTTGGTTCCTAATTTGTAGCTTGTAAATATCCTTCCATGGTCCACCTCTAGCAGGCAGTTCTTGTGTCGAGAGTGGCTCATTGGGATTCAGATTATGACAAGAACATACGACCTTTTTCCACAGTGGACACTCTTCCTTTGCAAATCGCCACCACCATTTAAACAACAGCGCTGTGTTACGAACCATAGCCTCCCCAACTCCCAAGCCACCTAATTTCTTCGGCGCCTGCACCACTTCCCACTTTACTAATGCCATACCAGTTCTACCTTCTTCGGAACTCCATAGAAACCTCCTCTGAAGCGAAATCAATTTCTCAGCAACAGCTTTCGGCATCTTGAATAAGCTCAAATAGTATACTGGCAGACTGTTCAACACTGATTTAATAAGCACCAACTTGCCAGCTTTGTTCAGCACCTTGGCTTTCCACAAGCTGAGTTTCTCCTCCACCTTGTCTATTATAGGCCTCCATGTCTTCACCCTCCTTGGATTAGCTCCTAGAGGGATTCCAAGGTATTTCACTGGAAGGGCATCCCCTTTGCAGCCCAGCAAATTGCACATACGCTCAACCCATTGCTCCTCACAATTAATTGGAATCAGGCTGGATTTATCAAAATTGATACTCAGACCTGACATCAACTCAAAGAATCGCAATAGCCTCTTGTAATTCTTGATAGTCTCCTCTTCTGGTGGGCAAAAGAGGATAGTGTCATCAGCGAACTGAAGGTGTGATAATGCTACACTATCTCTACCAACTAGCAACGGCGCTATACGACCATTCCTCACTGCCTCTCCAATCATTCTGTGCAGCACATCCACAACCAGTACAAACAAGAATAGAGATAGAGGGTCGCCTTATCTCAAACCTCTTTCCATGTTGAAAGGCTTAGACGGCGAGCCGTTTATCAACACCGACATAGATACAGTAGCTATACACTCCATTACCCATGCTCTCCATTTATGCCCAAATCCCATCTTTTGCAGCACAATGTTCACAAAACTCCACTTGACCCTGTCATATGCTTTTTGGAAATCAAGTTTAATTAGGGCAGCCTCTTGTTTCCTCAGTTTCAGCCAGTTAACTGTTTCACATGCAATAAGCGCCCCGTCATGAATTTTCCTTCCCTGTACAAACGCACTCTGGGTCTCTCCTACCAATGCTGGCATCACTGATCTCATCCTCCTAACTAGCACCTTCGAAATAACCTTATACACGCACCCCACCATACTGATTGGTCGCAAGTCTTTAATCTCCTTCGCACCTATGAACTTAGGTGCCAACGCCACCCAAGTGATATTGGCATCCGCTGGTAGCCTGGCTGTCTGGAAAAACCCCATCACTGCAGCCGTAAATTCAGCACCAATCTCATCCCAGCATCTCTTAATGAAGGTCATGTTGTATCCGTCACACCCTGGCGCCTTGGAGGATTCACAGTCCCACACAGCCTCTCTGATCTCCTCTGCCGATGGCATCACTTCTAAAGCCGTTGCATCTTCCTCACCTATTTGAACCACCAATCCATCTCTGAATCCCAGAATAGGAGAGTCTTCCTGATGATACAAATCCTTGTAAAAGTCTCTGATAGCCACCTTAATTCTTGCCTGATTCCGAACCAGCCTGCCATTGATAACCAGAGTATCGATTCTATTGTTCCTTCTTCTTGTTGAAGCTATATTGTGAAAGTACCTTGTATTTCTGTCCATATCCTTCACGTGGCGAGACCGCGACATCTGCTTCCAATGCACTTCTTTCCTCGCATACCATCTCTCACAGCACTTAACCAACGCCTTTCTTCTAGCCTCTAGAGTTCCATCATAAACTCCATTGCTGACCATATCATCAATCCTCTTGATCTCCTCCTCAAACTTTGTAATCTTCTTGTCCATCTCACCGAAATTTGCCTTATGCCATCTTCCCAGAGGTTCTGTTAGCGCCTTCAGTTTATCTGTGAACTGTAGCTCCCCCAAGCCTCTCCATTCCTCCCTCACCATCCTGAGAAAACCCTCATGTGTAAACCATGAATCAAGGCTTCGGAACGGCCTCGGACCTCCTCTCAGCTTCCTTCCCTCCACTATTAACGGGCAGTGATCTGACAAACCCCTTGGTCCACCTCGCAAATGTGCCTTTGGAAACTCTTCCAGCCACTCCACACTAACCAGAACTCTATCTATGCGACTGCAGGATTTCCCTCTAAACCATGTAAACTTCCGGTCAGTGAGCGGCAGATCCACTAAGTTCATGTCCTGTATCCAAAACTTAAAATCTTCCGCAAACCGTGTCAACCCAGCCACACCTTTCCGTTCCTCTACATGTACTATTTCATTAAAGTCTCCCATAAAACAGCACGGAACCTGACATAACCCCGCTATATAGCTCAGCTCCTCCCAAACATGAATCTTCTCATCTCTATCATGTGCACCATAAACCAAGACAAACGCACAGTTGAAACTATTTTTTAATATCACTCCTTCAGCACACAACCACCTCTCTCCTTGGTAGCAGTTATTTAATTTAAACACCTCCTCATCCCACATTAACAAAAGCCCACCAGACGCCCCATCAGAGCCTACATATTTCCAGCCTGGACTACCTTGTCCCCATATACATGTAACATCAAACCTCGTCAAAATCTGCCTTTTAGTTTCAATCAAACCTAACATTTGTAGCCTATGTTTATTTCTTAGGTCCTTCACCATTCTCTTCTTTCCGTCTCCCCTCAACCCCCTAACATTCCATGAACTGAAAATCATTTTAAAGATTTTTTACACACCTGTTTTGCATGTTTGGGTCTGCACCGACTCATTTTCGCTTTCTGCTTTGCTATTTTCCGTTTGCGAGCTATTTATTCATTTTGTGCTTGTAAGATTTCCATAATGTCATCTTCTTCATTGTATAATATCGCCCCTGATTCGTGTGCCAGCTCCCAAGTCTTTCTATTTTCTACCAGTTGCTCCTCCACCTCTGTTTGTTGGTTGTCGCTTGCTTCAGCTGCACCCGCATCATTCCCCCTTTCCTCTTGGCTTGGTTCATTATGTTCTATGTCGTCCTCCGTATGATTACACAGCACCCTTCTGGTTTGTACACGACACTGATGTCTTCCTGGGCTTCGTTCACCCCAAGTATCATTTCTTGGTCTGGCATTCTGGTTCCCGTGCCTCCCCTTTATACCGCAAGCCAAACTCGCGCCTCCATCCCTGCAGTTCTCAGATAGTTTGTGACACGGTTCTCCCCCTGTTTCCTCTTGATTTGCACTGCCACACAAGCCACGGTCGATCGCTGCTGAGTGTGTCTCTTCCCTATCGCCATCCTCAATCCCCACGTCTTCATCATCACCAGTCCTGACCGCCGCTGAACAGAGCTTTTCCCCGTCGCCGACGTCACTCCCCTCATCTGCAATAGCACTAGTCTCGCTGTTTTGGGATCGGCCGTCTCGATCGCACACCATCTGCCCTCCCAGCCGTGCGCCGAGTCCAGCTCCTCCGCGGCCGTCCTCGTCGATCTCTCCCTGCCTTCCAGCGACAAGGACTCCTCCAAGGGCGCCGCGGCTTTCTCTCGTGGATGCCAGGGCTTCAGAATCGCGACCCGCTACCCCCACGGATGGCCGACCCGGATACCCTCTCACTTGCCGCTGACCCGAACCCGTCCGCACATGGAGTGATGGGCCCAACCCATCCTGCCTGGCCCCATCCTGTTCTGAATTGTATAAGGCCCAAGTATTTCCTGAATGTTCCTTTTTTAGTTTTGCATAGGAATAGTCCTTTCTCAGCCCAATTAGATCACAAGTTACCGTTTTTTCCGAACCTTCCTCATAGAGCATAACGGCTCTTCCCCCCAAATCAAGCATATCATGATTGTCCTTAGTTAATGCCAGATACGTTCCAATTTCCCCCCGATTACGATACGCCCAGTCATTATTCCATTCATTCAAAATTGTGTCTGTAATTACCATTCTGCCCTTGTCTTCTTCCTCACTCCGTGAAACCTACAACAATCGCTCTTCATCCTGTAGCCCTACTTGCAATGGCCCTGCTTCAAGGTTCTGCATTAATTCCACACCGACACTGTTACTCTTGCTATCAGAGTTCCTTTGTGCAGTTGTTTTTTCATCCTCTGATTTTCCGGTGCTAAACAGATTACATGCCTCATGTCCAACCTCTCTCACCATAACATTAAAGCCTTCTGTACCAACTGTTACATGAACCCGTTCTTGAATCACATCCATTATGCAAGTGTCAATCTGTACACGACCTACAGTGAAAGAGCTACATATTTCTGTTTCTCTGGCACATCCAACGACTTCACCCCATTGGCCTCCTATTGTTTTAAAAGTGTTAACTGACCAAGCGTACAACGGGACCCCAAAGCATTCCAGCCATACCCGTCGAGTTTCACTATGTTCCGACTCCTCCCATCGCCACACTCTATGGAACAACTGTAAGAGGCTATTCATGTTAAAGGTGTAAGCGTCATCGGCATGGCTGACACTGTCAAAGGTCAGCAGTGCTTTGTACGCGCCCATCTCCCGCACCTGAACAACGTTAGGCACATTCTTGGCGATCATTTCCTTTAAAGAAGCAAGGTTAATGGCTTTGGTCGTGCCCTCGACGAGGCTCCTCTGTAGCCATTCCAGTTCTCTGTTGCCACTGCTACTTTCACTTTTTTTGTACATCCATTTCCATGGGGGTCCTTGTCAATTTCCTGCTTCCGTACCTCGTTCCCAGGAGCCTCAGGACCATGCTGATCAACTTTCCTACATGGCTGCCATGTAGCTATTTGTGACTTGTCCCCCTCCGCCCGTCTATTACTTAAAGTTGCTGATCCCAACGTTCTTCTGTATTTAGCTTCTTCCACAAATACTATCTTCCCTCTCAGTCTCTGGTGATTCATTTCCGCTACAGCCTTCAAAGCCCCTCCTTTCGTTGTGTACCGCACGAAAGCAATCATGTATACATTTCCACTTTTTTGTTTCCTTGATAAATATATATCATTGATGCGTCCCGTCCAGTTGAACAAATGGAATAATTCTCTCTTGGATATGTCATTTGGCAGATTACTCACAAAAACAGAGAAGGATTCATTTTCCAGTCGCCGATACTCTTCTCGATTCCAAACCCTTGGATCCTTGCCAAGTTCCCTACGCTTATCCCTCCCTGTGTTTCCCACTCCCACTCTCTCTCTCGCGCTCTCTCTCTCATGCTAACCACAAGAATTATCTAATACTGTTAGTTCTTAAAACAAATTCAAAAATTGTTACACAAAGGAGTTTCAAATTTTAGAAATAATACATTTATATAAAAAAATTATTTAGTTAAAAATTGAAGACGAGGAGTGAAAGCATAAAAGTTAGTTTTTTTAGAGGATTCTTGCTGCATTTATCCCTTTTTTCACTTTATTTATTGAATATGTTATTTTTTTAATTTATCTTTCTTTATTTTCATAAAAAAAAGTAAATATATAAGATATTAGTAAAAGTCATTGAGAGAAAAGACAAAGAAAAATATATTTAAAGAAAAAACCACTGAATATGTCAAATCTTTTTGATGTATTTTCTGTTGTGTCATGAGTCTGAGAGGTTCTCCATGCTAAATTGGGAGAATATTTAGTGTTAAAGTCTAAGCTAAATAGTTTAGTAGTTACAAGCTTGGTTAGAAGCTTGTGTGTTCCTTAATGGGATTAGCAAGAATCTTACGAAATTGGTGCATGTAATTTTGAAAAATTATAGTAAAAATTCTACCATTATTGTGGTAGAGATTAGAAGTAGGTTACATTGCACTATGTGACTGAACCAGAATATATAGTGGTGCAAGATTTTTCTTCTCCACTTTGTCTTTTACTCGGTTTTTATGAGAAAAATAAAATGTCACCTGCATAATCAGTTTAACAGACATTGTATCATCTAAAATTCAATATGTTTTTGTGATTAAGTTAAAAAGCGGTCTTAGATTTAACTCCCATTCTCTAGATCATTGATAACCTTAATTACATTTTGTAAAAAATATTATTTTAATAGATTTAGCTATCATGTACTCTAAGGACACATTTTTTAAAATTTTTTTCATATATTCAATGTATTTAAAAATGTAAAATATTTATCTTTTTAATACTTTTAATAAATTATTTCTTTTTATAATATCTTTAAAATGTATCATTAGGACATGTGTTAACAAAATCTTATTTTAATTATGAAAAGATAGAATATCAATGAGTTTAGCATTATAAGAAAAATGTTGAGTACCGTCGAATTTGGCGTCGCACATTAGCGTCGGCTTTACCAGTAGAAGGTGCGCGAATTAGGATTTCACATAGTTTAACCGATAAGTGCACTAGGTCATCCAAGTAATACCTCAGGTGACTGAGGGTCGATCCCACAAAGATTGTCAGACTGGGCAAGCAATGGTTGTCTAGCTGGACTTAGTTAGACAAATCAGAAAAGGGATTGTTGATGGTAAAAATGCATAAACAGTAGACAAGAGAATAAAGAAAGCAATAAACAGTTTGGTGTGAAAACAATAAGAGAAAACAGTTAAGGTCTCGGAGATGTTTAATTTTCCGGATTAAAATGTCTTACCAACTACTTTAATAATAAATGATTCATTCTATGGCAAACTGTAAATAACTAAACCCTAATCCCTTAGTGATTTAGTTTTCTCTAACCTTCGTTAACTGCCACTCCCGTGGTCACTTAATTCCAATTAGAGGGTTAAGTTCAAAAACTAGTTTATGGCCACAAAGAAACCCTAATTACCCAAGACTAATAGGATTATATGTCACATATCCCAATTAGCTCATGTAATTAGCAGTTTAAAAGGAATTTATTTTCAAGCTGTAGTTCAAGTGAGATAACTCTCCCGAGAATCACAAGAACACAAGTAGAATAAGGGTCATACTCCCGTTGCACCAAAATTTATAAGATTAAGAACAAAAACAATCCTTAGAATTGAATCAAAACGTTAATTAAAATAGAAGGATAATAGTTCTAATCCATAAAAATAAACAGAGCTCCTAACCTTAACCGAGAGGTTTTGGTTGCTCATACTTACAGAGAAAACAGGGTTCTGAAAAGTACGGAAGAAAAAAGATCCTAACCTAAGTGATCTTTTCCTTTAAATACTAGCCTAATAATAAATGAAAATAAAAATAGAAAATAATAAACCCTCAAACTAAAAAGTATTAATTTTAGATAAAAAATACAAAAAGAAAATAAATTATAACTAATAAATGCTAAATTTACTTGAGAAGCTCCAAAGAGGGAAATATGGCCTGCTGCTGGTGTTTAAGGCCATGAATGGGCGTTAAACGCCCTAAGGGGGGTGGTGGCACGCTGGTTTTGAGCCCTTGCTGGCTGGTGCACGAATTCCCACACTTCGTACAACTGAAGCAGCAAGTGCACTGGGTCGTCCAAGTAATACCTGAGCGAGTCAGGGTCGATCCCACGAGGATTGTGGTTTGAAGCAAGCTATGGTTATCTTACAGATCTTAGTCAGGTGAATAGGAGATGTAGGTATGTTTGTTTAATTGCATAAAAGGAATAATGAGATCTAAATTAGGTTGACCTGTTTACAATGATAAGAAGATGGTTAAGGCTTGGAGATGTTTTGTCCTTCTGGATTAACTCTGGTCTTACTGTCTTCTTCAATTGTGAATGATTTCTTCAATGGCAGGCTGTATGTGATTGACGCTGGTTTGAGTAGCCACCAATACTCCTCCAAATCTGAACCCCAGGGTTAGTGCGGATCCAGTCTGATTAAAGGTGAAGCTCCTGCAGTTCATTCTCCTTGGTGATCCTACTCAAAATGCCACAGACAAGGTTAAATCTTCTGGATCAGAAGATGCTACGCCTTTGGGTTCTAGCCTCTACCACAGAGACCCTAATCTCCACATACTTTGGCTGAACTGGTGTCTCGAGAAGTCCCCAACGAAGTCGTGGATTAGCCGTCTGAGAGATGTATAATCAAGCTGGTGGTTCATCATTGTCCGATAAAAGACTCACTCTAAATCCATGTAGAATATGATAACCTTATGCCAGTTTAACGCATTCATATTGATGAAGAACGAAGATACATCTTAGAATAGAGAATTAAACATAAATTGAGAAAGAACAGTAGTACTTTTATTAATCCATAAAACTCAGCAGAGCTCCTCCCCTCAACCTAGGAGGTTTAGAAACTCATACTGATAGAAAATACAATGTGAGAAATGAAATATGGCCAAAAGTCCTTGTATGATTATGTAAAATATCCCTTAAATACTAAACTAATGACTAACGATTACATAAGAAGGGTAAAATAGTCTTTTAATGCTAAAATCCACTTCTAGGCCCCATTTGGTGAGTGTTTCGACTGAGCTTTGATGAGATCCACATGCTATGAGGCCTTTAGGGCATTTGGACACTTGTCTCCTCCTTTGGGCGCTGGACGCCTAGAATGGGCAGGAGGCTAGCGTTAGACGCCCATTTTGGGCCTTCTATTCTAAAGCAAGGTATAGACTATTATACATTGCTGGAAAGCTCTAAAAGTCAGCTTTTCATAGCCATTGAGAACACTCCATTTGAACTTATGTAGCTCCAGAAAAGCTATTTTGAGTGCAAGGAGGTCAGATCCGAACAGCATCTGCAGTGCTTTCTCTGCCTCTGAATCAGACTTTTGCTCCAGCTCCTCAATTTTAGCCAGAAATTATCTGAAATTGCATAAAAACACACAAAATCAAAGTAGAATCCAAAAATGTAAATTTTTCACTAAAACTTATGAAAACTTAATAAAAATTAAACAAAACATGCTAAAAACTATATGAAAATGATGCCAAAAAGCGTATAAAATATTCGCTCATCACAACACCAAACTTAAACTGTTGTTTGTCCCCAAGAAACTAAAAATAAAGTAGGATAAAAAGAAGAGTAAGACACAATAAATCTCAGAGTTTCCAATGAAGCTCAGTTTCAATTAGATGAGCGGGACTTAGTAGCTTTTTGCTTCTGAATAGTTTTGGCATCTCACTATCCATTGAAACTCAGAAGTGTTGGTCTCTTTAGGAACTTAGAATCTAGATGATATTATTGACTCTCCTAATTTAGTTCTTTTTTATTCTTGAACACAGCTTTTAGAGTCTTGGCCGTGACCCTAAGCACTTTGTTTTCCAGTATTACCACCGGATACATAAATGCCACATACACTTTAAATGGGTGAACCCTTTCGGATTGTGATTCAGCTTTGCTAGAATCCCCAGATAGAGGTATCTAGAGTTCTTAAGCACACTCTTAGGATCTTTGGATTCTTTTACCCTTGCCTTTTGGTTTAAAGGATTATTGGCTTTTTGCTCTTACCTTTTGGTTTAAAGAGCTATTGGCTTTTTCTGCTTTTTATTTTTCATTTTTTTCGCCATATTTTTTTTTGCATGCATGTATATATTATTTTTTTTCTTTTACAACATGCTTTTTCTTTTTCTTTTTGCTACTTTTTCTTGCTTCAATATTCATTTTTTGGATTTTTCAGATTATCAATAATACTTTTCCTTTTCCATCATTCTTTCAAGAGCCAACATTCTTAATTTCAATTTCAAATATGCACTATTTATTCATACATTTAGAAAACTAAAGTAATGCCACCACATCAAAATAATTGACTATTCTTATTATATAACTCAAAATTCATGTATCTCTCAATTCTTTTTCAATTAAAAATTTTCTTTTAAGCAAAGTGAGGGATATATGGAACATTTTATAGCCTTAAGACATAGATGATCATGCAACAAGAACAAGAGAACGGATAATAAAACATAATAGAAAACAGAAAAAAGTAATATGAGAAAAGGGAATTAAGAGAACGAATCCACCTTAGTGATGGCGGCTATTACTCCTCCTTGAGGATTCAATGTAGTGCTTGATCTCTTCAATATCACTCCCTTGTCTCTGTTGTTCTTCCTTCATAGCTCTCTGATCTTCTCTATTTCATGGAGGATGGTGGAGTGCTTTTGATATTCCAACCTCAGTTGCTCCACGTTTGAGCTCCACTCTCCTAGAGAGGTATTCAGTTGATCCCAAAAAAATTTTGGGGAGGAAAATACATCCCTTGAGGCATCTCAGGGATTTCTATTGAGGCAGCTCCACATGCTCTTGCTGTGGCTCATGTGCCGACTCTCTAACATGCTCTATCCTTCTTTTAGTGATGGGCTTGTCCTCTTCTATGACAATTCCATCTGAATTGCATAGGTGAAAAATGAGGTGAGAGAAGTGAAGGCAAGTGCCTTTCCCTTCCTCTTCCTTGAGGTTTTACCAGTCTTTGGTGCCATACTTAGGAGTGGTAGAAGTCCAAAAGCAAAGCTTTTGCAACACCAAATTTAAGAGTTTTGCTCGTCCTCGAGTAAATATGAACAATAAGGAAGAATAGAGTAGAAGAGGGTGGTGTAGGTGGAGATTCTGTGGGACCTACTGGTCCTGAGAGGCTAGGGCAATTGAATTCCCTGCCCTCCATATGGCTGTTGGATGCCCAGCTACTACACCATGGCTGGCGTTCAACGCCAGCTTTCCTCCATGTTGTGGCGTTAAACGCCCAAGAGGGACTCCTTCCTGGCGTTCAATGCTAGGTCTTCTGCTTCCTTGGGTATTGAACGCCCAGCCTGGCTCCCTAGCTGGCGTTTAACGCCAGTTTGTTGCTCCCCAGAGGGTGTTGAACGCCCACTCTGGCCCCTTGTCTGGCGTTCAATGCCAGCAAGATTTCTACTCTAGGATGTTCTGTTTCCAGCTTTGACTGTTTCTGTTTTTGTTCTAACTACTGCACATGATCACAAACATTAAAAAGTAAGGGAAAACTCTAAAAATAAACTAAAATAAACTCAAATAAAAATAAACAAAAGAAATAAGAACAGAAATACTCTACATATGGTTGGGTTACCTCCCAACAAGTGCTTCTTTAATGTTATTAGCTTGACGGACAACTCCTTTCAAAGAGGAAGATAGTCATAGAGGAATAAATTCTTACTCCTTACTGGGAGCTTTCTTCCTGTGCTCTCATGGATTAGCGTAAAATGCTCAAGAGATAGGATCTTGTTCACTGCCTGAGGCAGGGTTTGGCTTGCAGTAATATGCTGGTGTCCCTGTTTGCCACTTCCCTCTTCCATGATGTGAGAAGTGAACATTACCATTTTCCATGGTGAAAAGCCTTCAGTAGGGATATTTTTATTTTTCCAGCCCCTAGGCATCTTCCTTTTGGGGACTTCCTCCTTTGTGGATAGTGTACATCTAACACCAAACTTACATTTGGTCTTAGGAGGGATTGAATTGGTTTCATCCAAGGGAGGAGGCTTGAATGCTGAATCCTTTATGCAAGTGCCGCCCTTGTCAGGGGGTAATGGAGGGTCAAGAACCTTGAACACCATCCAGTCCTTATGCGAGGTAATCCTTATTTCTTGTGCCTCTTGGATTTCCAGCTTCTTCATCACAGATGAAGGTATTAGATTTAAACTCAAGCCAAGATCATGCAGGGCTTTGTCAAAAGTGATCTTTCCAGTAGTCCATAGGATCTGAAAGCTCCCTGGATCTAGCATCTTCCTAGGCAACTCATTTCTGAATTAGGATACTGTACTTCTCAGTAAGTACCTCTATTTCATCTCCCCGTAGGTCCTTCTTTTCAAATACCTCTGTAAAAGAGATATTGACTTGCAGTTTCTTGAATGCTGCTTGGAGATGAGCCAGTTGCTCATCTTCTGGTTCTGTTTGCATGCCTAGGAAGGGTAGCTCTTGAGACTCTTTCACCTCTGCAAGGGCGTGCTCTGTGAGAGTCACAGGCTCCTCTTGCACGCCCAGAGAAGAATCAACTTGAGGTTCCTTCTCTTCTGTAGGGGCATGCTCAATGGCATTCTCAGGATTCTCTTGGATCTTGATTGCCTTTAGTCCCTCAGTAGCAGGCTTCTGAGGTTCGGCCTCCTTGGCGAAGACTACTATCTCACCTTCTTTTAAGGTCTCTTTCCCAGAGAGCATCAGGCTTTCTGTGAGGGCCCTATAGGGATGTACCTCCTCAAATAACTCAGTAAGAGGAATATTAACCTGCTCAGGTGTCCACCGGTCATGGGTGAGAGTGTCTTCTTGAGGGTGGTCACCACTCATAGAACTAGGAGCACTATAAACCTCAGCAGGGGGTGCGGCTAAAGTCTCCATGTCTAGAACTTCTGTCCTGACCGGGGCCTCCTCACAGGAGTATAAGTGCTGGTTATTGGCAGCCAGCTCAATAAGCTCATCTGCCTCTTTATGTGTCTCTATAAGGTCCAGAGAACCGCCTACAAAGTGATATATTGTCTCTCTGGCCATCTTAGAGATAGCTTCATAGAAAATGATCGTCTTGCCCCATCCAGACAACACATGAGGAGGGCAATTTCTGAACATCAACTTGTACCTTTCCCAAGCATTACGGAGGGACTCGCTTTTCTTCTGCCTGAAGGTCTGGACATCTGTCACTAGCTTTGCTAGTCTCTGTGAGGGAGAGAAGCTATTCGAAAATTTGTTAATAACTTTATCTCAGGTGTTCACACTTCCTCTAAGTTTCATATGCCACCATTCATTTGCTTGATTACTCAGAGCAAACGGGAAGAGGTTTAGTCTGGGGACTTCAAGGTTCACTCCATTGGCCTCTATAGTGTCACAGAACTGCAGGAAGTTGGAGATGAACTTACTAGGGTCTTCCTGTGGGTGTCTATGAAACTGGCATTTTTGTCGTAACAGCAGGACCTAGTCCAGGTTGACCTTAAAGTCATCTGAGTCAATAGGAGTGTCAAATGTATAAGAACCCAGAGGTCTCCTAATTCGTATATTTCCCTTTAGATCCATAGTGACTTCAGTGTTTCTGCATACATAAATAAGAGACAAAGAAAAATGGGAGTCTCTATGTCAGAGTGTAGAGAACTCCCTGTGAGATGTGAAGAAGAAGGGAAAGAAAAACGAAGATAGAAGAAGGAGAAGAGGAATTCGAATAAAGAGAGAAGAAGAATTTGAAAATTAGAAGCAGAAAAGATAAATAGAAATTAAAATATTTTTGTTTTTGTTTTATTTATTTATTTAATTCAAAATTAAAGGTTAATTAACTAAAAAAATTGAAAATTAATTAATGAATTTCGAAAAAGAAGAGGGAGAAATAAATAAGATATTTTCGAAAATAGAAGAGAAAAGAGTTAGTTAGGAAGTTTTGAAAAAGAAGAAAAAGAAAACAAGTAACTAATTAAGAAAAGATTTGAAAACAAGATAAGATAAAAGATTAGAAAAGATTTGATTTTAAAATTTGAAATTAGAAAATATAAGATAGAAGTTAGAAAGATTTGAAAAATATTTGATTTTAAAATTTGAAATTAGAAGAGATAAGATAAGAATTTGAAAAGATTTAAAAAATATAGGATTTTGAAATTTGAAATTTGAAATTTTGAAATTTGAAATTTTGAATTTTGAATTTGAAACAAGATGAGATAATGATTTAAAAAAGATTTGAATTTTGATATTTAAAACTAAGATAAGATAAGATAATAATTTTGAAATTAAATTTTGAAAGATAACAAAATATAAGATAAAGATTTGAAAAAGTTTTGAATTTTAAAATTTAAAAGAAAGATAAGATAAGAAAGAATCAAATTAAAAGAAAGATATAATAAGATATAAAAGGATAAGATTTAAAATTTGATTTTTGAAATTAAGATAAGATAAGATAATAATTTTGAAATTAAAAATTGAAATTTTTGTTAATATTTTCGAAAATAATTTTGAAATAAAGATAAAAAAGATATTTTTTTTTATTTTTTGAATTAATGAAGAAAGAGAAAAATAACCAAAAGACACCAAATTTAAAATTTTTAGATCTAAGACTCTAAAATTTCGAAAATTCAAAGAGAAAAACACCAAAAGACACCAAACTTAAAAATTTAAAGATCAAAACAAGAAGAAAATAGAAGAACAACTTGAAGGTCAAGATGAACACCAAGAACACTATTTGAAAAATTCAAGCCAATAAAGCCAAACAAAGGATACCAAACTTAAGAATTGACACTAGACTCAAACAAAATACACTTTTTTTGAAATTTTTTTGGAAAAAGACACCAATAAATTCGAAACTTTTACCAAGAACAAGAACTAAAGACTCAAACAAAATATAAAGATTAATAAAGAAAAGAAAAGATTTCTGAAGAAATTTTGAAAAATAAAACAAGAAATAGGTAAGACTCAAAGTAAGAAAAATCAAAAGAAAATAAATAGCCAAAAACAGAAAATGTTTTGAAAAAATATTTTTGAAAGAAAAGAAAAAAATTCAAACTTTAAGCAAGAAGAAGAACAAAATCAAAGGACTCAAATAAAAAGATCAAGATTAATAAAGAAAAGAAAATATTTTGGAAAACTTTTTGAAAAGAAAATAAAAGACTCAGATAAAATTAAACCTGTAAAGAAAAAGAAATTTACCTAATCTAAGTAACAAGATAATCCGTCAGTTGTCCAAACTTGAATAATCCCCAGCAACAACAATCCCCAGCAACAACGCCAAAAACTTGGTGCACGAATCCCCACACTTTGTACAAATGAACCAGCAAGTGCATTGGTCGTCCAAGTAATACCTGAGCGAGTCAAGGTCGATCCCATGAGGATTGTGGTTTGAAACAACTTATGGTTATCTTGCAGATCTTAGTCAGGTGAATAGGAGATGTAGGTATGTTTGTTTAATTGCATAAAAGGAATAATGAGATCTAAACTAGGTTGACCTGTTTACAATGATAAGAAGATGGTTAAGGCTTGGAGATGCTTTGTCCTTATGGATTAACTCTAGTCTTACTGTTTTCAATTGTGAATGATTTCTTCTATGGCAGGCTGTATGTAATTGACGCTGGTTTGAGCAGCCGCCAATACTTCTCCAGATCTGAACCCCAGGGTTAGTGCGGATCCAGTCTGATTGAAGATGAAGCTCCTGCAGTTTATTCTCCTTGGTGATCCTACTCAAAACGCCACAGACAAGGTCGAATCTTCTGGATCAGAGGATGCTGCGCCTTTGGGTTCTAGCCTCTACCACAGAAACCCCAATCTCCCCATACTTTAGCTGAACTGGTGTCTCGAGAAGTCCCCAACGAAGTCGTGAATTAGCCGTCTAAGAGATGTATAATCAAGCTGGTGGTTTATCATTGTCCGATGAAAGACTCACTCCGAACCCATGTAGAATGTGATAACCTTATGCCAGTTCAACGTATTCATATTGATGAAGAACGAAGATACATCTTAGAATAGAGAATCAAACATAAATTGAGAAAGAACAATTGTACTTTTATTAATCCATAAAACTCAGCAGGGCTCGTCCCCTTAACCTAGGAGGTTTAGAAACTCATACTGATAGAAAATACAATGTGAGAAATGAAATATGGCAAAAAGTCCTTGTATGATTATGTAAAATACCCTTAAATACTAAACTAATGACTAAGGATTACATAAGAAGGGTAAAACAGTCTTTTAGTGCTAAAATCCACTTCTGGGGCCCAATTGGTGAGTTTTTGGGCTGAGCTTTGATGAGATCCACGTGCTATGAGGCCTCTAGGGCATTTGGATGCTGGTCTCCTCCTTGGGCGCTGGACGCCTGGAATGGGCAGAAGGCTGGCGTTAGACGCCAATTTTGGGCCTTCTATTCTAAAGCAAGGTATAAACTATTATACATTTCTGGAAAGCTCTGAAAGTAAGCTTTCCATAGCCGGTAAGAACGCTCTATTTGGACTTTGGTAACTCCAGAAAAGCTCTTTCGAGTGAAAGGAGGTCAGATCCGGATAGCATCTATAGTGCTTTCTCTGCCTCTGAATCAGACTTTTGCTTCAGCTCTTCAATTTCAGCAAAAAATTATCTGAAATTGCATAAAAATACACTAACTCAAAGTAGAATCCAAAAATATAAAATTTTCACCAAAACCTATGAAAACTTAATAAAAATTAAACAAAACATGCTAAAAACTATATGAAAATGTTGCCAAAAAGCGTATAAAATATCCGCTTATCACTGGCGCCCAGGGAGGGTGCTGCACGCTTTCTTCCTTTTTGCTCTAAACTCTGCCGAATTGCTCCGGATTTTACCTGAAATTATAAAAAATACCAAAACAACTCAAAGTAGCATCCAAAGGGGATTTGAGCACCAAAATCAAGCAAAACTAAATAGAATCTAACTAAAAACCACTGAAAAATAGTAAGAAAAAGGGTATAAGATGCTTACGCATCATAATACCAAACTTAAACTGTTGCTTGCTGATAAACTCCAATTTTGTGGTTTATTTTATGATTAATTTGGAGAATTTTATCAACTTTTCTCACATTTATTCAATGAAATAGCATGCTTTTGTAATTCTCCCTTAATTTGTGCTCAAGTGTAAAAACATGCTTTTTAGGCCTTAAAATAGCTAAATTTAATTCACTTTAATTCCATTCGATGCCTTGATATGTTTGTTAAGTGATTTCAGGTTTAGAAGGTAAAGATTGGATTGAAGGAATGAAGGAAAAGCATGCAAAATGGGAGAACTCATGAAGAAATGAAGGAACCGCAAAGCTGTCAATCTTGACCTCTTTGCACTCAATTGATCATAACTTGAGCTACAAAGATCCAAATGAGATGGTTCTAGTTGCGTTGGAAAGATAATATCTGGGGCTTCAAAATGATATAAAGTTTTCTATAGTTGCCTGGCGTATAGGGATACGTACACGTGCATCATGTGCACGCATCGCAGGATCAGCGTGGGTCCATTTTAGCAAAACGTGGCCAGCGATTTCTAGCTCATTTTGGACCCAATCTAACTCATTTATGATGTTATTAAACCCAAGGATTGAAGGGAGAATGAACTAAGTAGCCATAATAGAGTTTTTGCATCATATTGTAGAGAAGCTCTCCCTTCTCTCTAGAATTTAGGGTAGTTTAGGTCAAATTCTCTTGGATCCAACTTTTGATTCTTGTTTTGATTTAGCTTTCCTTCTTAATTTCTTGTTATTACATCTTTGATCTTCTAGTTTTACTTGTTAATTTCTTATTTTGCTCTCTTTTATGTTGATGAACCATTGTTGAATCTTGATTTCTTTGAATGCAATCTTATGTTTCCAAGTCTCTTTTATGTTATCTCCATTGTTATTGTTGATTTCTTGTTGATGTTAGTTGTGGGTTTTGTTAATTCTCGCATTTTGTGATGTTTACTTTTATTGCACTCTAGGTGTTTGATGAAATGTTTCCTTTGATTATGGAGTAGTTTTCTTGACTCTTGGCCTAGGCTAAGGGAATTGAGTGACCTGGAGTCATTGGGTCTCATTAAATTGGTGATTTGAGAACCCTTGGTGGTCAATTTGATAACCATTGCTACTAGCCTACTACTAAGTCAATTAGTAGCTAGGTTAGGACTTATGGATTGATGTTGATCAAGCCATTTGACATACTTCAAGCATAGAAGTACACTTAATGATCTTGGTTCCTCATAATTGTCAATATATGGTTTGTTGACAAGGATAGTGATCTCAATTCCTATGCTTAGCCAAGAGTTGTTTGCCTTTCTTTATTAGTTCTTGTCATTTATTTTCTTGTTATTTACTTTTCTTGTTAACTACAAATCAAACCTCTTGTTTTTCATAGCCAATAATTGAGCACTTCATTGCAATTCCTTGTGAGACGACCCGATGTTTAAATACTTCGGTTAATTCTTATTGGGATTTGTACTTGTGACAACCAATATTTTTGCATGTGAGGATTCTTTGTCGATTTAGAACTATACTTGCAACGAGATTTCATTTGTGAAATTCTAAACCATACAAAGAAACCGAGCATCAAAATGGCGCCATTGCCGGGGAATTGCAATGGTGCTTTGTTATTGGCTATTGTGAATATGTGAATATGTTTGTCTTTTACTTGTTTGTTAGTATTTGTTAGGTTTAGGACTTTGTTGCTTATTTTTGTTAGCTTTTGCTTTTATTTGCTACTATGAATTCTCATCCCTTTGGCTATGAGTTTGGTTCAAATTATGTTGTAGGAAATGGGAGCTACAATGAGAATGTGCATCCAGGATAGAACAATCAAAGATGGGAGGAGCCTCAAGGAATTGATTACTCCTCTTGGCAACAACAACCTCCGGTTTCCTATAGGTATAATTCCAATCCTAATGCATATCAATCTAATGGATGTGGTGACCCTTATTGTGATTGTCAACAACCACCACCATATGCCTATGAACCACCTCTTCAACATGGTTTTGAACCACCTTACTCACAAGCCTCATACCACCAACCACCTCCATATGACCCCAACCCATATCCACTATACCAACCACCTTGTGAACCATATGAACCATATGTAGAACCACCCCAATTCTACCACCAATACCCTCAAGAACCACCACCTCCATACTATTACCAAGATGAATCATTTCCCATGTATGATAACTTTTAACCACAAAATGAATTCTCCTTTTCACCACAACCCTCCATGGAAGAACACCCATATCCATCAATCCAAGAGCAATATAATCCTAATTATACTAGTCAAGCGGAACAAGAGCTAATGGATCGTCTCAAGGAAGCAATGGATCGGCTTCAAGTAATAATCCGTCAAAAGGAGCGAGAGGAAGCCCAAAGGATGAATGAAGCTATCGAGGCTAACCTTGCCAAAATTAAAGCCACATTGGACTCATAGGACTCATGCAACAAGTAAAGCACCTCCACAGATGAATGTGAGAAATCAACCAAAGAGTGGAGTATGAAGGAGATTCTAGAATCCCAATATGAGGAAAGGAGATGGGGTCTGTCTTGCAACAAGTGGAGAGTGAAGAGATTGTTAATGAAGAAGAAGTGGTTGAAGAGCTAGGCGAAATTGAACAAGAGGTGGATTTCAAGCTTGAAGACACTTCCATACCAAGTGATATTGTTGATGATCTTGTGGAAGTTGTTGAACCTTCTTCCAATGAGCTTGAAATTGGTGTTGAGGAGTGGTGCATGGCAGAAGTTAACCAATTAAGAGATTTTATTTAAGAGAATAGCGTTATATGTATAGCTCTTAACTGGCTAAGATCTGTCTCACCAATTTAAAAAGGGTTTTCACAAATTTTAGAAATAAAATACTGGGAGAATGAGTCCCAGGTCGTCTCCCAACGAGTTGCAGGAAAGAGTGCTATTTTATTAATTAGAAAATTCCCAGAAAGTTGAGTTTTGGTAATGAGAAATTAAAATAATTGTGCATTAAAGCAATAAAAATAAACTAAGAATAATTATTGATTTTCTAAATAAAAGGCCTTGACTGGGGGAATAATTAAGTGGAACTTCTATTCTTGTTGGGATCTTCTCAAGTGTGGTGTAAAAAGGTTGTTGTTCTCACTCGATTACCCCTTACTAAATAAGGGAAAGTATGGTGATTGAACTAACTCTTACCCTCAGATCCTAGTCCTCTCCCTTGGGGAGGTCCAGTGTTAGTAGGAATGGAATTAGCTAACAACGTCCAGTTTAACTAAGCACTTGAGCATTCCAACTCAAGTATCGCCTCTTAATCAACCCCATGTCAAGTAGAAATTCTACTCCATTGACATGAAATTAATAATCATAAAAATATGAGGAGACATAATTAAATAAAATAAAATAGAGAATTGAAATCAATTAAAATAAAAATACTTCTATATATTGATAAATTCGAAACGCAACATAATTGTCTGAACAGAATCAATGAGTAACTAATTAAAAATAAGGGAATAAGGAAACGAACTAAAGTAATGTCTTCAACGTAGAAAATGACTCTCAGCATCCAAAAATCCAAACAAAAACATAAACTATCAATGTAATGCAACTCTAAAAACTCAGATCTGAAACTAAGTGTAATCCTAATGTGATGAATCTGAATGTTTGTGGATACCTCTTGAGTTTCTACATGTTCCCTAGGTTTAGTCTGTGTTTCTGGGCCAAAAACTGGGTCAAAAAGCGGCCCGAAATTGCCCCCAGCGTATTCTATTATTTTTGCAGATCGCGCAGGTCATGCGTACGCGTCGTCCATGCGTTCGCGTCAGTCATCTCCTTAGTTTCTTGTGTTCCTTCTATTTTTGCAAGCCTCCTCTCCAATTTCTAAGTCATTCATGCCCTATGAAACCTGAAACACTTAACACACGGATCATGGCATCGAATGGGATAAAGGAGAATTAAAATATATAATTAAAGGTCTCTAGGAAGCAAGTTTTCAACCATGGAGTGATTTTGGGAAGGAATTGTAAATACATGCTTATCATATGAATAAGTGGGTAAAAATTTGATAAAACCACACAATTAAACACAATATAAACCATAAAATAATGGTTTATCAACCTCCCCACACTTAAACATTAGCATGTTCTCATGCTTAGTTGAAGGAGATAAAGTAAATGAGTAGGGACATGTAAAACTCATGCAATGCAATGCAACCTATATATGTATATGAATGCAACTATATGATTCGTGTCTACTTGGTTAAAAGTAAATAAGCTCTTTCAAGACAATTATAAATTAGATTTCACTAACTCAATTTATATAGTAAATACAGGTAACATTGTAAGAAGACAGCTCATGAAAGCAGAGAACATAGAATTAAACACTGAACCCTTACTAGTAGTGTATGTGCACTCAAATCACTCAAGTATATAGGGTAATCACTCTACTCTTCTCTAATTATGCTTTCTAAATTTTTGTTCTCCACCTAATCAATCAACAATATTTAACATACCAATGCAAACATCATGAGGTCTTTTCAAGGTTGTAATGGGGCTAAGGTAAGGGTAAGGGTATATATATATATATATGGCTAAGTGAGCTACAAATTGAATCTTTAATTAACCTAACTTTAGAATCATGCCTAGCTACCCATAGTCTTCACTTTTGTATTACATACTCATGCATAAACTTTTTTTAAATTTTATCACATATGCATTGATCTTTGGACTTAACTTAACTTAGAATCGGGGTAATTTTGTTCCCTCATATTTATTTAAATATATTTTTATTATTATTATTTATCTCTTTTTTTTTAACATGAAAATAAATATAGCTTATCAATGCACATGAATTTTTAATTTTTATAGTTTCACATGAGTAGGCACCCAAATTCCCATTATTTTATCATGACACATCCCTTTATTAACCCTTGTTCCTACAATCTTCCCATACTCAATTAACACACAATTTCTATTTTAAGCTAACCAAAGATTCAATTGGGATATTTAATTGTTTTTCCGCTTAAGGCTAGTAATGTGGTAAAATATAGAACAAATGGGATTAAAAAGACTCAAAATGGCTAACAAAGGTAATTTAAAGGGTAGGCTTATTTGGGATAAGTGAGCTAAAATCAAACAATGGCCTCAATCATATGCAAGCATGTAAATACATTAAACATTGGACATATAGGATGAAACAAAATAAGATTACAATCATAGAGAAGTAAACACACAAGAATAAAATATTTATGGTTAAATAATGTAACCATGTAATTAAGCTCAAATCTCACAGGTTGTGTGTTCTAGCTTTTTAAACTATGTTCCAAATACAACTTCAAACAAGTTTACACAAAGGTTTTGATTTAAATTAGTGAAATTTTTTAAAAAGTAGGGTCTTAGAAGAAACTTATTATTTTTAATCAAGTAGAACATGCATGTAATTAACCTATTACTACGCAATCTATCCTATTCTACAAAAGAAAAATTAACTAAATATCCTATTTTACTGGTGTTTAAGGAAAAGAAATTACCTCTGGAAGTCAGGTACACCTCCCCACACTTAAGGCTTTGCACCGTCCTTGGTGCCATCTGTCAGGAACAAAGGGGGGCTGGTAGCAGCATCTCCACCATCGGGATCGTCATGGCTCCCTGTACTGGTAAATGAAGTGGACTCCGAGGTGTCTGGGTCTTTGTAGTTTCCCAAAAGTAGCTCTTTGAGGTATGTGAATCGGCGCTTGTTACGGTGCTCTCTTAGCTTTGCTTTGTGTTCCTGCCGATCCAACCTTTCAAGTATCTGATGGAGCAGTTGGTTTGTTATAGGTGCTTGTGGTGTTGAAGGAGGAATATCTTCAGCCGGTTCTGTAGGCTGGCTTGTAGTGGCTGCTGGTAGTCTGATATATTTCCCGTTAGGGACGTACTGATCATCCCTTGGGAGTATGACTTTGGTGTCCCCAGCTCTGTAGGGGACTCCAGCTGCTAAGACGAGATCTGAAACCAAGGCGGGGAAAGGTAAGTTGCCCGCTATCTATACGTGTCCCATTGCATTCTCTTGGTAAGTTTAGGTGTTGGTCTGTAAGAATACACCAAAGTAAAACAGCCATGTCTGCAGTGAAGGAGGACTCGTGAGTGCTCGTAAATATATAATGGGACATGATCTGTGCCCATACTCGAGCCTCCAAGGTAAGTGGTGAAGCCGATATCCCTTTTGGTTGGGATCGGTGGTATCCGTAGATCCATCTGCTGCCAGGTTGTGCTATAACTCTGAAAATGATGTCCCAGTCAAATTGGTATGTCTGGCACTTGAGTGAGACTTCTTGAAATGCGTCCAATCCTTCTGGAGCAGGGGGAAGATCTAAAGCTTGTTGAATGGCCTATTCCATTATGGGGACTTGCTTCTGACAGACATAGACAGACTGCCTGGTTGGCATGTGAATGTTGGAGTAGAATTCTACTACCCATGAGAGATTAACCTATCGTGGCTGTCTCCGTATGAATCCCCATTGTCTTCATTCAATTTGCGGCTCAACAAATTCAGCAATGCGGGTTGGGAGGATGAGAAGGTATTCATTGTTGTAATTCCTCTCCGCCAGGATGGGGAACATCTGCTCACAGTAGCGGTTAGGGAACCGCGCAGTGTCCTTTGCTGGGAAGGCTTTTTCTTTTTTGTTGACCTTGATGATCCTCTTGATTCTTTTTGTTGAGGGCTTTACTACTGTTGAAGATGGCTCTGCCACTAATGCTCTTTTTGTACCTTTCCTTGCTGGTGGTTTGGGGGTAGCTTTCTCTTTACCTTTCTTGGTGGCCATCTTGAAAAAGGAAAGAGAAAGTAATATGTAAAGCGAAGGGTTCGAGCAAGGGAGTGAACATGATGGTTGATAATCAATGCACGGTGAAGAAGGATGTCGTTAACACATGGTCTAGACTACATGTGAAAAGTTCATCAAAGGTAATGTATTAAGTGCATGTTATGGCAACTAAATGCAAGATGTTTATTGGCATGCTGGCAAAGGCATGAGTAGCACAGATCAAGCATTCAATGTCCAAGTTAGATTACCAAGTCTTTCAAACTAATAACCTTTTTGTATTGACAATTAAATTAAATTAATAAAATATAAAAGGGGTTTTGTGAAAAGCAAGCATTAAGGTAGTATCATAACATGAAAGTAGTGCAAGATGCCATACAGACTTTTTCACAAACACATAGCATGCATGGTAAATATGTTTTTGAAAATATAAAATAGAACATGCAAGTAATCCTTTTAAAAAGTAATATTAATTGTCAAATAAAATCATGATAATCCACAAGCAAAATATAGAAAATAAAGACCTAAATAAATTTCCAACACCAATTAAAAGGAATAAAAAGAAAGAAGAAGAAAAAGAAAAAGAAAATATAGATAAAGAAGGTAAAAAGAAAAAGAAGAATAAAACATAATAAAAAAATAAGAATAATAATGGAAAAGTAAAGAAGGAAGAAGAAAATAAAAAACCTTGATAATGGTGGTGAAAAAGAAAGAAAAAAGGGAGAGTAAAAAGTGAGAAAGAGTAATAAGGAAGAAGGGAGAAGAAGGAAGAAAGAAGGGATAAGAAAAATTAGGATTTGGGGAAGAAAAGATAAGATATTTTGGCTGATCTGGATATTCTGTGCGCCGCACGTGACACGGACGCGTGGATCACGCGGTCGCGTGATGTGCAATAAATACAGGTGACGCGGACGCGTGGGTCACGCGATCGCGTGAGCTGAAATGTGCGATTGGCGCGAGGGCAGCGACGCGTTCGCGCAACTCTCTGTGTTAAACTCATTTTGCCAAAACTTAAGGTGACGCGATCGCGTGGTTGACGCAATCGCATGAATAGCCATGTTTGGAAGACGACGCGGCCGCGTGACAGGGCTGGTGCTTCTAGCTCACTCCAGCCCCACTCCATTGCAACTTGCTGCCATACACCCTTTTTACGTCGATTTTTTAGGGTCACGCATTCGCGTGGGTGACGCAGACGCGTGGGAGGCTTATTTTCCAAATGACGCAACCGCCTGGGTGATGCGGACGCGTGGGCATGTTTATGCCTAAGGCACGCCTCCAGCCACGTTTTCGCGTGACTCTCTGTCCAATTCTCTTTTCTTCAATACGCCATGGTGACGCAGACGCGTCACCGACGCTGTCGCGTCGCGTGCGTGCTTTCTTTTTTTTTTTAAATAAAATGCAGAATGCTCATGCAAACTATATACAGCTATATGCAGGGATGATGAGAAGAGTCATTACCATCATAAAAATAAAGTAAAAACAAAACTAAGACTGAAACGGAACGATCATACCATGGTGGGTTGTCTCCCACCTAGCACTTTGCTTTTACATCCTTAAGTTGGACGCTCTTTAGGCTCATTATGCTTCTCTTGGTGGGTCTTCCAAGAGGAAGATCTCTAGTTCCTTTTGATTCTTCATCTTCTCACCATGATAAAGTTTAGGCGATGTCCATTGACCTTTAGAAATTTGGAGCTAGTAAGATGACGCAGGTGGAAAACTCTGTATAGCTCTACCTTCTCTACTCTGTATGGACCTTCCTATCTTGATCTCAGTTTACCTGGCATGAGCCTCAGTCTGGAGTTATATAGTAGAACTAACTCCCCTAGTCTGAATTCTTTCCATTTAATGTGCTTGTCATGGACAACCTTCATTTTCTCCTTGTAACGCCTGGAGTTATCATATGCTTCTAGGCGGAGGTTCTCTAGTTCTGCTAGTTGTAGCTTTCTTTCAGCACCAGATTTCGTAAGATTCATGTTGCATTCCCTTACAGCCCAGAAAGCCTTGTGTTCTACCTCTACGAGGAGGTGGCAAGCCTTTCCATATACCAAGCGGAAGGGGCTCATCCCAATGGGTGTCTTGTACGCTGTTCTATATGCCCAGAGTGCATCTTGTAGCCTGGCACTCCAGCCCTTCCTATGAGATTTTACTATCTTCTCCAGAATACGTTTAATCTCTCTGTTAGAGACTTCTGCTTGCCTATTGGTCTGGGGATGTTAGGCTGTTGCTACTTTGTGAATTATCCCATGCTTTTTCAGTAATCCTGTTAGTCTCCTGTTACAAAAATGGATGCCTTGATCATTCACGATTGCTCGTGGTGATCCAAAGCGACTGATAATATGGTTTCTAACAAAGGAAACAACAGTGTTAGCATCATCAGTGCGGGTAGGAATTGCTTTCACTCACTTAGAAACATAATCTACGGCTAACAGTATATAAAAGTAACCATTAGAATTTGGAAATGGACCCATGAAGTCAATGCCCCAAACATAAAAAATTTCACAGAAAAGCATAAGCTGTTGAGGCATCTCATCCCTCTTAGATATATTACCAAACCTTTGGCATGGGGAACAAGATTTACAAAATTCAGCAGCATCTTTAAAAAGAGTAGGCCACCAGAATCCACAGTCTAGAATTTTTCTAGCTATTCTTTGAGGGCCAAAATGTCCTCCACTCTCAGATGAGTGGCAGGCCTCTAAAATGGACTGGAATTCTGATTGAGGCACACACCGTCTAATTACCTGGTCAGCACCACACCTCCATAAATATGGATCGTCCCATATATAATATTTGGACTCGCTTTTCAGCTTGTCTCCTAGTGCTTAGTAAAATTTGGAGGAAAAGTGTGGCTAACTAGATAATTAGCTACAGGTGCATACCAAGGAATTACTTTAGATACTGCTTGTAAGTTATCAAATGGGAAATTATCATTTATAGGAGAGGAGTCACTCTTAACGTGCTCAAGGCGACTCAAGTGGTCTGCCACTAAATTCTGGTTACCACTCCTATCCTTAATTTCTAAATCAAATTCTTGTAGCAGCAGTATCCAACGTATTAGCCTTGGTTTGGACTCCTTTTTAGCTAATAAATATTTTAGAGCTGCATGGTCTGAGTACACTACTACCTTAGTACCAAGTAAATAGACTCGGAATTTATCCAGAGCAAAAACAATAGCAAGAAGCTATTTTTCAGTAGTAGTATAATTAGATTGAGCAGCATCTAGAGTCTTAGATGCATAAGCGACTACAAAAGGGTCCTTACCTTCGTGCTGAGCCAGCGCCGCTCCTACTGCATGGTTGGAAGCATCACACATAATTTCAAACGGCTGGCTCCAGTCTGGTCCTCTCACAATTGGAGCTTGAGTCAGGGCGATTTTCAGCTTATCAAATGCTTGCATACAGCTTTCACTGAACTCGAACTCAATTTCCTTCTGTAGCAATCTGGATAAAGGTAATGCTACCTTACTGAAGTTCTTAATGAATCTCCTATAAAAACCTGCGTGGCCAAGGAACGAACGGACTTCCCTCACAGAGGAGGGGTAAGGTAAACTAGAAATAACATCCACCTTTGCTGGATCTACAGAAATGCCAGTGTTAGACATAACATGTCCTAGTACAATTCCTTGTTTGGCCATAAAGTGACATTTTTCAAATTTTAATACAAGGTTTGTACTATCATATCTGTCTAACACTCTAGATAAACTATCCAAGTAAAGGCTAAATGAATCATCATATATGCTAAAATCATCCATAAAAACTTCTATACAGTTCTCAATAAGATCAGAGAAAAGACTCATCATGCATCTTTGGAAAGTAGCAGGTGCATTGCATAAGCCAAAGGGCATTCTCTTATAAGCATAAGTCCCAAAAGGACATGTAAAAGTAGTCTTTTCCTGATCTTCAGGAGCTATATGAATTTGAAAGTATCCTGTATAACCATCTAAGAAACAATAATGAGATTTTCCTGACAGGTGATCAAGCATCTGATCAACGAATGGCAAGGGATATTGATCCTTGCGAGTGGCTTGGTTGAGACGCCTATAGTCAATACAAACTCTCCATGAATTCTGCACTCTAGTTGTCAAGAGCTCTCCGTGCTCATTTCTTATTGTTGTGACTCCAGACTTCTTGGGCACCACTTGTACTGGACTGACCTATTCATTGTCTGAGATGGGGTAAATGATATCTGCTTCAAGTAATCTGGTTACTTTTTTCTTGACAACTTCTAAGATGGTGGGATTCAATCTTCTTTGAGGCTGACAGATAGGCTTTGCTCCTTCTTCTAAGAATATTCTGTGTTCATAAACTTGAGGACTAATGCCTACTATATCCGCCAAGCTCCATCCAATTGCTTTCTTATATTTTCTCAGCACACTGAGTAGCTGTTCTTCCTGTTGAGAAGTGAGTTCCTTTGCAATGATGACTGGGAACTTCTGCTTGTCCTCAAGGTAAGCATACTTGAGGTGTGGAGGAAGGGGCTTTAATTCTAATTTCTGCTCATAGCTAGGCTCTGGATCATTCGGGACTGGTGATAATGGTAAAGTCTTCTCATTATTTTCAGAAAGTGTCCCCACACTTAGACCTTGCTCCATGTACTTTTCTTCTAATTCTTCCTGGTGAACTTCAGCTACATTTTCATCAATAATATCACATTGGAAGATAGAATAATTTTCCGGAGGGTGCTTCATAGTTTCGTTTAAACTGAAACTCACTGTTCTGCCATCTATCTCAAAAGAGTAAGTTCCTGAGAATGCATCCAGCTTGAACTTTGAAGTCTTCAGGAATGGTCTTCCAAGCAGGATTGATGATGGTCTTCCTGAGTCATTAGGGGGCATTTCCAGGATGTAGAAATCAATGGGAAATGTGAGCCCCTTAATGCTCACTAGTACATCTTCAGCAATTCCAACTACTGTAATAATGCTTTTATCTGCTAACACAAAACGAGCTGCCAACCTTTTTAAGGGAGGGAGCCTCAAAGTATCATATATGGACAAAGGCATTATACTAACACATGCTCCTAAATAACACATACAGTTAGAAAATATCATACCTCCAATGGTACAGTTAATCATACATGGACCTAGATCACTACATTTTTCAGGTATATTTCCCATTGGTGCACGAAATTGTGATACATATCCATGCACCAAGTTTTTGGCGCCGTTGCCAGGGATTGTTCGAGTTTGGACAACTGACGGTTCATCTTGTTGCTCAGATTAGGTAATTTTCTTTTTGTTTTCTTTTCAAAAAAAAATTTTCTCAAAAATATTTCTAAAATTTTCTCATCTGTTTTCGAAAAAAAAAATAATAAAAATTTTTTCAAAAATATATTTTTCTTCAAAATTTTTAAGAATGAATTCTAGTGTTTCATAAAGCATGTTGAAGCCTGGCTGGCTGTAAAGCCATGTCTATTCCTTTGGGAATGAGTATGTCAGGCGTGTCATGTCAGAATTACATGCTGAAGCTTGGCTGGCCATTGGCCATGTCTAGTGTTTTGGACCGGAGCTTTCATTGAAAGCTTGGCTGGCTAGTGAGCCATGTCTAATTCCTGGACTGAAGCTTTAGACTAAGAATGCAAGATTCCTGGAATTCATATTAAAAATTTTGGAATCCTTATTTTTCTCTTTCAATTAATTTTTCGAAAAATCCAAAAAAATTAGAAAATCATAAAAAAAATCAAAAACAATTTTTGTACTTCTAGATTGAGTCATAAGTCATGTCATAAGTTTGGTGTCAATTGCATGTGCATCTTGCATTTTTCGAAAATTTCATGCATTCATAGTGTTCTTCATGATCTTCAAGTTGTTCTTGGTAAGTCTTCTTGTTTGATCTTGATGATTTTTTGTTTTGTGTCTTTTCATGTTTATCATATGCATTCTTGAATTTTTAGTGTCTAAGCATTAAAGAATTCTAAGTTTGGTCTCTTGCATGTTTTTTTTGCATTAAAAATTTTTCAAAAATATGTTCTTGATGTTCATCATGACATTCATAGTGTTCTTGGTGTTCATCTTGACGTTCATAGCATTCTTGCATGCATTCATTGTTTTGATCTAAAAATTTCATGCATTGCATCATTTTTCTTGTTTTTCTCTCTCATCATAAAAATTCAAAAATAAAAAAAAATATATTTCCCATTTTCTCTCATCAAATTCGAAAATTTGGATTGACTTTTTCAAAAATTTTTAAAATCAAATTGTTTCTCATGAGTCAAATCAAATTTTCAATTTGAAAATCTTATCTTTTTCAAAATCTTTTTCAAAAATCAAATCTTTTTCAAAATTCTTAGTTATTTTTGAAAATTCCAAAAATATTTTTCAAAAATCTTTTTCTTATTTTTATATCAAATTTTCGAAAATAACATGAACAATTAATGTTTTGATTCAAAAATTTCAAGTTTGTTACTTGCTTGTTAAGAAAGATTCAAACTTTAAGTCCTAGAATCATATCTTGTGATTTCTTATGAATCAAGTCATTAATTGTGATTTTAAAAATCAAATCTTTTTCAAAACTAATTTCAATCATATCTTTTCAAAAATATCTTCTTATCTTATCTTTTTCAAAAATATCTTTTCAAAATATCTTTTCTAACTTCCTAACTTCTTATCTTTTCAAAATTTGTTTCAACTAACTAACTAACTTTTTGTTTGTTTCTTAACTTTTTCAAAACTACCTAACTAACTCTCTCTCTCAATTTTCGAAAATATCTTCTCCCTTTTTCAAAAATGTCTTTTTAATTAACTAATTATTCATATTTTTATTTTTAATTTAAAAAAAAATTTCGAAAAAAAATACTAACATTTTTCAAAAACCATTTTCGAAAATTACTAACTCTTTTTCAAAATAATTTTCGAAAATTATCCCTCCCCCATCTTATTCTATTTATTCATTCATATTCTAACATCTCATCTCACATCTCTACCATCCTCACAGTTGTGTTTCTTCCATTATATTACATTCCTTGTCTCCCCCTCTTCTTCTACTCACACAGGGATCCCTATACTGTGGTATAAAGGATCTCTATTATTATTATTATTATTTTTTTTTGTGCCTTCTTCTTTGTCATATGAGCAGGAGCAAGGACAAGAACATTCTTGTTGAAGCAGATCCAGAACCTGAAAGGACTCTGAAGAGAAAATTAAGAGAAGCTAAAATACAACAATCCAGAGAAAACCTTTCAGAAATTTTCGAACAGGAAGAGGAGATGACAGCCAAAAATAATAATAATGTAAGGAAGATGCTTGGTGACTTTACTGCACCTAATTCCAATTTACATGGAAGAAGCATCTCCATTCCTGCCATTGGAGCAAACAACTTTGAGCTGAAACCTCAATTAGTTTCTCTGATGCAGCAGAACTGCAAGTTTCATGGACTTCCATCTGAAGATCCTTTTGAGTTCTTAGCTGAATTCTTGCAGATATGTGATACTGTCAAGACTAATGGAGTAGATCCTGAAGTCTACAGGCTCATGCTTTTCCCTTTTGCTGTAAGAGACAGAGCTAGATTATGGTTGGATTCTCAACCCAAAGACAGCCTGAACTCTTGGGATAAGCTGGTCACGGCTTTCTTAGCCAAGTACTTTCCTCCTCAAAAGCTGAGCAAGCTTAGAGCTGATGTTCAAACCTTCAGACAGAAAGAAGGTGAATCCCTCTATGAAGCTTGGGAAAGATACAAACAGTTGACCAAAAAGTGTCCCTCTGACATGCTTTCAGAATGGACCATCCTGGATATATTCTATGATGGTTTATCTGAGCTATCAAAGATGTCACTGGACACTTCTGCAGGTGGATCCATTCACCTAAAGAAAACGCCTGCAGAAGCTCAAGAACTCATTGACATGGTTGCTAATAACCAGTTCATGTACACTTCTGAAAGGAATCCTGTGAACAATGGGACGCCTATAAAGAAGGGAGTTCTTGAAGTTGATACTCTAAATGCCATATTGGCTCAGAATAAAATATTGACTCAGCAAGTCAATATGATCTCTCAGAGTCTGCATGGAATGCAAGCTGCATCCAACAGTACTCAAGAGGCTTCTTATGAAGAAGAAGCTTATGATCCTGAGAACCCTGCAATAGCAGAGGTGAATTACTTAGGTGAACCTTATGGAAACACCTATAACTCATCATGGAGAAATCATCCAAATTTCTCATGGAAGGATCAAAAGCCTCAACAAGGCTTTAATAATGGTGGAAGAAACAGGTTTAGCAATGGCAAGCCTTTTCCATCATCCACTCAGCAACAGACAGAGAATTCTGAGCAGAACCCATCTAGCTTAGCAAACTTAGTCTCTGATCTATCCAAGGCCACTGTGAGTTTCATGAATGAAACAAGGTCTTCCATTAGAAATTTGGAAGCACAAGTAGGCCAGCTGAGTAAAAGGATCACTGAAATCCCTCCCAGTACTCTCCCAAGCAATACAGAAGAGAATCCAAAAGGAGAGTGCAAGGCCATTAACATAAGCAAAATGGCCGAACCCAATGAGGGAAAGGAGGACGTGAATCCCAAGGAGGAAGACCTCCTGGGACGTCCAGTGATCAATAAGGAGCTTCCCTCTGAGGAACCAAAGGACTCTGAGGCTCATCTAGAGACCATAGAGATTCCATTGAACCTCCTTATGCCCTTCATGAGCTCTGATGAGTATTCCTCTTCTGAAGAGAATGAGGATGTTACTGAAGAGCAAACTGCCAAGTTTCTTGGTGCAATCATGAAGCTGAATGCCAAATTATTTGGTATTGATACTTGGGAAGTTGAACCTCCCTTGTTCATCAATGAACTAAGTGATCTGGATCAACTGACATTGCCTCAGAAGAGACAGGATCCTAGAATGTTCATAATACCCTGTACCATAGGCACCATGATCTTTAAGGCCCTGTGTGACCTTGGTTCAGGGATAAACCTCATGCCCCTCTCTGTAATAGAGAAACTGGGAATCTATGGGGTGCAAGCTGCTAAAATCTCATTAGAGATGGCAGACAGTTCAAGAAAACAGGCTTATGGACAAGTAGAGGACGTGTTAGTAAAGGTTGAAGACCTTTACATCCCTGCTGATTTCATAGTCCTGGATACTGGAAAGGAAGAGGATGAATCCATCATCCTAGGAAGACCTTTCTTGGCCACAGCAAGAGCTGTGATCGATGTTGACAGAGGTGAAATAGTCCTTCAATGGAATGAGAACTCCCTTGTGTTCAAAACTCAAGGACCTCCCTCTACAACCATGGAGAGGAAGCAGAAAAAGCTTCTCTCAAAGCAGAGTCAACCAGAGCCCCCACAGTCAAACTCTAAGTTTGGTGTTGGGAGGCCACAACCAAACTCTAAGTTTGGTGTTGAACTCCCATATCCAAACTCTAAGTTTGGTGTTGGAGAGTCTCAACAAAGCTCTGCACATCTGTGAGGCTCCATGAGAGCCCACTGTCAAGCTATTGACATTAAAGAAGCGCTTGTTGGGAGGCAACCCAATTTTTATTTATCTAACTATATTTTCCTTAGTTATATGTCTTTGTGGGTTCATGATCATGTGGAGTCACAAAATAAATATAAAAATTGAAAACGGAATAAAAAACAGCAGAAGAAAAATCACACCCTGGAGGAGCATCTGTCTGGCGTTCAGCGCCAGAACAGAGCATGGTGCTGGCGCTGAACGCCCAAAATGGGCAGCTTCTGGGCGCTGAACGCCAGAACAGGCATGGTTTTGGCGTTTAACGCCAGAAATGGCACACAAATGGGCGTTGAACGCCCAAAATGGCCACCAACCTGGCGTGAACGCCCAGAGTTGGGTACAAAGGCATTTTTACATGCCTAATGGGTGCAGGGATGTAAATCCTGGAACACTCAGGATCTGTGGACCCCACAGGATCCACTCAGGATCTGTGGACCCCACAAGATCCCCACCTACCTCCACTCACTTCTTCTCACCACTCTCTTTCACACAACCCCATAAACACTCTTCCCCAAAAACCCTTCACCAATCACCTCAAACACTCTTCCCCATCACCTCTTCACCACTCACATCCATCCACTCTTCCCCATAAACCTACCTCATAAACTCCACCTACCTTCAAAATTCAAAACCAATTTCCCACCCAAACCCACCCATATGGCCGAACCTTAACCCCCCTCCCTTCCCTATATAAAGCCCTCTATTCTTCATCAAATTCACACAACACACCCCTCTACACCCTTCTTGGCCGAAACCACATCTCCCTCTCCCTCTCCATATTTCTTCTTCTTCTTCTTCTATTCTTTTGTTTATTGCTCGAGGGCGAGCAATATTCTAAGTTTGGTGTGGTAAAAGCATAAGCTTTTTATTTTTTCATTACCATTGATGGCATCTAAGACCGGAGAATCCTCTAGAAGAGGGAAAGGGAAGATAAAAGCTTCCACATCCGAGTCATGGGAGATGGAAAGGTTCATCTCTAAAGCCCATCAAGACCACTTCTATGATGTTGTGGCCAAGAAAAAGGTGATCCCCGAGGTCCCTTTCAAACTCAAAAGAAATGAGTATCCGGAGATCCGACATGAAATTCAAAGAAGAGGTTGGGAAGTTCTAACAAATCCCATCCAACAAGTCGGCATCCTAATGGTTCAAGAGTTCTATGCTAATGCATGGATCACCAAGAACCATGATCAAAGTAAGAACCCAGATCCAAAGAACTATGTTATAATGGTTTGGGGGAAATACTTAGATTTTAGTCCGGAAAATGTGAGGTTGGCGTTTAACTTGCCCATGATGCAAGGAGATGAACGCCCCTACACTAGAAGGGTCAACTTTAATCAAAGGTTGGACCAAGTCCTTATGGACATATGTGTAGAAGGAGCTCAATGGAAGGTTGACTCCAAAGGCAAGCCGGTTCAACTAAGAAGATTGGACCTCAAGCCTGTAGCTAGAGGATGGTTAGAGTTCATTCAATGCTCAATCATTCCCACTAGCAACCGGTCTGAAGTTACTATAGACCGGGCCATCATGATCCATAGCATCATGATTGGAGAAGAGGTGGAAGTTCATGAGATTATATCTCAAGAACTCTACAAGGTGGCTGACAAGTCCTCCACTATGGCAAGGTTAGCCTTTCCTCACCTCATTTGCCACCTATGCAATTCGGCTGGGATTGACATAGAGGGAGATATCCTCATTAAAGAGGACAAGCCCATCACTAAGAAAAAGATGGAGCAAGCAAGAGAGCCCAGTCATGAAGCTCAAGAGGCGCAAGAAGCTCATTTACATGAGATCCCGGAGATGCCTCAAATGCACTTTCCTCCACAAAACAATTGGGAGCAAATCAACACCTCCCTAGAAGAATTGAGTTCCAATATGGGATAACTAAGGGTGGAACATCAAGAGCACTCCATCATGCTTCATGAAATAAGAGAAGATCAAAAAGCAATGAGGGAGGAGCAACAAAGACAAGGAAGAGACATAGAAGAGCTCAAGGACATCATTGGTTCCTCAAGAAGGAAACGCCACCATCACTAAGGTGGATTCATTCCTTGTTCTTACTTTCTCTGTTTTTTTCGTTTTATATATGTGCTTATCTATGTTTGTGTCTTCATTACATGATCATTAGTAGTAGTAACTATGTCTTAAAGTTATGAATGTCCTATGAATCCATCACCTCTCTTAAATGAAAAATGTTTTAATTCAAAAGAACAAGAAGTACTGAGTTTCGAATTTATCCTTGAACTTAGTTTAATTATATTGATGTGGTGACAATGCTTCTTGTTTTCTGAATGTATGCGTAAACATTGCATATGTCTTTTGAAGTTGTTGTTTAAGAATGTTAAATATGTTGGCTCTTGAAAGAATGATGACTAGGAGACATGTTATTTGATAATCTGAAAAATCATAAAAATGATTCTTGAAGCAAGAAAAAGCAGCAAAGAACAAAGCTTGCAGAAAAAAAAATAGGCGAAAAAAAAATAATAGAAAAAAAAAGAAAGAAAAAAAAGAAAAAAGCAAGCAGAAAAAGCCAATAACCCTTAAAACCAAAAGGCAAGGGCAAATAAAAAGGATCCCAAGGCTTTGAGCATCAGTGGATATGAGGACCTAAAGAAATAAAATCCTGGTCTAAGCGGCTAAACCAAGCTGTCCCTAACCATGTGCTTGTGGCGTGTAGGTGTCAAGTGAAAACTTGAGACTGAGCGGTTAAAGTCAAGGTCCAAAGCAAAAAAAGAGTGTGCTTAAGAACCCTGGACACCTCTAATTGGGGACTTTAGCAAAGCTGAGTCACAATCTGAAAAGGTTCACCCAATTATGTGTCTGTGGCATTTATGTATCCGGTGGTAATACTGGAAAACAAAGTGCTTAGGGCCACGGCCAAGACTCATAAAGAAGCTGTGTTCAAGAATCATCATACTGAACTAGGAGAGTCAATAACACTATCTGAACTCTGAGTTCCTATAGATGCCAATCATTCTGAACCTCAATGGATAAAGTGAGACCCCAAAACTATTCAAAAGGCAAAAAGCTATAAGTCCCGCTCATATGATTGCAGCTATGTTTCATTGATAGTTTGGAATTTATAGTATATTCTCTTCTTTTTATCCTATTTGATTTTCAGTTGCTTGGGGACAAGCAACAATTTAAGTTTGGTGTTGTGATGAGCGGATAAATTATACGCTTTTTGGCATTGTTTTTAGTATGTTTTTAGTAGGATCTAGTTACTTTTAGGGATGTTTTCATTAGTTTTTATGTTAAATTCACATTTCTGGACTTTACTATGAGTTTGTGTATTTTTCTGTGATTTCAGGTATTTTCTGGCTGAAATAGAGGGACTTGAGCAGAAATCAGATTCAGAGGTTGAAGAAGGACTGCTGATGCTGTTGGATTCTGACCTCCCTGCACTCAAAGTGGATTTTCTGGAGCTACAAAACTCGAAATGGCGCGCTTCCAATTGCGTTGGAAAGTAGACATCCAGATCTTTTCAGAAATATATAATAGTCTATACTTTGGCCAATAATAGATGACGTAAACTGGCGTTCAACGCCAGCTTTCTGCCCAAATCTGGCGTCCAGCGCCAAAAAAGGAGCCAAAACCAGAGTTGAACGCCCAAACTGGCACAAAAGCTGGCGTTCAACTCCAAGAAGAACCTCTACACGTACAACACTCAAGCCCAGCCCAAGCACACACCAAGTGGGCCCCGGAAGTGGATTTATGCATCAATTACTTACTCATGTAAACCCTAGTGACTAGTTTATTATAAATAGGACCTTTTACTATTGTATTAGACATCTTTGATCAGTTGTATGCTATCTTAGATCACGTTTGAGGGCTGGCCATCTCGGCCATGCTTGGACCTTTCACTTATGTAATTTTAATGGTAGAGTTTCTACACTCCATAGATTAAGGTGTGGAGCTCTGCTGTTCCTCAAAGATTAATGCAAAGTACTACTGTTTTCTATTCAATTCATCTTATTTCGCTTCTAATATATCCATTCGCACCCAAGAACGTGATGAAGGTGATGATTATGTGTGACGCTCATCACCATTCTCCCCTATGAACACGTGCCTGACAAACACTTCCGTTCTACATGAAATAAGCTAGAATGAATATCTCTTAGATCTTCTAACCAGAATCTTCGTGGCGTAAGCTTGAATGATGGCGGCATTCAAGAGAATCTGGAAAGTCTAAACCTTGTCTGTGGTATTCCGAGTAGGATTCAATGATTGAATGACTGTGACGAGCTTCAAACTCGCGAGTGCTGGGTGTTAGTGACAGACGCAAAAGGAGGGTGAATCCTATTCCAGCATGATCGAGAACCGACAGATGATTAGCCGTGCTGTGACAGAGCATGTGAGCATATTTTTCACTGAGAGGAGGGGATGTAGCCACTGACAACGGTGATGCCCTTGCATAAAGCCAGCCATGAAAAGGGGTATGACTGATTGGATGAAGATAGCAGGAAAGCAGAGGTTCAGAGGAACGAAAGTATCTCCATTCGCTTATCTGAAATTCTCACCAATGAATTACATAAGTATTTCTATCCCTATTCTATTAATTATTATTCGAAAACACCATTATCAACTTATGTCTGCCTAACTGAGATTTGCAAGGTGACCATAGCTTGCTTCATACCAACAATCTCCGTGGGATTCGACCCTTACTCACGTAAGGTATTACTTGGACGACCCAGTGCACTTGCTGGTTAGTTGTATCGAAGTTGTGAACCATGGTATTGGCACCATGTTCTTGGCACCATTGCCAGGGAAAGAAAGAGCCATGAATTTTATATAATCAAAGTGTAATCACGATTGCGCGTACCAAGTTGCTCACGTTGCCAGGGATTGTTTGAGCCTGGACATCACAATTTCGTGCACCAAGTTTTTGCACGACCCAGTGCACTTGCTGGTTAGTTGTATCGAAGTTGTGAGTCATGGTATTGGCACCATGTTCTTGGCGCCATTGCCAGGGAAAGAAAGAGCCATGAATTTTATATAATCAAAGTGTAATCACGATTGCGCGTACCAAGTTGCTCACGTTGCCAGGGATTGTTTGAGCCTGGACATCACAATTTCGTGCACCAAGTTTTTGGGGAGATTGTTGGTATGAAGCAAGCTATGGTCACCTTGTAAATCTCAGGCAGGCAGATATAAATTGATAATGATGTTTTCGAATAATAAATAATAGAATAAGGATAGAGATACTTATGTAAATCATTGGTAGGAATTTCAGATAAGCGAATGGAGATGCTTTTCGTTCCTCTGAACCTCTGCTTTCCTGCTATCTTCATCCAATCAGTCTTACTCCTTTCCATGGCTAGCTTTATGTGATAAATCACCACTGTCAATGGCTACTTTCGGTCATCTCTCAGGAAAATGATCCAATGCCCTGTCACGGCACGGCTAATCGTCTGGAGGCATCACCCTTGCCAATGGCTTCATCTTATCCTCTCAGTGAATAATATGCTCACGCACCCTGTCACGGCACGGCTATTCATCTGTCGGTTCTTGATCATGCTGGAATAGGATTTACTATCCTTTTGCGTCTGTCACTAACGCCCTGCAATCGCGAGTTAGGAGCTCGTCACAGTCATTCAATCATTGAATCCTACTCGGAATACCACAGACAAGGTTTAGACTTTCCGGATTCTCTTGAATGCTGCCATCATTCTAGCTTACGCCACGAAGATTCCGGTTAAGAGATCTAAGAGATATTCATTCTAGCTTATTTCATGTAGAACAGAAGTGTTTGTCAGGCACGCGTTCATAAGGGAGAAAGATGATGAGCGTCACACATAATCATCACCTTCATCACGTTCTTGGGTGCGAATGGATATATTAGAAGCAAAATAAGATGAATTGAATAGAAAACAGTAGTACTTTGCATTAATCTTTGAGGAACAACAGAGCTCCACACCTTAATCTATGGAGTGTAGAAACTCTACCATATGAAAATACATAAGTGAAAGGTCCAGGCATGGCCGAGATGGCCAGCCCTCAAACGTGATCTAAGATAGCATACAACTGATCAAAGATGTCTAATACAATAGTAAAAGGTCCTATTTATAATAAACTAGTCACTAGGGTTTACATGAGTAAGTAATTGATGCATAAATCCACTTCCGGGGCCCACTTGGTGTGTGCTTGGGCTGGGCTTGAGTGTTGTACGTGTAGAGGTTCTTCTTGGAGTTGAACGCCAGCTTTTGTGCCAGTTTGGGCGTTCAACTCTGGTTTTGGCTCCTTTTCTGGCGCTGGACGCCAGATTTGGGCAGAAAGCTGGCGTTGAACGCCAGTTTACGTCGTCTATTATTGGCCAAAGTATGGACTATTATATATTGCTGGAAAGCCCCGGATGTCTACTTTCCAACGCAATTAGAAGCGCGCCATTTCGAGTTCTGTAGCTCCAGAAAATCCACTTTGAGTGCAGGGAGGTCAGAATCCAACAGCATCAGCAGTCCTTCTTCAACCTCTGAATCTGATTTCTGCTCAAGTCCGTCTATTTCAGCCAGAAAATACCTGAAATCACAGAAAAATACACAAACTCATAGTAAAGTCCAGAAATGTGAATTTAACATAAAAACTAATGAAAACATCCCTAAAAGTAACTAGATCCTACTAAAAACATACTAAAAACAATGCCAAAAAGCGTATAATTTATCCGCTCATCACCCATCAAAGCAGATATAGAACTACCTAAAGAAATAGTTTCTAATTCATTAATTTTATCTTTATGTATGCACAAATCCTTTAGAAACTTTTCGTATTTAGGTACTTGTTGAATAACATCAAAAAGGGGAACAGTTACCTCGACCTTTTTGAATATTTCTACCATTTTGGGGTCAAGTTCCATCTGTTTTTTGGGCTTCCTTGCAATTTGTGGAAATGGAATAGGAGGGGCGCGATTTGTAGCTTCAACATCCCTTGGTGCTTCATTCTGTGGTTGATCTTCTTCTTCTTCAACTATGTCTTGTATGTCCTCTTCTTCTTCAGCTTCTTCCACTTCCACCACATCCTCTGCTGGCATATTTTCTGGTGGGTTTGGCTCCTCATGGTTCCTCTTCTGCAGTGTGGTTCTGGACCTTAGAGTGATGGCGTTGATGCCATCCTTGGGATTAGGCAGTGGTTGAGAAGGAATTCCATTAGAGCTTGAAGGTTGATGTGTGGAATTGAGTGAGGAATCCATCCGGGAGACGAGAGCTTGTAAAGTGGCAGTTAAGCCATTCAGACTAGAGTTCAGCTGAGCCTGCATGTCTTGTTGTCCTTGTGCAAGAGAATGGAGCATCTCGTCATTTGATGAGGAATTAGAATAAGCAGTCTGAGAAACTTGTTGTTGGGTTTGCTGGGGTCCTTGTGATTGTCTTAGGTGAGGTGCTCTGTAAGGTTGGTTCTGATTTTACTGTCTGTTATTGTTATTATTATTTCACCTCTGGTTTCCATTATTGTCTCTGCTTCCTCTGTTGAAGTTATCCCTCCAACCATGGTTATTGTTGCCACCTTGGTTGTAGTTGCCACCTTGTTGATTGTATCCTTGATTCGGGCGGTCATAGAAGTTGTGAGTGGCTGCTACACTGTTGTCTTCCTGGAGCTGCGGGCATTCATCAGTATAATGACTATAATCAGCACAGATCCCACATACTCTTTGTGGAACTAACTGTTGGCTTTGTTGTGGTGAAGGCTGAGCTTGTTGTGCTTGTTGATTCAACTGCATCTGCTTCAGTAGGTTGGTCATTTCACATATACTCTGGGTGAGAGCAGTAGTTTCTTTGCTAGAAGAAATCTCTGCAATAGCTTTGGGGTTGCGCCTCTGTCTGTGATTCCTTGTGGACTCAGCTAAGTTGCTGATCAGCTGCCATGCTTCATCTGCAGTTTTGTACTTTTTCAGAGAACCATTACTGGCACCTTCCAGTGTAGTCTTATCCTGGGGTTCATGTCTTGAGTGAAGTAGCTGATCAATACTAGTTTACCAATCATGTGATGGGGACATACGTCTAGAAGATTGTTGAAATGCTTCCAATATTCATAGAGAGTCTCTGATTCACCTTGAACAATGCAGGAGATCTCTTTTTTCAGTCTATCTGTGACTTCAGCTGGGAAGTATTTTTCCAAAAATTCTTTCCTAAGCGTATCCCAGTTAGTAACAGTTGCTTCAGGTTCAGAGTAGTAACACTCCCTCGCCTTTCCCTCAAGAGAAAATGGGAAAGCGGTTAATAGAATAGAAGTTTCATCTGCACCATGACGCCTAACAGTAGAACAGGTGATGAGCGGATAATTTATACGCTTTTTGACATTGTTTTTAGTATATTTTTAGTAGGATCTAGTTACTTTTAGGGATGTTTTCATTAGTTTTTATGTTAAATTCACATTTCTGGACTTTACTATGAGTTTGTGTATTTTTCTGTGATTTCAGGTATTTTCTGGCTGAAATTGAGGGACTTGAGCAAAAATCAGATTCAGAGGTTGAAGAAGGACTGCTGATGCTGTTGGATTCTGACCTCCCTGCACTCAAAGTGGATTTTCTGGAGCTACAGAACTCGAAATGGTGCGCTTCCAATTGCGTTGAAAAGTAGACATCTAGGGATTTTCAGCAATGTATAATAGTCCATACTTTGCCCAAGTTTAGATGATGCAAACTGGCGTTCAACGCCAGTTCTCTGCCCAATTCTGGCGTCCAGCGCCAGAAACAAGTTGCAAAGTGGAGTTCAACACCCAAAATGGCACAAAAGGTGGCGTTCAACTCCAAGAAGGACATCTACATGTGCAACACTCAAGCTCAGCCCAAGCACACACCAAGTGGGCCCCGTAAGTGGATTTATGTATCAATTACTTACTTCTGTAAACCCTAGTAGCTAGTTTATTATAAATAGGACCTTTTACTATTGTATTAGACATCCTGGATCGTATTTTGATCCTGTGATCAAGTCTTGGTTACTCCGGTTCCCCTCTAGGGCCGAGACCAATAAACTCCATTATCACTTATGTATTTTCAACGGTAGAGTTTCTACACTCCATAGATTAAGGTGTGGAGCTTTGCTGTTCCTCAAAGATTAATGCAAAGTACTACTGTTTTCTATTCAATTCATCTTATTTTGCTTCTAAGATATTCATTCGCACTTCAACCTGAATGTGATGAACGTGACAATCATCATCATTCCCTATGAACGCGTGCCTGACAACCACTTCCGTTCTACATTAGATTGAATGAGTATCTCTTAGATCTCTTAATCAGAATCTTCGTGGTGTAAGCTACAATGATGGCGGCATTCAAGAGAATCCGGAAAGTCTAAACCTTGTCTGTGGTATTCCGAGTAGGATTCAATGATTGAATGACTGTGACGAGCTTCAAACTCGTGATTGTTGGGCGTAGTGACAGATGCAAAAGGATAGTAAATCCTATTCCAGCATGATCGAGAACCGACAGATGAATAGTCGTGCCGTGACAGGGTGCATTGACCATTTTCACTGAGAGGATAGGATGTAACCATTGACAAGGGTGATACCTTCAGACGATTAGCCGTGCCGTGACAGGGCATTTGGATCATTTTCCCGAGAGAAGACCGAAAGTAGCCCTTGACAATGGTGATGCATTACATAAAGCCAGCCATGGAAAGGAGTAAGACTGATTGGATGAAGATAGCAGGAAAGCAGAGGTTCAGAGGAACGAAAGCATCTCTAGTTGCTTATCTGAAATTCTCACCAATGATTTACATAAGTATTTCTATCCATATTTTATTAATTATTTTCGAAAACCCCATTACTATTTTATATCTGCCTGACTGAGATTTACAAGGTGACCATAGCTTGCTTCATACCAACAATCTCCGTGGGATTCGACCCTTACTCACGTAAGGTATTACTTGGACGACCCAGTGCACTTGCTGGTTAGTTGTGCGAAGTTGTGAACCATGGTATTGGCATCATGTTTTTTGGCGCCATTACCAGGGAAAGAAAGAGTGATGAATTTTACATAATCAAAGTGTAATCACAATTTCTGCGCACCAAGTTTTTGGCGCCGTTGCCGGGGATTGTTCGAGTTTGAACAACTAACGGTTCATCTTGTTGCTCAGATTAGGTAAATTTTCTTTTTATTTTCTTTTAAAAAATTTTTCAAAAATCTTTCAAAATTTTCTTCTTTGTTTTCGAAAAAAAAAAGTTTTTAAAATAAAAATGTTTTCAAAAATAAATTATTCTATGGCTTCAAAACTTTCAAGAATGAATTCTAGAGTTTCATGGTAACATGTTGAATCCTATCTGGCTGAAAAGCCATACCCAAACTCCTTTGGGATTGGTCTTCAACTAATCACCTCAATGAATGTAAATCCATTCTAAAGCTTGAATGGCTATTAAGCCATGTCTGACCCTTTGATTGGAGCTTTAGATTAAAGAGCACAAGATTCCTGGAACTCATATTAAAGATTTTGAAATCCTTATTTTTGTTTTTCAAATAATTTTCAAAAAAATACAAAAAAATTAGAAAATCATAAAAATCAAAAATATTTTTTTGTGTTCTTGTTTGAGTCTTGAGTCATGTTATAAGTTTGGTGTCAATTGCATGTGCATCTTGCATTTTTCGAAAAAATCATGCATTCATAGTGTTCTTCATGATCTTCAAGTTGTTCTTGGTAAGTCTTCTTGTTTGATCTTTGCATTTGCATGTTTTGTGTCTTTTCTTGTTTTTCATATGCATTCTTGGATTCTTAGTGCCTAAGCATTAAAGAATTCTAAGTTTGGTGTCTTGCATGTTTTCTTTGCATTAAAAAATTTTTCAAAAATGTGTTTTTGATGTTTATCATGATCTTCATAGTGTTCTTGGTGTTCATCTTGACATTCATAGCATTCTTGCATACATTCATTGTTTTGATCTAAAAATCTCATGCATTGCATCATTTTCATGTTTTTCTCTCTCATCATTCAAAATTCAAAAATCAAAAAAATATCTTTCCCTTTTTCTCTCATCAAATTCGAAAATTTGGATTGACTTTTTCAAAAATTTTTAAAATCAAGTTGTTTCTTATGAGTCAAATCAAATTTTCAATTTGAAAATCTTATCTTTTTCAAAATCTTTTTCAAAAATCAAATCTTTTTCAAATTTCTTAGTTATTTTCGAAAATTCCAAAAATATTTTTCAAAAATCTTTTTCTTATTTTTATATCAAATTTTCGAAAATAACAATAACAATTAATGTTTTGATTCAAAAATTTCAAGTTTGTTACTTACTTGTTAAGAAAGATTCAAACTTTAAGTTCTAGAATCATATCTTGTGATTTCTTGTGAATCAAGTCATTAATTGTGATTTTAAAAATCAAATCTTTTTTCAAAAAAACTAATTTTTATCATATCTTTTCAAAAATATCTTCTCATCTTATCTTTTTCAAAAAAATTGATTTCAAAATATCTTTTCTAACTTCCTAACTTCTTATCTTTTCAAAATTTGTTTCAACTAACTAACTAACTTTTTGTTTGTTTCTTATCTTTTTCAAAACCACCTAACTAACTCTCTCTCTCTAATTTTTGAAAATATCTTCCCTCTTTTCCAAAATTTCTTTTTAATTAACTAATTATTTCAATTTTTAAAATCTTAATTTTCGAAAATTACTAACATTTTTCAAGAACTATTTTCGAAAATCACTAACCATTTTTCAAAAACAATTTTCGAAAATTCCCTCTCTCTCTTATCTTCTCCTTTTCTTCCACTAACCTAAAGGGAACCTCTATACTTGGGTAAAAAGGATCCCTATTATTATTATTTTTCTGTGCCCTCTTCTTTGTCATATGAGCAGGAACAAGGACAAGAACATCCTTGTTGAAGCAGATCCAGAACCTGAAAGGACTCTGAAGAGGAAACTAAGAGAAGCTAAATCACAACTATCCAGCAAGCACCTGTCAGAAATTTTCAAACAGGAAGAGGAGATGGCAGCCGAAAATAATAATAATGCAAGGAGAATGCTTGGTGACTTTACTGCACCTAATTCCAATTTACATGGAAGAAGCATCTCCATTCCTGCCATTGGAGCAAACAATTTTGAGCTGAAACCTCAGCTAGTTTCTCTGATGCAGCAGAACTACAAGTTTCATGGACTTCCATCTGAAGATCCTTTTCAGTTCTTAACTGAATTCTTGCAGATCTGTGATACTGTTAAGACTAATGGAGTAAATCCTGAAGTCTACAGGCTCATGCTTTTCCCTTTTGCTGTAAGAGACAGAGCTAGAGTGTGGTTGGACTTTCAACCCAAAGACAGCCTGAACTCTTGGGATAAGCTGGTCACGACTTTCTTAGCCAAGTTCTTTCCTCCTCAAAAGCTGAGCAAGCTTAGAGCGGATGTTCAAACCTTCAGACAGAAAGAAGGTGAATCCCTCTATGAAGCTTGGGAAAGATACAAGCAGCTGACCAAAAAGTGTCCTTCTGACATGCTTTCAGAATGGACCATCCTGGATATATTCTATGATGGTTTATCTGAGCTATCAAAGATGTCATTGGATACTTCTGCAGGTGGATCCATTCACCTAAAGAAAATGCCTGCAGAAGCTCAAGAACTCATTGACATGGTTGCTAATAACCAGTTCATGTACAATTCTGAGAGGAATCCTGTGAGTAATGGGACGCCTATGAAGAAGGGAGTTCTTGAAATTGATACTCTGAATGCCATATTAGCTCAGAACAAAATATTGAATCAGCAAGTCAATATGATTTCTCAGAGTCTGAATGGAGTGCAAGCTGCATCCAACAGTACTCAAGAGGCTTCCTATGAAGAAGAAGCTTATGATCCTGAAAACCCTGCAATAGCAGAGGTAAATTACTTAGGTGAACCTTATGGAAACACCTATAATCCATCATGGAGAAATCATCCAAATCTCTCATGGAAGGATCAAAAGCCTCAACAAGGCTTTAATAATGGTGGAAGAAACAGGTTTAGCAATAGCAAGCCTTTTCCATCATCCACTCAGCAACAGACAGAGATTTCTGAGCAGAATCCATCTAGCTTAGCAAATTTAGTCTCTGATCTATCTAAGGCCACTATGAGTTTCATGAATGAAACAAGGTCTTCCATTAAAAATTTGGAAGCGCAAGTGTGCCAGCTGAGTAAAAGGATCACTGAAATCCCTCCTAGTACTCTCCCAAGCAATACAGAAGAGAATCCAAAAGGAGAGTGCAAGGCCATTGACATAAGCACCATGGCCGAACCTGTAAGGGAAGGAGAGGACGTAAATCCCAAGGGGGAAGACCCCTTGGGACGTCCAGTGATCAATAAGGAGCTTCCCTCTGAGGAACCCAAGGAATCTGAGACTCATCTAGAGACCATAGAGATTCCACTGAACCTCCTTATGCCATTCATGAGCTCTGATGAGTATTCCTCTTCTGAAGAGAATGAGGATGTTACTGAAGAGCAAGCTGCCAAGTTCCTTGGTGCAATCATGAAGCTAAATGCCAAATTATTTGGTATTAAAATTTGGGAAGATGAACCTCCCTTGTTCACCAATGAACTAAGTGATCTGAATCAATTGACATTGCCTCAGAAGAAACAGGATCCTGGAAAGTTCATAATACCTTGTACCATAGGCACCATGATCTTTAAGGCTATGTGTGACCTTGGTTCAGGGATAAACCTCATGCCCCTCTCTGTAATAGAGAAACTGGGAATCTATGGGGTGCAAGCTGCTAAAATCTCATTAGAGATGGCAGATAATTCCAGAAAATAGGCTTATGGACAAGTAGAGGACGTGTTAGTAAAGGTTGAAGGCCTTTACATCTCTGCTGATTTCATAGTCTTAGATACTGGGAAGGAAGAGGATGAATCCATCATCCTAGGAAGACCTTTCCTAGCCACAGCAAGAGCTATGATTGATGTGGACAGAGGAGAATTGATCCTTCAATTGAATAAGGACAACCTTGTGTTTACAACTCAAGGATCTCTCTCTGCATCCATGGAGAGGAAGCAGAAGAAGCTTCTCTCAAAGCAGAGTCAAACAAAGCCCCCACAGTCAAACTCTAAGTTTGGTGTTGAACTCCCATATCCAAACTCTAAGTTTGGTGTTGGAGAGTCTCAACAATGCTCTGAACATCTGTGAGGCTCCATGAGAGCCCACTGTCAAGCTATTGACATTAAAGAAGCGCTTGTTGGGAGGCAACCCAATGTTTAGTTATCTAATTTTATTTTTATTTTTCATGTTTTCTTAGGTTCATGATCATGTGGAGTCACAAAATAAACGAAAAATTTAGAAACAGAATCAAAAACAGCGGAAGAAAAATCACACCCTGGAGGAAGCACCTGTCTGGCGTTCAACGCCAGAACAGAGCATGGTTCTGGCGCTGAACGCCCAAAAATGGGCAGCATCTGGGCGCTGAACGCCAGAATTGCACCCTGGAGAAGAGCTGGCGCTGAACGCCCAGAACAAGCATGGTTCTGGCGTTCAACGCCAGAAATGGGCAACAAATGGGCGTTGAACGCCCAAAATGGGAACCAACCTGGCGCTGAACGCCCAGAGTTGTGTGCAAGGGCATTTTGCATGCCTAAATTGGTGCAGGGATGTAAATGCCTTGACACCTCAAGATCTGTGGACCTCACAGGATCATCTCAGGATCTGTGGACCCACAGGATCCCCACCTTCCTTCCTCATAATTCTAGTTTTTTTTCCACATCTTCTTCTTCATCTATTCCTTTGCTCGAGGGCGAGCAACATTCTAAGTTTGGTGTGGTAAAACAATTATGTAAAGGATCTATAGCTCAGTGGTAGAACATGTGGCTGCAAATCAAGAGATCCCTGAGATACCTCAGGGGATGCACTTCCCTCCACATAGTTATTGGAAGCAACTGAGGATAGAAATACCAAAAATCACTAGGAATCAAGCACAAAGACAAGGAAGAGACATAGAAGAGCTCAAGGACATCATTGGTTCCTCAAGAAGGAAACGCCACCATCACTAAGGTGGATTCATTCCTTGTTCTTATTTCTTCTGTTTTCGTTTTCTATGTTATGTGCTTATCTATGTTTGTGTCTTCATTACATGATCATTAGTAGTTAGTAACTATGTCTTAAAGTTATGAATGTCCTATGAATCCATCACCTCTCTTAAATGAAAACTATTTTAATTCAAAAGAACAAGAAGTACATGAGTTTCGAATTTATCCTTGAACTTAGTTTAATTATATTGATGTGGTGACAATGCTTCTTATTTTCTGAATGTATGCTTGAACAGTGCATATGTCTTTTGAAGTTGTTGTTTTAAGAATGTTAAATATGTTGGCTCTTGAAAGAATGATGACTAGGAGACATGTTATTTGATAATCTGAAAAATCATAAAAATGATTCTTGAAGCAAGAAAAAGCAGTAAAGAACAAGGCTTGCAGAAAAAAAAAATATAGGCAAAAAAAAAATATAGAAAGAAAAAGAAAAAGCAAGCAGAAAAAGCCAAAAGCTCTTAAAACCAAGAGGCAAGAGCAAAGAGCCAATAACCCTTAAAACCAAAAGGCAAGGGTAATAAAAAAGATCCCAAGGCTTTGAGCATCAGTGGATAGGAGGGCCTAAAGGAATAAAATCCTGGCCTAAGCGGCTAAACCAAGCTGTCCCTGACCATGTGCTTGTGGCGTGTAGGTGTCAAGTGAAAACTTGAGACTGAGCGGTTAAAGTCAAGGTCCAAAGCAAAAGAAGAGTGTGCTTAAGAACTCTGGACACCTCTAATTGGGGACTTTAGCAAAGCTGAGTCACAATCTGAAAAGGTTCACCCAATTATGTGTCTGTGGCATTTATGTATCCGATGGTAATACTAGAAAACAAAGTGCTTAGGGCCACGGCCAAGACTCATAAAGAAGCTGTGTTCAAGAATCATCATACTGAACTAGGAGAATCAATAACACTATCTGAACTCTGAGTTCCTATAGATGCCAATCATTCTGGACCTCAATGGATAAAGTGAGATGCCAAAACTATTCAAGAGGCAAAAAGCTACAAGTCCCGCTCATCTGATTGAAGCTATGTTTCATTGATAGTTTGGAATTTATAGTATATTCTCTTCTTTTTATCCTATTTGATTTTCAGTTGCTTGGGGACAAGCAACAATTTAAGTTTGGTGTTGTGATGAGCGGATAATTTATACGCTTTTTGACATTGTTTTTAGTATGTTTTTAGTAGGATCTAGTTACTTTTAGGGATGTTTTCATTAGTTTTTATGTTAAATTCACATTTCTGGACTTTACTATGAGTTTGTGTGTTTTTCTGTGATTTCAGGTATTTTCTAGCTGAAATTGAGGGACTTGAGCAAAAATCAGATTCAGAGGTTGAAGAAGGACTGCTGATGCTGTTGGATTCTGACCTCCCTACACTCAAAGTGGATTTTCTGGAGCTACAGAACTCGAAATGGCGCGCTTTTAATTGCGTTGGAAAGTAGACATCCAGAGCTTTCCAGAAATGTATAATAGTCCATACTTTGTCTAAGTTTAGATGACGCAAACTGGCATTCAATGCCAGTTCTCTGCCCAATTCTGGCGTCCAGCGCCAGAAACAAGTTGCAAAGTGGAGTTCAACGCCCAAAATGGCACAAAAGGTGGTGTTCAACTCCAAGAAGGACCTCTACACGTGCAACACTCAAGCTCAGCCCAAGCACACACCAAGTGGGCCCCGGAAGTGGATTTATGCATCAATTACTTACTTCTGTAAACCCTAGTAGCTAGTTTATCATAAATAGGACCTTTCACTATTGTATTAGACATCCTGGATCGTATTTTGATCCTGTGATCAAGTCTTGGTTACTCCGGTTCCCCTCTGGGGCCGAGACCAATGAACTCCATTATCACTTATGTATTTTCAACGGTAGAGTTTCTACACTCCATAGATTAAGGTGTGGAGCTCTGCTGTTCCTCAAAGATTAATGCAAAGTACTACTATTTTCTATTCAATTCATCTTATTTCGCTTCTAAGATATTCATTCGCACTTCAACCTGAATGTGATGAACGTGACAATCATCATCATTCCCTATGAACGCGTGCCTGACAACCACTTCCGTTCTACATTAGATTGAATGAGTATCTCTTAGATCTCTTAATCAGAATCTTCGTGGTGTAAGCTACAATGATGGCGGCATTCAAGAGAATCCGGAAAGTCTAAACCTTGTCTGTGGTATTCCGAGTAGGATTCAATGATTGAATAACTGTGACGAGCTTCAAACTCGTGATTGTTGGGCGTAGTGACAGATGCAAAAGGATAGTAAATCCTATTCCAGCATGATCGAGAACCGACAGATGAATAGTCGTGCCGTGACAGGGTGCATTGACCATTTTCACTGAGAGGATAGGATGTAACCATTGACAAGGGTGATGCCTTCAGACGATTAGCCGTGCCGTGACAGGGCATTTGGATCATTTTCCCGAGAGAAGACCGAAAGTAGCCCTTGACAATGGTGATGCATTACATAAAGCCAGCCATGGAAAGGAGTAAGACTGATTGGATGAAGATAGCAGGAAAGCAGAGGTTCAGAGGAACGAAAGCATCTCTAGTCGCTTATCTGAAATTCTCACCAATGATTTACATAAGTATTTCTATCCATATTTTATTAATTATTTTCGAAAACCCCATTACTATTTTATATCTGCCTGACTGAGATTTACAAGGTGACCATAGCTTGCTTCATACCAACAATCTCCGTGGGATTCGACCCTTACTCACGTAAGGTATTACTTGGACGACCCAGTGCACTTGCTGGTTAGTTGTGCGAAGTTGTGAACCATGGTATTGGCATCATGTTTTTTGGCGCTATTACCAGGGAAAGAAAGAGTGATGAATTTTACATAATCAAAGTGTAATCACAATTTCTGCGCACCAAGTTTTTGGCGCCGTTGCCGGGGATTGTTCGAGTTTGAACAACTAACGGTTCATCTTGTTGCTCAGATTAGGTAAATTTTCTTTTTATTTTCTTTTCAAAAATTTTTCAAAAATCTTTCAAAATTTTCTCCTTTGTTTTCGAAAAAAAAAAGTTTTTAAAATAAAAATGTTTTCAAAAATAAATTATTCTATGGCTTCAAAACTTTCAAGAATGAATTCTAGAGTTTCATGGTAACATGTTGAATCCTATCTGGCTGAAAAGCCATACCCAAACTCCTTTGGGATTGGTCTTCAACTAATCACCTCAATGAATGTAAATCCATTCTAAAGCTTGAATGGCTATTAAGCCATGTCTGACCCTTTGATTGGAGCTTTAGATTAAAGAGCACAAGATTCCTGGAACTCATATTAAAGATTTTGAAATCCTTATTTTTGTTTTTCAAATAATTTTCAAAAAAATACAAAAAAAATTAGAAAATCATAAAAATCAAAAATATTTTTTTGTGTTCTTGTTTGAGTCTTGAGTCATGTTATAAGTTTGGTGTCAATTGCATGTGCATCTTGCATTTTTCGAAAAAATCATGCATTCATAGTGTTCTTCATGATCTTCAAGTTGTTCTTGGTAAGTCTTCTTGTTTGATCTTTGCATTTGCATGTTTTGTGTCTTTTCTTGTTTTTCATATGCATTCTTGGATTCTTAGTGCCTAAGCATTAAAGAATTCTAAGTTTGGTGTCTTGCATGTTTTCTTTGCATTAAAAACTTTTTCAAAAATGTGTTTTTGATGTTTATCATGATCTTCATAGTGTTTTTGGTGTTCATCTTGACATTCATAGCATTCTTGCATACATTCATTGTTTTGATCTAAAAATCTCATGCATTGCATCATTTTCATGTTTTTCTCTCTCATCATTCAAAATTCAAAAATCAAAAAAATATCTTTCCCTTTTTCTCTCATCAAATTCGAAAATTTGGATTGACTTTTTCAAAAATTTTTAAAATCAAGTTGTTTCTTATGAGTCAAATCAAATTTTCAATTTGAAAATCTTATCTTTTTCAAAAATCAAATCTTTTTCAAATTTCTTAGTTATTTTCGAAAATTCCAAAAATATTTTTCAAAAATCTTTTTCTTATTTTTATATCAAATTTTCGAAAATAACAATAACAATTAATGTTTTGATTCAAAAATTTCAAGTTTGTTACTTACTTGTTAAGAAAGATTCAAACTTTAAGTTCTAGAATCATATCTTGTGATTTCTTGTGAATCAAGTCATTAATTGTGATTTTAAAAATCAAATCTTTTTTCAAAAAAACTAATTTTTATCATATCTTTTCAAAAATATCTTCTCATCTTATCTTTTTCAAAAAAATTGATTTCAAAATATCTTTTCTAACTTCCTAACTTCTTATCTTTTCAAAATTTGTTTCAACTAACTAACTAACTTTTTGTTTGTTTCTTATCTTTTTCAAAACCACCTAACTAACTCTCTCTCTCTAATTTTTGAAAATATCTTCCCTCTTTTCCAAAATTTCTTTTTAATTAACTAATTATTTCAATTTTTAAAATCTTAATTTTCGAAAATTACTAACATTTTTCAAGAACTATTTTCGAAAATCACTAACCATTTTTCAAAAACAATTTTCGAAAATTCCCTCCCTCTCTTATCTTCTCCTTTTCTTCCACTCACCTAAAGGGAACCTCTATACTTGGGTAAAAAGGATCCCTATTATTATTATTTTTCTGTGCCCTCTTCTTTGTCATATGAGCAGGAACAAGGACAAGAACATCCTTGTTGAAGCAGATCCAGAACCTGAAAGGACTCTGAAGAGGAAACTAAGAGAAGCTAAATCACAACTATCCAGCAAGCACCTGTCAGAAATTTTCAAATAGGAAGAGGAGATGGCAGCCGAAAATAATAATAATGCAAGGAGAATGCTTGGTGACTTTACTGCACCTAATTCCAATTTACATGGAAGAAGCATCTCCATTCCTGCCATTGGAGCAAACAATTTTGAGCTGAAACCTCAGCTAGTTTCTCTGATGCAGCAGAACTACAAGTTTCATGGACTTCCATCTGAAGATCCTTTTCAGTTCTTAACTGAATTCTTGCAGATCTGTGATACTGTTAAGACTAATGGAGTAAATCCTGAAGTCTACAGGCTCATGCTTTTCCCTTTTGCTGTAAGAGACAGAGCTAGAGTGTGGTTGGACTTTCAACCCAAAGACAGCCTGAACTCTTGGGATAAGCTGGTCACGGCTTTCTTAGCCAAGTTCTTTCCTCCTCAAAAGCTGAGCAAGCTTAGAGCGGATGTTCAAACCTTCAGACAGAAAGAAGGTGAATCCCTCTATGAAGCTTGGGAAAGATACAAGCAACTGACCAAAAAGTGTCCTTCTGACATGCTTTCAGAATGGACCATCCTGGATATATTCTATGATGGTTTATCTGAGCTATCAAAGATGTCATTGGATACTTCTGCAGGTGGATCCATTCACCTAAAGAAAATGCCTGTAGAAGCTCAAGAACTCATTGACATGGTTGCTAATAACCAGTTCATGTACAATTCTGAGAGGAATTCTGTGAGTAATGGGACGCCTATGAAGAAGGGAGTTCTTGAAATTGATACTCTGAATGCCATATGAGCTCAGAACAAAATATTGAATCAGCAAGTCAATATGATTTCTCAGAGTCTGAATGGAGTGCAAGCTGCATCCAACAGTACTCAAGAGGCTTCCTATGAAGAAGAAGCTTATGATCCTGAAAACCCTGCAATAGCAGAGGTAAATTACTTAGGTGAACCTTATGGAAACACCTATAATCCATCATGGAGAAATCATCCAAATCTCTCATGGAAGGATCAAAAGCCTCAACAAGGCTTTAATAATGGTGGAAGAAACAGGTTTAGCAATAGCAAGCCTTTTCCATCATCCACTCAGCAACAGACAGAGATTTCTGAGCAGAATCCATCTAGCTTAGCAAATTTAGTCTCTGATCTATCTAAGGCCACTATAAGTTTCATGAATGAAACAAGGTCTTCCATTAAAAATTTGGAAGCACAAGTGTGCCAGCTGAGTAAAAGGATCACTGAAATCCCTCCTAGTACTCTCCCAAGCAATACAGAAGAGAATCCAAAAGGAGAGTGCAAGGCCATTGACATAAGCACCATGGCCGAACCTGTAAGGGAAGGAGAGGACGTAAATCCCAAGGGGGAAGACCCCTTGGGACGTCCAGTGATCAATAAGGAGCTTCCCTCTGAGGAACCCAAGGAATCTGAGACTCATCTAGAGACCATAGAGATTCCACTGAACCTCCTTATGCCATTCATGAGCTCTGATGAGTATTCCTCTTCTGAAGAGAATGAGGATGTTACTGAAGAGCAAGCTGCCAAGTTCCTTGGTGCAATCATGAAGCTAAATGCCAAATTATTTGGTATTAAAATTTGGGAAGATGAACCTCCCTTGTTCACCAATGAACTAAGTGATCTGAATCAATTGACATTGCCTCAGAAGAAACAGGATCCTGGAAAGTTCATAATACCTTGTACCATAGGCACCATGATCTTTAAGGCTATGTGTGACCTTGGTTCAGGGATAAACCTCATGCCCCTCTCTGTAATAGAGAAACTGGGAATCTATGGGGTGCAAGCTGCTAAAATCTCATTAGAGATGGCAGATAATTCCAGAAAACAGGCTTATGGACAAGTAGAGGACGTGTTAGTAAAGGTTGAAGGCCTTTACATCTCTGCTGATTTCATAGTCTTAGATACTGGGAAGGAAGAGGATGAATCCATCATCCTAGGAAGACCTTTCCTAGCCACAGCAAGAGCTGTGATTGATGTGGACAGAGGAGAATTGATCCTTCAATTGAATAAGGACAACCTTGTGTTTACAACTCAAGGATCTCTCTCTGCATCCATGGAGAGGAAGCAGAAGAAGCTTCTCTCAAAGCAGAGTCAAACAAAGCCCCCACAGTCAAACTCTAAGTTTGGTGTTGAACTCCCATATCCAAACTCTAAGTTTGGTGTTGGAGAGTCTCAACAATGCTCTGAACATCTGTGAGGCTCCATGAGAGCCCACTGTCAAGCTATTGACATTAAAGAAGCGCTTGTTGGGAGGCAACCCAATGTTTAGTTATCTAATTTTATTTTTATTTTTCATGTTTTCTTAGGTTCATGATCATGTGGAGTCACAAAATAAACGAAAAATTTAGAAACAGAATCAAAAACAGCGGAAGAAAAATCACACCCTGGAGGAAGCACCTGTCTGGCGTTCAACGCCAGAACAGAGCATGGTTCTGGCGCTGAACGCCCAAAATGGGCAGTGTCTGGGCGCTGAACGCCCAAAATGGGCAGCATCTGGGCGCTGAACGCCAGAATTGCACCCTGGAGAAGAGCTGGCGCTGAACGCCCAGAACAAGCATGGTTCTGGCGTTCAACGCCAGAAATGGGCAACAAATGGGCGTTGAACGCCCAAAATGGGCACCAACCTGGCGCTGAACGCCCAGAGTTGTGTGCAAGGGCATTTTGCATGCCTAAATTGGTGCAGGGATGTAAATGCCTTGACACCTCAAGATCTGTGGACCTCACAGGATCATCTCAGGATCTGTGGACCCACAGGATCCCCACCTTCCTTCCTCATAATTCTAGTTTTTTTTCCACATCTTCTTCTTCATCTATTCCTTTGCTCGAGGGCGAGCAACATTCTAAGTTTGGTGTGGTAAAACAATTATGTAAAGGATCTATAGCTCAGTGGTAGAACATGTGGCTGCAAATCAAGAGATCCCTGAGATACCTCAGGGGATGCACTTCCCTCCACATAGTTATTGGAAGCAACTGAGGATAGAAATACCAAAAATCACTAGGAATCAAGCCACAAAGACAAGGAAGAGACATAGAAGAGCTCAAGGACATCATTGGTTCCTCAAGAAGGAAACGCCACCATCACTAAGGTGGATTCATTCCTTGTTCTTATTTCTTCTGTTTTCGTTTTCTATGTTATGTGCTTATCTATGTTTGTGTCTTCATTACATGATCATTAGTAGTTAGTAACTATGTCTTAAAGTTATGAATGTCCTATGAATCCATCACCTCTCTTAAATGAAAACTATTTTAATTCAAAAGAACAAGAAGTACATGAGTTTCGAATTTATCCTTGAACTTAGTTTAATTATATTGATGTGGTGACAATGCTTCTTATTTTCTGAATGTATGCTTGAACAGTGCATATGTCTTTTGAAGTTGTTGTTTTAAGAATGTTAAATATGTTGGCTCTTGAAAGAATGATGACTAGGAGACATGTTATTTGATAATCTGAAAAATCATAAAAATGATTCTTGAAGCAAGAAAAAGCAGTAAAGAACAAGGCTTGCAGAAAAAAAAAATATAGGCAAAAAAAAAATATAGAAAGAAAAAGAAAAAGCAAGCAAAAAAAGCCAAAAGCTCTTAAAACCAAGAGGCAAGAGCAAAGAGCCAATAACCCTTAAAACCAAAAGGCAAGGGTAATAAAAAGGATCCCAAGGCTTTGAGCATCAGTGGATAGGAGGGCCTAAAGGAATAAAATCCTGGCCTAAGCGGCTAAACCAAGCTGTCCCTGACCATGTGCTTGTGGCGTGTAGGTGTCAAGTGAAAACTTGAGACTGAGCGGTTAAAGTCAAGGTCCAAAGCAAAAGAAGAGTGTGCTTAAGAACCCTGGACACCTCTAATTGGGGACTTTAGCAAAGCTGAGTCACAATCTGAAAAGGTTCACCCAATTATGTGTCTGTGGCATTTATGTATCCGATGGTAATACTAGAAAACAAAGTGCTTAGGGCCACGGCCAAGACTCATAAAGAAGCTGTGTTCAAGAATCATCATACTGAACTAGGAGAATCAATAACACTATCTGAACTCTGAGTTCCTATAGATGCCAATCATTCTGGACCTCAATGGATAAAGTGAGATGCCAAAACTATTCAAGAGACAAAAAGCTACAAGTCCCGCTCATCTGATTGAAGCTATGTTTCATTGATAGTTTGGAATTTATAGTATATTCTCTTCTTTTTATCCTATTTGATTTTCAGTTGCTTGGGGACAAGCAACAATTTAAGTTTGGTGTTGTGATGAGCGGATAATTTATACGCTTTTTGACATTGTTTTTAGTATGTTTTTAGTAGGATCTAGTTACTTTTAGGGATGTTTTCATTAGTTTTTATGTTAAATTCACATTTCTGGACTTTACTATGAGTTTGTGTGTTTTTCTGTGATTTCAGGTATTTTCTAGCTGAAATTGAGGGACTTGAGCAAAAATCAGATTCAGAGGTTGAAGAAGGACTGCTGATGCTGTTGGATTCTGACCTCCCTACACTCAAAGTGGATTTTCTGGAGCTACAGAACTCGAAATGGCGCGCTTTTAATTGCGTTGGAAAGTAGACATCCAGAGCTTTCCAGAAATGTATAATAGTCCATACTTTGCCTAAGTTTAGATGACGCAAACTGGAATTCAATGCCAGTTCTCTGCCCAATTCTGGCGTCCAGCGCCAGAAACAAGTTGCAAAGTGGAGTTCAACGCCCAAAATGGTACAAAAGGCGGTGTTCAACTCCAAGAAGGACCTCTACACGTGCAACACTCAAGCTCAGCCCAAGCACACACCAAGTGGGCCCCGGAAGTGGATTTATGCATCAATTACTTACTTCTGTAAACCCTAGTAGCTAGTTTATCATAAATAGGACCTTTCACTATTGTATTAGACATCCTGGATCGTATTTTGATCCTGTGATCAAGTCTTGGTTACTCCGGTTCCCCTCTGGGGCCGAGACCAATGAACTCCATTATCACTTATGTATTTTCAACGGTAGAGTTTCTACACTCCATAGATTAAGGTGTGGAGCTCTGCTGTTCCTCAAAGATTAATGCAAAGTACTACTATTTTCTATTCAATTCATCTTATTTCGCTTCTAAGATATTCATTCGCACTTCAACCTGAATGTGATGAACGTGACAATCATCATCATTCCCTATGAACGCGTGCCTGACAACCACTTCCGTTCTACATTAGATTGAATGAGTAACTCTTAGATCTCTTAATCAGAATCTTCGTGGTGTAAGCTACAATGATGGCGGCATTCAAGAGAATCCGGAAAGTCTAAACCTTGTCTGTGGTATTCCGAGTAGGATTCAATGATTGAATGACTGTGACGAGCTTTAAACTCGTGATTGCTGGGCGTAGTGACAGACGCAAAAGGATAGTAAATCCTATTCCAGCATGATCGAGAACCGACAGATAAATAGCCGTGCCGTGACAGGGTGCGTTGACCATTTTCACTGAGAGGATAGGATGTAACCATTGACAAGGGTGATGCCTCCAGACGATTAGCCGTGCCGTGACAGGGCATTTGGATCATTTTCCCGAGAGAAGACCGAAAGTAGCCCTTGACAATGGTGATGCATTACATAAAGCCAGCCATGGAAAGGAGTAAGACTGATTGGATGAAGATAGCAGGAAAGCAGAGGTTCAGAGGAACGAAAGCATCTCTATTCGCTTATCTGAAATTCTCACCAATGATTTACATAAGTATTTCTATCCATATTTTATTAATTATTTTCGAAAACCCCATTACTATTTTATATCCGCTTGACTGAGATTTACAAGGTGACCATAGCTTGCTTCATACCAACAATCTCCGTGGGATTCGACCCTTACTCATGTAAGGTATTACTTGGACGACCCAATGCACTTGCTGGTTAGTTGTGCGAAGTTGTGAACCATGGTATTGGCATCATGTTTTTTGGTGCCATTACCAGGGAAAGAAAGAGCGATGAATTTTACATAATCAAAGTATAATCACAATTTCTGCGCACCAACAGGCTGTCTGGAAATGCCTAAGGTGCTTGATAGGCTCTTGAGCAGGTAAGCCATGAAACTTGGGCATCAAGTTGATCAGTGCGGTTTTTAGTTCAAAATCTGCAGCTGCAGTTGGGTGATGCACTTGATACGGATGCAGTGTAAAATCTGGGGCTCCTGCCTCCTGGAGAGTAATCCTCCTAGGTTCTGCCATGTTTCCTACACGTAAATCAACTGGATCAGTAGTAAATGAGCTTGTCTCGCTCTCAGATGGCGGTTTAGATTCGTCCTCAGATGAGACTGGTGAATTGATAATAACCACTTCACCACCCTTGAAGGCTAACCGACGTCAAGTTCGTCTAATATGTGAAAGAGTTCTTTCAATTTCAAGATCAAATGAGACTAAACTCGGATTAGGCAATGAACGCGTCATTCAATGAGAAAGACATGTAACTCATGGTAACAGAAATAAAAATAAAATATGCAAATAAAAATAAAATATATACACTAATTAATAATTTAGCACACTATTGCAACTCCCCGGCAACGGCGCCAAAAATTGGTGCGTGGCAGAAGTTAACCAATTAAGAGATTTTATTTAAGAGAACAGCATTGCGCGTATAGCTCTTAATCGGCTAAGATCTGTCTCACCAATTTAAAAAGGGTTGTCACAAATTTTAGAAATAAAATACTGGGAGTATGAGTCCCAGGTCGTATCCCAACAAGTTGCAGGAAAGAGTGCTATTTTATTAATCAGAAAATTCCCAGGAAGTTGAGTTTTGCTAATGAGAAATTAAAATAATTGTGCATTAAAGAAATAAAAATAAACTAAGAATAATTATTGATTTTCTAAATAAAAGGCCTTGACTGGGAGAATAATTAAGTGGAACTTCTATCCTTGTTGGGATCTTCTCAAATGTGGTGTAAAAAGGTTGTTGTTCTCACTCGATTACCCCTTACTAAATAAGGGAATGTATGGTGATTGAACTAACTCTTACCCTCAGATCCTAGTCCTCTCCCTTGGAGAGGTCCAGTGTTAGTAGGTATGGAATTAGCTAACAACGTCCAGTTTAACCAAGCACTTGAGCATTCCAACTCAAGTATCGTCTCTTAATCAACTCCCATGTCAAGTAGAAATTCTACTCCATTGACATGAAATTAATAATCATAAAAATATGAGGAGACATAATTAAATAAAATAAAATAGAGAATTGAAATCAATTAAAATAAAAATACTTCTATATATTGATAAATTCGAAACGCAACATAATTGTCTGAACAGAATCAATGAGTAACTAATTAAAAATAAGGGAATAAGGAAACGAACTAAAGTAATGTCTTCAACGGAGGTAATGACTCTCAGCATCCAAAAATCCAAACAAAAACATAAACTATCAATGTAATGCAACTCTAAAAACTCAGATCTGAAACTAAGTGTAATCCTAATGTGATGAATCTGAATGTTTGTGGATGCCTCTTGAGTTTCTGCATGTTTGCTAGGTTTAGTATGTGTTTCTGGGCCGAAAACTGGGTCAAAAAGCGGCCCAAAATCGCCCCCAGCGTATTCTGTTATTTTTGCAGATCGCGCAGGTCACGCGTACGCGTCATCCACGCGTTCGCATCAGTCAGCGATTTTTCTTGTCACGCGTTCGCGTGGTTCACGCGTTCGCGTCACTCGTGCAGACTCCAATCCACGCGTTTGCGTCAGGCACGCGTCCGCGTCGCTGCGAATTCTTCATTTCGCGCGTTCGCGTGGGCCATGCGCTCGCGTCATTACTCGCTGGTCATCTCCTTAGTTTCTTGTGTTCCTTCTATTTTTGCAAGCCTCCTCTCCAATTTACAAGTCATTTATGCCCTATGAAGCCTGAAACACTTAACACACGGATCACGGCATCGAATGGGATAAAGGAGAACTAAAATATATAATTAAAGGTCTCTAGGAAGCAAGTTTTCAACCATAGAGTGATTTTGGGAAGGAATTGTAAATACATGCTTATCATATGAATAAGTAGGTAAAGATTTGAGAAAACCACACAATTAAACACAATATAAACCATAAAATAATAGTTTATCAAGGAGGATAATGCGCAACCTTCAAGGCATAGTATGAATGATAAAATGTTGGAAGAGGATGATCAAGAGGCAAGCTCCACTAATGAAGAATGTGTGGAAGAAGTTGGTGGGAAAAGAATTAAAGTTGAAGAAGCTTGCCAAGAGGTGGAGGTAGTCAAAGAAGAGCACAAGAAAGTGGAACTTGCAAGATCATTAGGACCACCCCTTCCTAAGTCACCATCCTACACAACATTCAAGTGGGTAAAATCCCTATCCCTAAGCTTTACTTTCTCACTTGAATATGGTTTGATTGAAAATGATGGTCAACTTAGATCTCTTTGTGGAGTTAAGAGTAGAAGAGATTTGTGTAGTGGTTGGAAACATCACTCTAAGTTCATGATGGTTGCATGCTCAAAGTTGAATACCAATGGTTGGTGTAGAACCAAATTGCATGGGTCTAGGAGAATGTTTGGATGCTTAGTTGAGAATTCACAAGCCTTGTCACCCAGATTTAACTATGGTAGTCAACAAGAAGATGGGTCCAAGAACAAGGTTTGGGACCCCGGAATTCATTTCAACAATCAAAACTCTTGGGGCCTTGTCATTTACTTAAGCTTACTTGAAGGCTTTATGCGCCTAATTTGGGATCCCGGTGGACATTGGAGATGCAAACATTGGTGGGGATTCAAGGATGAATTCAAGCATAAGCCACCATAGAAAGGACCCCACCAAATGTCCAACTTAAGGACTTAAACTAAAAGTGCTAGGTGGGAGACACCCCACCATGGTAAACTCTTTCCATTCTCTTGTATATATAATCAATGAATGAATCAAGTTGCCATTGTTAGTAGTTTTCTTCTTTGCATACTCTTGTTTTAGTATTTTAGTTGTTAGCTTGTTTGATTAGATTTGTGCCTTAAGTTGTAGAGTAGTTGTTGTTGAGTAGTGTTTTACTTGAAGTGTAAGTTTTGTTTGCTTTGTATTTGAAAATTTTTCCAAAAACTAAAAAGATTTGTTGTTAAATTTGAATTTTGATTGTTTTAGAATGCTTGTAGATTAGGAGAGTGCCCTGTTTCTATTTCAAAAAAAAAAAAAATGGCGCACCACGCGTAGGCGTGGCCGACGCGTACGCGTCGTATGCCATATTGGGACTCCCAATACAAAAACCCAGGAGTTGCACGAACATCGCGCGAGCACTGTGCGTTTCGCACAAACTAGACCTCCGCGTATGCGTGGGCGATGCTTATGCGTCGCTTGTCCATCCTGCCATCCATGCGCACGCGTGGGGGACGCGTACGCGTCGCTTCCACGCCCTGTTTTTTCCCCCTTTCTTCTTTCTTCTCTCCTTCTTCTTTCTTTATACCTTTCTTCTTTTCTCATCTTCCTTTCTTACTTTCTTCCTCTCCTTTCAAAATTCTATTTTTATCAATTTTATTTTTCTCATCTTTCATTTTCTTTCGTTTATTGCATTTGCATACTTTTATTCATTGCATTTTAATTTTGTTTTTGTAGCTTATTCTTCTTTTCTTTTCTAAATTTTTTATTTTAATAATGGTGTTGAATTCTCTTACTCAATTGTTGAGAATTTCTTGGTTAATCTTGGTGCTTCTAGACTTATTTGATATTGATGTGTAATAAAATTTCTAATTCAATGCTTAACCTTTGATGATCCTTGTATCCTTTGTGCATTGATATGAGCTTACATGTCTTTCATGACCCACTCTTTCTTGTTTGAACTTGATGCTTGACATGCTCTTCATGTTATTCACTTATGCTTTGACTTTTCTCTTGCATCACGTATTGGTTGATATGCCCTTTACCTATATTGTTCTCTCACTTACATGTGTAGCTAACATGTAGTGAGAACCTTACTCTTATTTGGCATTAGCCCCCGCCTATGTTCTATTTGCTTTGATATCTTTGTTGTAGGCTTAATTTTCTTTCTTTTTCTTTCCTTTGAGGTTGGCCACCAAAAGAAGGAAAGGAAGAGATTTTAAATGGGGCAACAAACAAGTTCATACGCACAATCTTTTGAATGAGCTCATCAGTTGTAGCAACCCGTCCACCTTTCTCTTCTTTGCATGCACTGAGGACGGTGCAAATTTTTAAGTGTGGGGAGGTCGTCCGACCGATCTCCATGGGTAACAACTTCCTTTTTCAACACCAAATTTTTATTTTCTATGTTAGCTAGTTGTTGCATTGCATGTTAGGGTGCATGTTAGTTAGAATTTGTACATATTTTTACCACTTCCCTTTTATGTTAGGACTACATGGTTAGGGTGGTAATTTCTTTTCCAAGAAAAATTGTTTTAGGGCACCCTACCAATTTGAAAAAAAATTTTGTTGAACTTGCTTGGAAGAATTTATTTTGGAACATGGTTTTTGGGCCAAGAACACAAGCATGTGAGTTTTGAGCCTAATTGTGTGGTTACATCTTATAACCACTTATTTTCCATTCTTGTGTGCATTGTTCTCTTTCTATGATTGTAATCTTTGCTTTGTTTGATTCTATATATCCATTATTCCATGTATACATGCATTTATATGATTGAGGCCATCATTTGATTTAGCTCACTTACCCAAATAGCCTACCTTTCATCAACCATTGTTAGTCAATTTTGAGCCTATTTAATCCCTTTTGTTCTTAATATTAGCACATCACTACCTCTAAGTGAAAAATAATAAATGTCCTTCATTTGGATCTTTGATTAGCTTAGGCTAGTGAGGGTGTGTATCATTTGGGTATGGGAAACTTGGGACATTGGTTGAGGTAAAAGTGCATTTTGTATTTTTGAAAAATCATGGGATTGGGTACATGCTTATGCACTAAATATGTAAATCCATATGCATTGGTATGTTTGTATGTACCTTGTTGTGAAAAAAAATGTGAAAAAAATATATAGAAAAATAAAAGAAACAAAAACATATAGAAAAAAAATGCAATAAAAAGGGGATAAAAATGCCCCAAAGTAAAGTAACAATAACAATGCATATGGAATGTGAATTAAAGAGAATGCACGAGTATGTGAAAAAAGTGGGAATCATGGGTAGCTAGGTTGTGTATTAGAATTGTATATGTTGTTATATGTGTTAGGTGAGAGCTTAGGCTAATTAAAGATGTAAATTTTAAGCTCACTTAGCCATATATGCATCTCTACCTTTACCCTAGTCCCATTACAACCTATGAATAAGTCCTCATGATGAATGTATGCATGCATTGAATAATTGTTGATTGTTAGAAGAAAAATAAATCATGGAAAACATGATTAGAAGATAATTGAGTGAATCAATCCTATACACTTGAGTGACTAGAGCGGATACACTTTCGGTGACGGTTCGATGCTCAATTCCTTGTTCCCAGCTTTCATGAGCGTTCTTGTTGCAAGTCTATTTGAACTTCATTTTGATATTTGAATTGGTAGAATTCATGAATCATCATATGATCTTAGCCCTACTTGTTCATACATGCTCTTGGAGATTGATTTGCTTTTGACCAAGTAGGTAAAATCATTTTGCATTTAGTTGCATTCATATAGATAGGTGCATATAGTTTATTTGCATTGAATAAATGTTCATACCCCTTTTCTGTCCTTCTTTATTCTTAGCATGAGGACATACTTGGTTTAAGTGTGGGGAAGTTTGATAAACTCCAATTTTGTGGTTTATCTTGTGCTTAATTTGGGGGATTTTATCAACTTTTCTCACATTTATTCAATGAAATAGCATGGTTTTGTAATTCTCCTTTAATTTGTGCTTAAGTGTAAAAACATGCTTTTTAAGCCTTAAAATAGCTAAATTTAATTCACTTTAATTCCATTCGATGCCTTGATATGTTTGTTAAGTGATTTCAGGTTTAGAAGGTAAAGATTGGATTGAAGGAATGAAGGAAAAGCATGCAAAGTGGGAGAACTCATGAAGAAATGAAGGAACCGCAAAGCTGTCAATCCTGATCTCTTCGCACTCAATTGATCATAACTTGAGCTACAGAGATTCAAATGAGGTGGTTTTAGTTGTGTTGGAAAGCTAACATCCGGGGATTCAAAATGATATAAAGTTTACCATAGTTGCCTGGCGTATAGGGACGTGTACGCATGCAACATGCGCACGCATTGCAGGATCAGCGTGGGTCCATTTTAGCAAAATGTGGCCAGCGATTTCTAGCTTATTTTGGGCCCAATCCAACTCATTTATGATGCTATTGAACCCAAGGATTGAAGGGGGAATGAACCAAGTAGCCATAATAGAATTTTGTATCATGTTGTAGGTAGAATTCTAGAGAGAGAAGCTCTCACTTCTCTCTAGAATTTAGGGTAGTTTAGGTCAAATTCTCTTGGATCCAACTTTTGATTCTTGTTTTGATTTAGCTTTCCCTCTTAATTTCTTGTTATTAAATCTTTGATCTTCTAGTTTTACTTGTTAATTTCTTATTTTGCTCTCTTTTATATTGATGAAGCATTGTTGAATCTTGATTTCTTTGAATGCAATCTTATGTTTCCAAGTCTCTTTTATGTTATCTCCATTGTTATTGTTGATGTTAGTTGCGGGTTTTGTTAATTCTTGCATTTTGTGATGTTTACTTTTATTGCACTCTAGGTATTTGATGAAATGTTTCCTTTGATTATGGAGTAGTTTTCTTGACTCTTAGCCTAGGCTAAGGGAATTGAGTGACCTGGAGTCATTGGGTCTTATTGAATTGGTGATTTGAGAACCCTTGGTGGTCAATTTGATAACCATTGCTACTAGCCTACTACTAGGTCAATTAATAGATAGGTTAGGATTTATGGATTAATGTTGATCAAGCCATTTGATATACTTCAAGCATAGAAGTACACTTAATGAGCTTGATTCCTCATAATTGTCAATATATGAGTTGTTTGCCTTTCTTTATTAGTTCTTGTCATTTACTTTCTTATTATTTACTTTTCTTGTTAACTACAAATCAAACCCCTTGTTCTTCATAGCCAATAATTGAGCACTTCATTGCAATTCCTTGTGAGACGACCCGAGGTTTAAATACTTCGGTTAATTCTTATTGGGGTTTGTACTTGTGACAACCAATATTTTTGCATGTGAGGATTCTTTGTCGGTTTAGAACTATACTTGCAACAAGATTTCATTTATGAAATTCTAAACCATACAAAGAAACCGAGCATCACTTGCCCTCAAGCAACCAAAACAATATAGGACTAGGAAGAGAAAATGTCTGAGACTTGAATTGTCATTTAAGCTCACGTCTAATTACTAAATAGGACTTATGACACTCTAATTCTGAATAGCTTTGGCATCTCACTTTCCTTTGAAGCTCAGAAATATCAGTATCCTTCAGAACTAGAACTCGGGTGATGTTATAAATTCTCTTCTTTAGGCTCTAATTGATTCTTGAACACAGCTTTTTCTTTTCTTTTCTTGGTGCTTTGTACCTTGAGCCTAGCCGTGACTCTAAGTATTTTGTCTTCAAGCTTAGGTTGATACAACAACACCACAAGTACTTAACTGGGAAACTCCTTTGAGTTCTAATTTTTTTTTCTTTATATTTCTCCCAGACAGTGGTGCTCAGAGCCTTTGGCATACTCTGTAACAGCAATTGGTTAGGACATTAAGTGTTCAGTTTCAAGGGTTGCTTGAAACTTTCACACCACAAGCATATGATTAGGGAAAACTACTCTTTTAAGCTTTAGATCAGTTTTGACCCTCCTAACCATTGGTGCTCAAAGCCTTGGACATTTTTCTTTTGATTTTTCTTTTTTTTCTTGTTGTTGTTTGTTTTGCTTCAAGAATCTATTCTTTTCTTATTTCAAAGAATCAATAATACTTCTCTAAGTCCCTGTTCTTCGAGGACCAATATACTTAACTCCAAAATCAAATATGCACGGTTGAGTCATACATTCAGAAACAGAGATAGTACCACCACATCAAAGTAATCAGAATACACAATATATACTCAAAATCTCATGCATTTCACAACTTTTTTTTCTTTTAATTTTTGTTTAAGCTCAGTAAGTGATACACAAGACATCCTTTTAAATAAAACATAAAATATTGAAATAAATAACTAAACTAGAAAGTAAGAAAATCCTACTAGTGGTCATGCAACTCAGAGTGGAAACCATAAAATAAATGAAATATTGAAAAACAAGAATACGATAAGAGAGATGAGGGTGAAACTCAACCACCTCAGTCATGGTGGCTGGTGCTCTCTCCGGAGGGTCCTTTTTGGTGCTTCAACTCTTCCAACTTGCGCCCCTACTTCTTCTGTTCCTCTGTTAGCTTATGGAGGATGGTGGACTGGCTCTTGTGCTCCTGCTTTAGCTGGTCCATAGTGGAGATCAACTGCCTAATGGATACCACCAGCTAAGTCCAATACTAACGCAGAGGAAGATCTTGCTCTTGAGGCCATTCAGGCTGCTTCCTCTAAGGAGGAGGGACTGGCTTCTGAGGTGGTGCTTGCCCCGGTTCTCGAGTGTATTCCATGCTCTTCTTGGTGATTGGGCTGTCAACTGTAATCAATATATCTCTATTAATCTTGACTTTGGTTGCCTCACATAAGCAGAAGATAAGGTGAGGGAATGTTAACCTAGAGAGGGTTAAGGTCTTTGTTGCAATATTGTAGATCTCCAAAGGGATCACTTGATGAACTTCCACATCATTGTCAAGCATAATGCAGTGAATTATTACAGCTCACCTCACAGTGACCTCAGATCGGTTGCTAGTAGAAAGGATGGAGCACTGAATAAACTCCAGCCATCCTCTGGCAACAGGCTTGAGATCATTCCTTCTCAGCTAAAATGGCTGGCCCTTGGCATCCTTCTTCTATTGTACTCTGGGGAAGCATATGTCCTTGAGGACTTGGACTCTCCTATTGTAAGAATAAGGGTCATCTCTAGATAGAGGCAACTAAAGTATCTCCCTTACTCTTTCCAAGTCAAACTACAGAGTCTTTCCTCGGACCATAGTGCGCCAAGTCTTAAATTCAAGGTACTCCTTCTTGTGTTTGTCCGTCATCCATAGATTTGCATAAAATTCTCGGACCTTTAGAACTTCGATTTCAGTTATTGGGTTGGCCAGAACTTCCCAACCCCTAATTCAAATTTGCTCTTGAATTTCCAGGTACTCATCAGCCTTCAGTTCAAATTTTACTTCTGGTATCAGCTTCTTCTTGCTAACAATATTGTAGTAATGTTCCTCATGAAGCTTGGTGTAAAACTGGTGGAGCTCATGTGGTATTATTGAAGGAGCTTGTTCTTTCCTCTTTCTTGAAGAGGATTTCCCAACCTTTGGTGCCATGGAGAGTTTGAGGAGAGTGAAAAGCAGAGCGGCCCAACACCAAACTTAAAATTTTTGCTCATCGTCGAGCAAAGACCAGATGGGGGAGAAGAAGATACGATGGAGACGAAAGTGAGAGAGAAGAGAAGAGTGAAGGTGTGAGGAGAGGTGGGAATTGAAGTGCTATTTATAGGGGTGGGGGGATGTGAATTCGGCCATGAGGGGGGAAGAAGAATATAAAGTGAATTTTGAATTAATGGTAGGATGATAAGAAAAAATATGAGTAGAATAATAGTGATATGAAAACAATCTGGACATGGAGAAGAATGACTAAAGAAAGAGAAAGTGGAAGATCAAATAAAAAAGATGTGGTATGAAAAAGATATGAAAAGAGAATAGGAAGATATGGTTTGAGATTTAGAAGATTTGGTATGGAAGTCACCCCCTACTGGTGTGAAATGCCCTGTGATGAGGGAAAATCGATTCCACACAAACTCACCGGCAAGTGTACCGGGTCGCATCAAGTAGTAATAACTCACAAGAGTGAGGTCGATCCCACAGAGATTGATGGATTAAGCAACTTTAGTCAGGTGATAAATTTAGTTAAGCTGATAGTTGATGTTTTGAGTGGAAATTTATTAACAGAATGTAAATTGCTATGAATCTAAACAGCAGAATATAAATTAACTGAAAAGTAAATGACAGGAAAGATAAATTGATGAAACTTAAAGTGCAAGAAATTTAAAAGAGCTGAAACTTAAATTGCAAGAAATGTAAATAACTGAATCTTAGAGTACAAGAAAGTAAAAATTTAGAATCTAAATTGCAAGAAAACTTAAATTGCATGAATTATAAAGGGAATTGGGTGCAGGAATTTAGACAAAAATACAAGTCGAATAAAAATTGAAATCAGAAAAGTTTTAAATGAAGAAAATCAGAGAAGGTGATTCACCAGGGATCGGAGATATTCTAATCCTTCATGAATCAATTGGGTCTCAAATCCTTCTTCAATCATTTGAGTAGATCTATGGTGGATTGAAATTGATGGATCCCAATTCCTTGGCAATCCAATCTCTCTAATCACAATTAATCTTGCCAATTCCTTGATCTAATTGTCATGAGAAGAGGTTAAGTGCAAATCTCTCATCCATAAGCCACACTAACTCTCAAGATCCCAATTCCTCCCGAATGGTGTTGATCAAGAGAATAGTGAAGGATAGAGCTCCAATTCTAATGCAAGTGATTCCCCTTCCGAGACTCACACAAGCATTCAATTGAATTCAACCCCCTTCCAGAGTAGTGAAGAATTCTAAATCAAAACAGAAGATATCCAATTGCTACAAAAATGGATTGAGAAGAAGAAGAATTTCATTGATTAATTGAAATTACAATAGAGCTCCTCCCCCTAACGAATTTGGGGTTTAGTTCATCATTGCTCAAGTAAAACCAAAAACAGAAAGTTGTAGAGAGAAAATGCAGAAGGAAAATTCAAAAAGAAAAATTACAAGATCTGATCTGCTAACTAACTCCTAGGCAAAATTCCCTACTGACTCCCACTCTCACTTTTCTAAATCAAATTCTTCTTTATTTATACACTTTCAATTGTGCCTTCAGGTTCTTGGATTAGGCCTCTTGATCTTTGTTGGGGTTAATTGGGTTGGTGCCAAATGCAATTGAGGAGAAGAGTGTGCCAATTGTGCCTTTCTGGTATTGAAGTTGGAGTCAATGTTTTCAGCCAAACGTTGAGTCAAACGTTCTTGTGAAAAATTAGATTCTGGTACTGCCATCAACGTTTAACTCAACGTTGGAGTACCAACATTCGCCTATCCACGCGTACGCGTGACCTGTGCTTCTGTGTGCTTGGGGTCAGAATACTCATCCACGCGTGCGCGTACTATACGCGTGCGTGTGGATGCAAATCCCCAAATTCCAGTTTTTAAAGCCTTGCGAAGACATTGGACTCAGCGTTTGAGTGGAAACGTTCCCTCAAAATTTTCTTCATCTACGCGTGTGCGTCATGTACGCGTGCGCGTCGTTATACTTTTTCAAAATTGAGATTTTGGAGTTCAGATCGTGCACGTTGGCACTAGCGTTGGTCTCAACGTTGGAGTGCCAAAGTTGCTCTCACCACGCATGCGCGTAATGTACGCGTGTGCGTGGATTGTCAGAATTTCCAATCCACGCGTGCGCGCATAGCGTGCGTACGCGTCGCTGCAATTTTTCCATTTTCCAGAAAGCATTTTTACCTAAACAACGTTGGGGGTAACGTTGGCTTGCCTACGTTCCCTCCAACATAGGCACCACTTTTGCAATTGCCTCCCACATTTGAGGTAGCGTTGGTGGATCAACTTGGCCACCAACGTTACTTCCTCTGCTTGCTTCTTCCTTTGCTTTTTCCTCTTCTTTCTTGCTCCTTTCTTGCTTCATTTCCTCCTAAAATCAATCAAACAAAATGCCTTAAAGTTTTCTATAATCATAAGGTGTTTGCAATCATTCATAACATCCATTAAAAGTAGCTTAAAACCTTATGAAAAAGCTCAATAACAACCATGTTTACTTGACTTAGGAGATGCATGAATTTCCAATCCAAATTGCTTACTTCTTGCTTAAGAAAGTGCATAAAACCTACTAAAAACTAGTGAAAAATGCTAGTGAAACTAGCATAAGATGACTTGTCATCACACCACCAAACTTAAAACTTGCTTGTCCCCAAGCAAGCACTAAAATGAGAAACAGGCATAAAAACAGATAAGCATATGTCCTTATTAGTAAGTAATTGAATGTGGATCATGGAGTTTTATGCAGACAGAATACAGTCCAGTTATTACAACTTCCAGATTTAAAATGCTCTCTCAAGTACTAACTAGAGTTGCTGTGATGAAACCTTTATTCTTTATTGATCCTTGTTAGAATTTTCTTTCTTTCCTTTGCTTTAGAAACTTATTTTTCAATTGTAGCTCAGTGTCAAGTGTTGCAGCAGTTTTTTAGCTCAATTTTCAATCAACACATCTTTACTACAGACACTTGGCTCACAATTCTTCTTAAAAATATTGATGCCCAACACCTCTTTGGGTTACTAAATGTCTTGTAACTAGGTTGCTCTTGATAATGGACTTTTGGTTGATAATCCTGGGTTAGTTAACCCAAGTTACCAAGTGTTAAAATACTCGTTAGAACCTAGTCATCCAAGCAGATCCTAGCACAGAGACACCACAGGCATGTGTCTTAAGGTCTAAGCTATTGGTATCTAGCCTTTATTCTTTGTTTCTTTCATTCTTTTGTTGCCAATTCTTGGCTTTTATTTCTTTCCTTCTTACTTTTTCTTCTCTTCCAAGGATATTATTTGTCAAAGATTCACAACAGCACTTAAGCTTACACCAAAAGAAACATTCTATCCTGTAGCTTTATTCTTGAACTTGCTAAACTAGTCAAGCAATTACCACCACTGATCTTCATTCTTATTTCCACCATATTGGACAATTACTTTCTATTTCAGTCATTTTCTCTTATTGAATCAAAAGGGGTATAAGACAAACATTCAAGCAGATGGAAATGAAAACAAGCACCTATACTAGAACATTTATCAGACATCAGAAATTGCACTAATTCAGACTAATCAGCAGGGTACACAGAAACTTCCAATTTAGAATATTTCAAAGCAAAAGGAATTAAGTGACAATACAACCTCTTGGGAGTGTCTTCCACCTTTCCTTTTGTTATCATCATCTATAGCTTTTGTATTTCTTTTTTATGATGATGTATGATCCTTTCAATAGATTGAATGCTTTCCTATATACTCATTGGAAGTTGCTTGCTTCCCAAGCACTTAAGAAAACAGTTAGCATGCATGAATTGTTGTAGGTTATTGAACTTACTTTGGTGTGGGAACACCAAACATAGTCCCTTGCTACTATCTATAGTAAGATTATGCATGAAACCTTGTGATTTTATTAAGTAAACCAGAAAAAAGAATTTCAAGTAATCTGTCAAGAGATTTCCCTGCTTGCTTTGGAATTTATGACTCCTGATATTTTTCAAAGAGTTATAGTGTCTTTCCATTAGATTTAGGTGGGACACCAAACTTAAAATCACACAATTACCTTTTTTATACTTCTTTTTGGTGAACACCAAACTTAATTCCTTACAATACAGGGAAATTCTTGAACGTTTATTAAACTAGCTATGAAAAAAAACTACCTCAGGTTGGGTTGCCTCCCAATAAGCACTTCTTTATCGTCATTAGCTTGACGTCCTTCATCCTTGTTCATCCTAGCTCCTGAATGTTCTCTTCTTTGTTCCAAGATCCTCCCAGGTAATGCTTGGATCTGTGACCATTTGCTGTGAATGTGTCATTTGTAGCTTCATTCAGAAGTTCAAGGCTTCCATATGGAGAAACCTTGGTCACCAGATAAGGTCCAGTCCATTTGGACTTGAGTTTGCCAGGAAAAACCTTGAGCCTGGAGTTATATAAGAGCACTTGTTGTTCTGGTTTAAACTCCCTTTTCAAGATTTTCTTGTCATGCCACTTTTTAGCTCTCTCCTTGTATATCTTTGCATTCTCATAAGCTTCCAATCTGAACTCATCCAGCTCATTGAGTTGCAGTAGCCTTTTCTCTCCTGCTGCTTGAGATTCAAGATTGAGGAGCCTAGTGGCCCAATATGCTTTGTGTTCAAGTTTCACAGGAATGTGACAGGATTTACCATAGATTATCTGAAAGGGTGACTTTCCAATTGGAGTTTTGAATGCTGTTCTATATGCCCATAAAGCATCATCCAACTTTCTGGCCCAGTCTTTCCTTGTGATCCCAACTGTCTTCTCTAAGATTCTCTTCAGCTCTCGATTTGCCAATTCAGCCTGCCCATTAGTTTGAGGGTGGTATGGTATGGCCACTTTGTGAATTACTCCATATTTGTGAAGCAGTTTTTTCATTTGTTTATTACAAAAATGGCTACAACCATCATTAATAAGGCCTTTAGGCACCCCATATCTGGTAAAAATGTGTCTCTTAAGAAATTGAAGGACAATTGGTGCATCACATGTGGTCGTGGCTATCGCCTCCAGCCATTTGGAGACATACTCCACTGCTACTAGAATGTATTTGAAGGAATAGGATGGAGGAAAGCGCCCCATGAAATCCATACCCCGGAGATCAAATAGTTCTACTTCCAGAATAAATTTTTGAGGCATTTTGTTCCTCTTTGTTAGCCCTCCAGCCTTTTGACATTCATTGCATTGGTGCATAAATTCTCTGGCATCTTTGAATATAGTTGGCCAATAAAATCCACTTTGAAGCACTTTAGCAGCTGTTCTTTCTGACCCAAAATGTCTGGCATAAGCTGAACTATGACAGTGCCACAATATGTCTCTCATCTCATTTTCAGGGATACACCTTCTAATCATCCCATCTGGACACCTCTTAAACAAGAATGGCTCGTCCCACAAGAATTTCTTGGCTTTATTACACAGCTTCTTAACTTGTTGCTTGGTAAAATCTTGAGGAATTTTTCTTTCCACCTTGTAGTTTGCAATGTCAGCAAACCAAGGTGCTTGCTGTACTTGGAGAAGATGTTCATCTGGGAACTTTTCATTCACTGGTTGTGGTGTATCTTGGTTGGCCTCTTGTGGTAATCTTGACAAATGATCTGCCACTTGATTCTCGCTTCCTTTCCTATCCTTTACCTCAATGTCAAATTCTTGTAGCAGCAATACCCACCTGATAAGCCTTGGCTTGGAATCCTGTTTAGACATTAAATACTTGAGAGCAGCATGATCAGTGTATACTATAACTTTTGAAACAATCAAGTATTGTTTAAATTTGTCAAATGCATACACAATAGCTAAAAGCTCTTTCTCTGTAGTGGTATAATTCTTTTGTGCCTCATTTAACACCTTGCTTTCATAATATATGACATGGTGCAGCTTGTCTTTCTTTTGCCCCAATACAGCACCAATTGCAACATCACTTGCATCACACATAAGTTCTCATCAGTGCTGTAGTGGGTTCCTCTTTCAAGGTTTCAAAGGCATGCTTGCAATTGTCATCAAAGATGAAAGGATTATCAACCACTAGCAAATTGCTTAGTGGTTTAGCTATTTTTGAAAAGTCTTTGATGAATCTTCTGTAAAAACCAGCATGACCAAGAAAACTTCTCACTGCTTTTATATTGACTGGTATAGAAAGTTTCTCTATGATCTCTATCTTAGCTTTATCAACTTCTATACCTTCGCTTGAAACCTTATGCCCAAGAACTATCCCTTCAGGAACCATGAAATGGCATTTCTCCCAATTCAAGACCAGATTAGTTTCTTGGCATCTTTTTAAGACAAGAGTTAAATGATGCAAGCAAGTATTAAATGAATTGCCAAAGACAGAGAAATCATCCATGAAGACTTCCAAAAATTTTTCTATCATGTCGGAAAATATAGAAAGCATACACCTTTGAAAAGTAGCAGGGGCATTGCACAGCCCAAAGGGCATCCTTCTGTAGGCAAAGACTCCGAACGAACATGTGAAGGAGGTCTTTTCTTGATCCTTGGGTCTACCACTATCTGATTGTATCCAGAGTACCCATCCAAAAAGTAATAGTAGGCATGACCAGCCAATCTTTCCAGCATCTGATCAATGAAGGGGAGAGAGAAGTGATCTTTTCTTGTGGCCTCATTCAGTCTTCTATAGTCGATGCACATTCTCCACCCTGTCACTGTCTTTGTGGGAATGAGTTCATTCTTCTCATTGAAGATGACAGTCATGCCACCTTTCTTTGGCACCACTTGGACCGGACTCACCCAAGAGCTGTCAGAGATTGGGTATATGATTCCAGCATTCCACATCTTTATTACCTCTTTTTGAACCACTTCCTTCATGGTTGGGTTGAGTCTTCTTTGAGGTTGCACCACAGGTCTTGAGTCCTCTTCTAACAGAATTTTGTGCATGTAGATGGCAGGGCTTATACCCTTGATATCATCAATCATCCATCCCAAGGCTGTCTTGTGAACTTTCAACACTTCAATCAGCTTTGTTTCATCTTCCATGTTTAAGGAGGAATTGATGATCACTGGCAAGGTTTCTTCTTCTCCAAGGAATGCATACTTGAGATGAGGAGGGAGGGGTTTCAATTCTTGCTTTGGCATTTCCTCTGTTTTTCTTTCAAAGGAGACTTCAGCTACTTTTTCTATGATGGCTTGTTCTTCTTCTATTTCCTTTTCTTGTTCCTCCTGGTTGTTGGCTTCCAATAACTCCTCCTCCACTTCTTCTATCATTTCCACCCTCATGTGCTTTTCCTTTTCAAGAGGATATTGCATGGCCTTGAAGACATTGATAATCATTTTTTCATCATGCACCCTGAGGGTCATTTTACTTTTCTCTACATCAATGATGGCTCTTGCTGTTGCCAAAAAAGGTCGTCCCAATATAATTGAATTGTGTCCCTCTTCTTTCATGTCTAAGATGACAAAGTCTGCAGGGAAAATGAATTCTCCAATCTTCACCAATAAATTTTCTACAACTCCATTTGGTATCTTGAGTAATCTGTCAGCCATTTAAAGTGACATTCTGGTGGGTTTGACTTTCTCTATTGCAAGCTTTTTCATTAGTGAGAGGGGCATCAAATTGATGCTGGCTCCTAAGTCATAGAGAGCTTTTTCCAAGGTCATGTTGCCTATGGTGCAAGATATGATGAAACTCCCAGGATCTTTGAGTTTTGGTGGGAGACCTTTTTGAATCACTGTACTGCACTCTTGTGTTAACATCACTGTCTCCTTCTCATTCCAGCTTCTCTTCTTGTTGATGAGTTCCTTTAGAAATTTTGTATACAGAGGCATTTTCTCTAATGCTTCAGCAAGTGGGATGTTGATTTCCAGCTTCTTAAAAACCTCCGGAAACTTGGGAAATTGTTGATCCTTGAGCTCTCTTTGAAATCTTTGAGGATATGGCAGAGGAGGGATGTAATGCTTAACTTCCTTCCTATGTTCTTGTGGTTGCTCTTCCATGATTTACTTTCCTTTCTTTGAAGCTTGTGACTCATCCTCTTTCTTCTTGGAATTCTCTTGATCCTTTTCTTTAGTTGCCTCTTCTTTCTTGTTGTCAACCTTTCCACTTCTTAATTGAATGGCCTTGCATTCTTCTTTGGGATTGGGAATGGTATCACTTGGGAAAGAGTTGGTTGGCCTTTCAACTGGCTATTTGGAAAATTGTCCTATCTATCTTTCCAGGTTTCTCAATGAGGCTTCATGGTTCTTGTTAGCCAATTCTTGATGTTTTATCATCTTTTCCATCATCATCTCCAGGTTGAACATTCTTTGAGATTCTTGGGGTGGTTGTGGCTGAGTGTGGGATGTGGATGGTGGATGAAAGTTGTTTTGGTTAGTTGATGGGTTATTGGGTGGATAGAAGTTGGATGCAGGGTGGTTATTTTGTGATTTTCTATATGGATTTTGGTTAGTGTTTTGATGGTTTTGGTGGTTTGTGTTGCGGAAGTTGTTTTGGTTGGAGTTTCTCTGCCAAGGCTGATGGTTCTGATTCTCTCCCCACTTCAAATTGGGGTGGTTTCTCCAAGAGGAATTATAAGTGTCCCCATGAAAATTATTTGGTCCAGAACCTTGATTTTGCATGTATTGCACCTGTTCAAGCTGATGTTCTTCATAGCTTTGGTTAGTTGTGCTCACTGCTGCAGGTTGTAGTCCATCCATCCTCTTTGACATCATTTCTATTTGTTGCTGGAGTTGCTGGTGCATGAGTTTATTTTGAGCTAATATTGTATCAACTCCTTCAAGTTCAAATACACCTTTCTTTGGAGCTACTTGTCTTTCAGAGGAGTAGAAGTACTCATTATTGACCACCATGTCTATGAGATCATGTACCTCTTGAGCAGTTTTCATCATTTGCAAAGATCCTCCTGAAGAATAATCCAAATCTTTCCTTGAAGGCATGGACAAGCCTTCATAGAAATTCTGCAACTCCACCCATTAACTGAACATTCCTTCCGGACACCTTCTGATCAAAGCTTTATACCTCTCCTAGGCTTCATATAATGATTCTCCTTCTAGATGCCTGAAGGTTTGCACATCAATTTTTAGCTTAATAACTCTTTGAGGTGGATAGAATTTGGCTAGAAATTTGCTAACCAAATCATCCCAATTGGTGATGCTTTCTTTAAGGAAGGTTTCTAACCAATGTGTGGCTTTGTCTCTCAGTGAAAATGGGAATAACAAGAGTTTATAGATGTTAGGGTGGACTCCATTGGTTTTGACAGTGTCACAAATTCTAAAAAATATAGATAGATGTTGGTTTGGATCTTCAGCAGCACTTTCTCCATATTGACAATTATTCTGAACCAGGGAAATCAATTGAGGCTTGAGTTCGAAGTTATTAGCATGGACATTGGGGGTTAAGATACTGCTCCCACAATTTCTTGGGTTGGGGATAGTGTAAGAGGCTAAAACTCTCCTCTGAGGCTGACCATTGTTGTTGGCCACATCCTCAGGTGGATTGGGTAGGTTACCCTCCATTTCTTGATCTGCTTCTGATTCTTCTTCTCTAATAACTCCCTTCTCTCTTGCATTTCTTCTCAATCTCAAGAATGTTCTCTCTGGCTCAGAATCAAAAGAAGTGGATTCACCTCTTCTCCCTCCTGGCATACAAACACAAATACACCAAAAATTCAAATAGAACACTCTATTGCTAGAGTGAAGTTAATGTTAGCAGAAACAAAAACTCAAACAGTTAGAGTACTTAACAAAAACAAAAGAAAATGCTTAATCTAGATTATCACCTTACTTAATCATTGTTAATCTAAATCAATCCCCGGCAATGGCGCCAAAAACATGATGAGGGAAAATCGATTCCACACAAACTCACCGACAAGTGTACCGGGTCACATCAAGTAGAAATAACTCACAAGAGTGAGGTCGATCCCACAGAGATTGATGGATTAAACAACTTTAGTCAGGTGACGAATTTAGTTAAGCTGATAGTTGATATTTTGAGTGGAAATTGATTAACAGAATGTAAATTGCTATGAATCTAAACTGCAGAATGTAAATTAACTGAAAAGTAAATGATAGAAAAGATAAATTACTGAAACTTAAAGTGCAAAAAATTTAAAAGAGATGAAACTTAAATTGCAAGAAATGTAAATAACTGAATCTTAGAGTGCAAGAAAGTAAAAATTCAGAATCTAAATTGCAAGAAAACTTAAATTGCATGAATTATAAAGGGAATTGAGTGCAGTAATTTAGACAGCAATACAAGTTAAATAAAATTGAAATCAGAAAAGTTTTAAGTGAAGAAAATCAAAGAAGGTGATTCATCAGGGATCGGAGATATTTTCATCCTTCATGAATCAATTGGGTTTCAACTCCTTCTTCAATCATTTGAGTAGATCTATGGTGGATTAAAATTGATTGGATCCCAATTTCTTGGCAATCCAATCTCTCTAATCACAACCAATCTTGCCAATTTCTTGATCTAATTGTCATGAGACGATGTTAAGTGCTAATCTCTCATCCATAAGCCACACTAACTCTCAAGATCTCAATTCCTCCCGAATGGTGTTGATCAAGAGAATAGTGAAGGATATAGCTCTAATTCTAATACAAGTGATTCCCCTACCAAGGCTCACACAAGCATTCAATTGAATTCAACCCCCTTCCGGAGTGAAAAATTCTAAATCAAAACAGAAGATATCTAATTGCTACAAAAATGGATTGAGAAGAAGAAGAATTTCATTGATTCATTGGAATTACAATAGAGATCCTCCCCCTAATGAATTTGGGGTTTAGTTCATCATTGCTCAAGTAAAACCAAAAACAGAAAGTTGCAGAGAGAAAATATAGAAGGAAAATTCAAAAAAAAAATTACAAGATCTGATCTGCTAACTAACTCCTAGGCAAAATTCCCTACTGACTCCCACTCTCCCTTTTTTAAATCAAATTCTTCTTTATTTATACACTTTTAATTGAGCCTTCAGGTTCTTGGATTGGGCCTCTTGATCTTTGTTGGGGTTAATTGGGTTAGCGCCAAATGCAATTGAGGAGAAGAGTGTGCCAATTGTGCCTTTCTGGTATTGAAGTTGGAGTCAACATTTTCAGCCAAACGTTGAGTCAAACGTTCTTGTGAAAAATTGGATTCTGGTTCTGTCATCAACGTTTGACTCAACGTTGGAGTGCCAACATTCACCTATCCACGTGTACGTGTGACCTGTGATTCTGCGTGCTTGAGGTCAGAATACTCATCCACGCGTGCGCGTGGATGCAAATCCCCAAATTCCAGTTTTTAAAGCCTTGCGAAGACGTTGGGCTCAGCGTTTGAGTGGAAACGTTCCCTCCAACGTTGCTTCATTTACGCGTGCGCGTCATGTACGCATGCGCGTGGATTGTCAAAATATCAGCTTACGTGTACGCGTTGCATGTGCATGCGCGTCGTTATACTTTTTCAAAATTGAAATTTTGGAGTTCAGATCGCGCACGTTGGCACCAGAGTTGGTCTCAACGTTAGAGTGCCAACGTTGCTCTCACCACGCGTGCGCGTAATGTACGCGTGTGCGTGGATTGTCAGAATTTCCAATCCACGCATGTGCGCATAGCGTGCGTACGCGTCCCTGTGATTTTTCCATTTTCCAAAAAGCATTTTTACATGAACAACGTTGGAGGTAACGTTGGCTTGCCAACGTTCCCTCCAACGTAGGCACCACTTTTGCAATTGCCTCCCACGTTTGAGGTAGCGTTGGTGGACCAACTTGGCCACCAACGTTACTTCCTCTGCTTGCTTCTTCCTTTGCTTTTTCCTCCTCTTTCTTGCTCCTTTCTTGCCTCATTTCCTCCTAAAATCAATCAAAAAATACCTCAAAGTTTGCTATAATCATAAGGTGTTTGCAATCATTCATAACATCCATTAAAAGTAGCTCAAAACCTTATGAAAAAGCTCAATAACAACCATGTTTACTTGACTTAGGAGATGCATGAATTTCCAATCCAATTGCTTACTTCTTGCTTAAGAAAGTGCATAAAACCTACTAAAAACGAGTGAAAAATGCTAGTGAAACTAGCATAAGATGACTTGTCATCACCCTGCTGGCGTGAAACCCCTGCTGGAGTTAAATGCCCCAGCTCCCCCCCTTTGTTTTACACCCTTGGTGGTGTTAAACGTCTAATTGGGACGTTTAATGCCCCAAGGGGACCAAAATATGTAGCTGGGACTTCCAAATTGGGCATGAATCATTCAAATCATTACTCTCCCCCATGGTGCTAAACGCCCTTCCTGGCATTCAGTGCCCGCAGCGTGGGTCCTCCAGGGTGTTTTGTTTGTCTCTGTACTGTGTGTTTTACATGACCACAAATATTAGCAAACCTATGGAAAGTATGGAAATCAATGTAAAATGAAATGAATTGGAATCAAATTAAAACAAAACTGAAGCAATATAAAACAAACTAAAGGATGCTTATAGTTGGGTTACCTCCTAACAAGTGTTTCTTTACTATCATTAGCTTGACATTTAGATATGCTATGTTAGCAGATGGGTGGATCTATGGCGATCAATCTCATCTCCAAGATCATGTTTTACCCTTTGGCCATTGACTATGAATTTGTTGTCAGATTTCCTATTTTGAAGTTCCACATGACCATAGGGTGATACTCCAGTAATCACAAAGGGTCCTAACCATCTTAACTTGAGCTTCCCAGGAAAGAGTTTGAGCCAAGAATTGAATAGTAATACCTTTTGGCTAGGGTCAAATACTCTTGAAGCTATCTTCTTGTCATGCCACTTTTTAGCTTTCTCCTTGTAGAGCTTGGCATTCTCATAAGCAGAGTGTCTGAACTCATCAAGCTCATTCAGCTGGAGCAACCTTTTCTCTCCTACAACTTTGGCATCAAAGTTCAGGAACTTTGTTGCCTAATACACTCTATGCTCCAACTCCATTGGCAAATGACAAGCTTTACCATAGACTAACTAGGATGGAAACATTCCAATAGGGGTTTTGAAAGCTGTTCTTTATGCCCAGAGAGCATCATTAAGTCCCCTTGTCCAGTCCTTCCTTGAGGTACTCACTGTCTTCTCTAAGATCCTCTTGAGTTCTGTTTGAGACCTTAGTCTGTCCACTTGTCTGTGGGTGATAGGGAGTTGCCACCTTATGATGGACTCTATACCTTTGCAGCAGTGAGTCCAGCTGTTTATTACAAAAGTGGCTGCCTCCATCACTGATAAGTGTCTTTGGGACACCAAACCTGCTGAATATATATTTCTGCAAGAAGTTCAGCACAACTCTAGTGTCATTAGTGGGTGATGCGATTGCCTCTACCCATTTGGATACATAATCTACTACCACCAAGATGTAAGTGTTTGAGAATGAGGGTGAAAAAGGTCCCATGAAATCAATTCCCTATACGTCGAATAACTCAATCTCCAGAATCCCTTGTTGTGGCATTTCATGATTGTGAGGAAGATTTTCGGCTCTTTGACACTTGTCAATTCTTACAAATTGTCGTGAGTCTCTGAAGAGGGTTGTCCAGTAGAACCCGTTTTGAAGTACCTTGGTGGCTGTTCTTTCTCCTCCAAAGTGGCCTCCATACTCAGAACCGTGACAATGCCATAGGGTTTGCTGTGCTTCCTCCTCTGAGACACAATGCCTAATTATCCCATCTGAGCATCTCTTGAAAAGGTAGGGTTCATCCCACAAGTAGTATTTGGCATCGTGTAAAAGCTTTCTAACTTTTTTCTTGGTGTACTCCTTGGGAATGAACCTCATGGCCTTATAGTTTGTGATGAGCGGATAATTTATACGCTTTTTGGCATTGTTTTTAGTATGTTTTTAGTAGAATCTAGTTACTTTTAGGGATGTTTTCATTAGTTTTTATGTTAAATTCACATTTCTAGACTTCACTATGAGTTTGTGTGTTTTTCTATGATTTCAGGTATTTTCTGGCTGAAATTGAGGGACTTGAGCAAAAATCAGATTCAGAGGTTGAAGAAGGACTGCTGATGCTGTTGCATTCTGATCTCCCTACACTCAAAGTGGATTTTCTGGAGCTACAGAACTCAAAATGGCGCGCTTCTAATTGCGTTGGAAAGTAGACATCCAGGGCTTTCCAGCAATGTATAATAGTCCATACTTTGGCCTAGTTTAGATGACATAAAAGGGCGTTGAACGCCAGTTCTACGCTGCTGTTTGGAGTTAAACGCCAGAAACAAGTCACAAACCAGAGTTGAACGCTAGAAATACGTTACAACCTGGCGTTCAACTCCAGAAAGAGCCTCTGCACGTGTAACATTTAAGCTCAGCCCAAGCACACACCAAGTGGGCCCCGGAAGTGGATTTATGCATCAATTACTTACTTCTGTAAACCCTAGTAACTAGTTTAGTATAAATAGGACTTTTTACTATTGTATTAGACATCTTATGATCTTCGGAAAATCTTTGATCACGTTTTGAGGGCTGGCCATTCGGCCATGCCTGAACCTTTCACTTATGTATTTTCTCCGGTAGAGTTTCTACACTCCATAGATTAAGGTGTGGAGCTCTGCTGTTCCTCAAAGATTTATGCAAAGTACTATTGTTTTTCTATTCAATTCAACTTATTCTGCTTCTAAGATATTCATTCGCACTTCAACCTGAATGTGATGAACGTGACAATCATCATCATTCCCTATGAACGCGTGCCTGACAACCACTTCCGTTCTACCTTAGATTGAATGAGTATCTCTTGGATCTCTTAATCAGAATCTTCGTGGTGTAAGCTAGATTGATGAAGGCATTCATGAGAGTCCGGAAAGTCTAAACCTTGTCTGTGGTATTCCGAGTAGGACTCTGGGATTGAATGACTGTGACGAACTTCAAACTCGCGAGTGCTGGGCGTAGTGACAGACGCAAAAGGATGGTGAATCCTATTCCAGTATGATCGAGAACCTCAGATGATTAGCCGTGCTGTGACAGAGCATTTGGACCATTTTCACAAGAGGATGGGATGCAGCCATTGACAAGGGTGATGCCTCCAAACGATTAGCCATGCAGTGATAGCGCATCGGACCATTTTTCAGAGAGGATCAAAAGTAGCCATTGACAATGGTGATGTCCTTACATAAAGCTAGCCACGGAAAGGAGTAAGATAGATTGGATGAAGACAGCAGGAAAGTAGAGGTTTAGAGGGACGAATGCATCTCTATACGCTTATCTGAAATTCTAACCAATGAATTACATAAGTATTTCTATCCTTATTTTATATTTATTTATTATATAATTTCGAAAACTCCATAACTATTTTATATCCGCCTGACTGAGATTTACAAGATGACCATAGCTTGCTTCATACCAACAATCTCCGTGGGATCGACCCTTACTCACATAAGGTTTATTACTTGGACGACCCAGTGCACTTGCTGGTTAGTTGTATCGAAGTTGTGAATGAAAAACGATTTATTAAGACGTGCGTATAGAGTTTTTAGCGCCGTTGCCTGAGATCACAATTTCGTGCACCAAGTTTTTGGCGCCGTTGCCGGGGATTGTTCGAGTTTGGACAACTGACGGTTCATCTTGTTGCTCAGATTAGGTAATTTTCTTTTGTTTTATTTTCAAAAATTTTTTCAAAAATCTTTCAAAAGTTTCTCCTTTGTTTTCGAAAAAAAAAAATTTTTAAATAAAAATGTTTTCAAAAATATATTTTTCTTCAGAATTTTTAAGAATGAATTCTAGTGTTTCATGAAGCATGTTGAAGCCTGGCTGGCTGTAAAGCCATGTTTAATTCTTCTGGGTAGGGAATGTCAGGCGTGTCATGTCTGAGTTACATACTGAAGCTTGGCTGGCTATTAAGCCATGCCTGACCCTTTGATTGGAGCTTTAGACTAAAGAGCATAAGATTCCTGGAATTCATATTAAAAATTTTGGAATCCTTATTTTTCTTTTTCAAAATGATTTTCGAAAAATTAAAAGAAAATACAAAAAAATTTATAAAATCATAAAAATCAAAAAAATATTTTGTATTTCTTGTTTGAGTCTTGAGTCAGATTTAAAGTTTGGTGTCAATTGCATGTTCATCTTGCATTTTTCAAAAAATTTATGCATTCATGGTGTTCTTCATGATCTTCAAGTTGTTCTTGGTAAGTCTTGTTTGATCTTGATGTTTTCTTGTTTTGCATCTTTTCTTGTTTTTCATGTGCATTTTTGCATTCATAGTGTCTAAACATAAAAGATTTCTAAGTTTGGTGTCGTGCATGTTTTCTTTGCATATAAAAATTTTCAAAAATATGTTCTTGATGTTCATCATGATCTTCAAAGTGTTCTTGGTGTTCATCTTGACATTCATAGTGTTCTTGCATGCATTCCTTGTTTTGATCCAAAAAGAAAAGAGAAAAACATGAAAATGATGTTTTAATTTTTTCTCTCTCATCATTAAAAATTTAAAAATCAAAAAAATATCTTCCCCTTTTTCTCTCTTAAAATTTCGAAAATTAGTTTTGACTTTTTCAAAATTTTTTAAAATCCAGTTGTTTTTATGAGTCAAATCAAAATTTCAATTTAAAAATCTTATCTTTTTCAAAATCTTTTTTAGAAATCAAATCTTTTTTCATTTTTCTTAGTTATTTTCGAAAATTTTAAAAATATTTTTCAAAAATCTTTTTCTTATCTTTATCACATAATTTTCGAAAATAACATCATCAATTAATGTTTTGATTCAAAAATTTCAAGTTTGTTACTTACTTGTTAAGAAAGATTCAAACTTTAAGTTCTAGAATCATATCTTGTGATTTCTTGTGAATCAAGTCATTAATTGTGATTTTTAAAAAAAAATCAAATCTTTTTCAAAACTAATTTCAATCATATCTTTTCAAAAAATATCTTTTTATCTTATCTTTTTCAAAATCATATCTTTTTCAAAAATTTGATTTTAAAATATCTTCTCTAACTTCTTATCTTCTTATCTTTTCAAAATTGATTTTCAAATTTGTTTCAACTAACTAACTAACTTTTTGTTTGTTTCTTATCTTTTTCAAAACTACCTAACTAACTCCCTCTCTCTCTAATTTTCGAAAATATCTTCCCTCTTTTTCAAAAATTTCTTTTTAATTAACTAATTATTTTAACTTTTGATTTTAAAATTTCAAAAAAATTACTAACCTTTTTCAAAAACTATTTTCGAAAACCACTAACTCTTTTTCAAAAATTATTTTCGAAAATTCACTTCCCCCTTTCATCTTCTTCTATTTGTTTATTTATTTACTAACATCTCTTCCTCACTCACCAAAAATCCGAACCCCTTCTCTCTCTTTGAGTTCAGATTTTCTCTTCCTCTTTTCTTCTATTCACACAGGGACCTCTATACTGTGGTAAAAAGGATCCCTATTATTATTATTATTTTTCTGTCCCTCTTTTTCATATGAGCAGGAGCAAAGACAAGAATATTCTTGTTGAAGCAGATCCAGAACCTGAAAGGACTTTGAAAAGGAAACTAAGAGAAGCTAAAATACAACAGTCCAGAGACAACCTTTCAGAAATTTTCGAACAAGAAGAGGAGATGGCAGACGAAAATAATAATAATGCAAGGAGGATGCTTGGTGACTTTACTGCACCTAATTCCAATTTACATGGAAGGAGCATCTCCATTCCTGCCATTGGAGCAAACAATTTTGAGCTGAAACCTCAATTGGTTTCTCTGATGCTGCAGAACTGCAAGTTTCATGGACTTCCATCTGAAGATCCTTTTCAGTTCTTAACTGAATTCTTGCAGATATGTGATACTATTAAGACTAATGGAGTAGATCCTGAAGTCTACAAGCTCATGCTTTTCCCTTTTGCTGTAAGAGACAGAGCTAGAGTATGGTTGGACTCTCAACCTAAGGATAGCCTGAACTCTTGGGATAAGCTGGTCAAGGCTTTCTTAGCCAAGTTCTTTCCTCCTCAAAAGCTGAGTAAGCTTAGAGTGGATGTTCAGACCTTCAGACAGAAAGAAGGTGAATCCCTCTATGAAGCTTGGGAGAGATACAAAGGACTGACCAAAAAGTGTCCTTCTGATATGCTTTCAGAATGGACCATCCTGGATATATTCTATGATGGTCTGTCTGAATTAGCTAAAATGTCATTGGATACCTCTGCAGGTGGATCCATTCACCTAAAGAAAACGCCTGCAGAAGCTCAAGAACTCATTGACATGGTTGCTAATAACCAGTTCATGTACACTTCTAAAAGGAATCCTGTGAATAATGGGACGCCTATGAAGAAGGGAGTTCTTGAAATTGATACTCTAAATGCTATATTGGCTCAGAATAAAATATTGACTTAGCAAGTCAATATAATTTCTCAGAGTCTGAATGGAATGCAAGCTGCATCCAACAGTACTCAAGAGGCATCTTCTGAAGAAGAAGCTTATGATCCTGAAAACCCTGCAATAGCAGAGGTAAATTATATGGGTGAACCTTATGGAAACACATATAATCCATCATGGAGAAATCACCCAAATATCTCATGGAAGGATCAACAAAAGCCTCAACAAGGCTTTAATAATGGTGGAAGAAATAGGTTTAGCAATAGTAAACCTTTTCCATCATCCACTCAGCAACAGACAGAGAATTCTGAGCAGAATCCATCTAGCTTAGCAAATTTAGTCTCTGATCTATCTAAGGCCACTGTGAGTTTCATGAATGAAACAAGATCTTCCATTAGAAATTTGGAAGCACAAGTGGGCTAGCTGAGTAAAAGGATCACTGAAATCCCTCCTAGTACTCTCCCAAGCAATACAGAAGAAAATCCAAAAGGAGAGTGCAAGGCCATTGAATTGATCACCATGGCCGAACCTGTAAGGGAAGCTGAGGACGTGAATCCCAAGGAGGAAGACCTCCTGGGACGTCCAGTGATCAATAAGGAGCTTCCCTCTGAGGAACCAACAGAATTTGAGACTCATCTAGAGACCATAGAGATTCCATTGAACCTCCTTATGCCATTCATGAGCTCTGATGAGTATTCATCTTCTGAAGAGAATAAGGATGTTACTGAAGAGCAAGTTACCAAGTACCTTGGTGCAATCATGAAGCTGAATGCCAAATTATTTGGTATTGAGACTTGGGAAGATGAACCTCCCTTGTTCACCAATGAACTAAGTGATCTGGATCAACTGACATTGCCTCAGAAGAAACAGGATCCTGGAAAGTTCGTAATACCTTGTACCATAGGCACCATGACCTTTGAGAAGGCTCTATGAGACCTTGAGTCAGGGATTAACCTCATGCCCCTCTCTGTAATAGAGAAACTGGGAATCTATGGGGTGCAAGCTGCTAAAATCTCATTAGAGATGGCAGACAATTCAAGAAAACAGGCTTATGGACAAGTAGAGGACGTGTTAGTAAAGGTTAAAGGCCTTTACATCCCTGCTGATTTCATAGTCTTGGATACTGGGAAGAAAGAGGATGAATTCATCATCCTTGGAAGATCCTTCCTAGCCACAGCAAGAGCTGTAATTGATGTTGACAGAGGTGAACTAGTCCTTCAATTGAATGAGGACTCCCTTGAGTTTAAAACTCAAGGACATCCTTCTGTAAACATGGAAAGGAAGCATGAAAAGCTTCTCTCAAAACAGAGTCAACCAGAGCCCCCACAAACTCTAAGTTTGGTGTTGGGAGGCCACAACCAAACTCTAAGTTTGGTGTTGAACTTCCATATCTAAACCCTAAGTTTGGTGTTGGGAAGTCTCAACAATGCTCTGAACATCTGTGAGGCTCCATGAGAGCCCACTGTCAAGCTATTGACATTAAAGAAGCGCTTGTTGGGAGGCAACCCAATTTTTATTTAATTATATTTTTATTAGTTATATGTCTGTGTAGGTACATGATCATGTAGAGTCACAAAATAAATAAAAAAATTGAAAACGGAATCAAAAACAGCAGAAGAAAAATCACACCCTAGAGGAAGACCTTACTGGCGTTTAAACGCCAGTAAGATGCATCTGGCTGGCATTCAACGCCAGAACAGAGCATGGTTCTGGCGCTGAACGCCCAAAATGGGCAGCATCTGGGCGTTTGAACGCCAGAATTGCACCCTGGAGAAGAGCTGGCGCTGAACGCCCAGAACAAGCATGGTTCTGGTGTTCAACGCCAGAAATAGGCAACAAATGGGCGTTCAACGCCCAGAACAAGCACCAATCTGGTGCTGAACACCCAGAGTTGTGTGCAAGGGCATTTTGCATGCCTAATTTGGTGCAAGGTTGTAAATCCTTGAACACCTCAGGATTTGTGGACCCCACAGGATCACCTCAGGATCTGGGGACCCCAAAGGATCCCCACCTACCTCCACTCACTTCTTCTCACCCCTCTTTCACACCATCCCATAAACACTCTTTCCCAAAACTCTTCACCAATCACCTCAATCTCTCTTCCCTATCACTACTTTACCACTCATATCCATACACCCCACCTACCTTAAAAATTCAAAATCTCTTTCCCACCCAATCCCACCCATATGACCAAATACACACATCCCTCCATCTCCTCCATATCTTCTTCTTCTTCATCTATTCTTTCTTCTCTTGCTCAAGGGCAAGCAATATTCTAAGTTTGGTGTGGTAAAAGCATAAGTTTTTGTTTTTCCATTACCATAAATGGCACCTAAGGCCAGAGAAACCTCAAGAAGAGGAAAGGGAAGACAATTGCTTCCACCTCTGAGCCATGGGAGATGGAAAGATTCATCTCACAAGCCCATCACTAAGAAAAGGATGGAGCAAACAAGAGAGTACATTCATGGATCTCAACAGTCACATGAAGAAGCTCATCATTAAGAAACCCCTGAGGTACCTCAAGGGATGCACTTTCCTCCACAGAATTTTTGGGAGCAAATCAACACCTCCCTAGGAGAATTAAGTTCCAACATGGGACAACTAAGGGTGGAACATCAAGAGCACTCCATCATCCTTCATGAAATAAGAGAATATCAAAAAGCAATGAGGGAGGAGCAACAAAGACAAGGAAGAGACATAGAAGAGCTCAAGGACATCATTGGTTCCTCAAGAAGGAAATGCCACCATCACTAAGGTGGACTCATTCCTTGTTCTTATTCTCTGTTTTTCGTTTTCTCTATGTTAAGTGCTTATCCATGTTTGTGTCTTCATTACATGATCATTAGTATATAGTAACTATGTCTTAAAGTTATGAATGTCCTATGAATCCATCACCTCTCTTAAATGAAAAATGTTTTAATTCAAAAGAACAAGAAGTACATGAGTTTTGAATTTATCCTTGAACTTAGTTTAATTATATTGATGTGGTGACAATACTTTTTGTTTTCTGAATGAATGCTTGAACAGTGCATATGTCTTTTGAAGTTGTTGTTTAAGAATGTTAAATATGTTGGCTCTTGAAAGAATGATGACAAGGAGACATGTTATTTGATAATCTGAAAAATCATAAAAATGATTCTTGAAGCAAGAAAAAGCAGCAAAGAACAAAGCTTGCAGAAAAAAATAGCGAAAAAAAATAGAAAAAAAAAAAGAGAAAAAGCAAGCAGAAAAAGCCAAAAGCTCTTAAAACCAAGAGGCAAGAGCAAAAATCTAATAACCCTTAAAACCAAAAGGCAAGGGTAATAAAAAGGATCCCAAGGCTTTGAGCATCGGTGGATAGGAGGGCTTAAAGGAATAAAATCCTGGCCTAAGCAGCTAAACCAAGCTGTCCCTAACCATGTGCTTGTGGCGTGAAGGTGTCAAGTGAAAACTTGAGACTGAGCGGTTAAAGTCAAGGTCCAAAGCAAAAGAAGAGTGTGCTTAAGAACCCTGGACACCTCTAATTGGGGACTTTAGCAAAGCTGAGTCACAATCTGAAAAGGTTCACCCAATTATGTGTCTGTGGCATTTATGTATCCGGTGGTAATACTGGAAAACAAAGTGCTTAGGGCCACGGCCAAGACTCATAAAATAGTTGTGTTCAAGAATCATCATACTGAACTAGGAGAATCAATAACACTATCTGAACTCTGAGTTTCTATAGATGCCAATCATTCTGAACCTCAATGGATAAAGTGAGATGCCAAAACTATTCAAGAGGCAAAAAGCTACAAGTCCCGCTCATCTGATTGGAGCTATGTTTCATTGATAGTTTGGAATTTATAGTATATTATCTTCTTTTTATCCTAATTGATTTTCAGTTGCTTGGGGACAAGCAACAATTTAAGTTTGGTGTTGTGATGAGCGGATAATTTATATGCTTTTTCGCATTGTTTTTAGTATGTTTTTAGTAGAATCTAGTTACTTTTAGGGATATTTTCATTAGTTTTTATGTTAAATTCACATTTCTGGACTTCACTATGAGTTTGTATGTTTTTCTGTGATTTCAGGTATTTTCTGGCTGAAATTGAGGGACTTGAGCAAAATTCATATTCAGAGGTTGAAGAAGGACTGCTGATGCTGTTGGATTCTGACCTCCCTGCACTCAAAGTGGATTTTCTAGAGCTACAGAACTTAAAATGGCGCGCTTCCAATTGCGTTGGAAAGTAGACATCCAGGGCTTTCCAGCAATATATAATAGTTCATACTTTGGCTGGGTTTAGATGACATAAAAGGGCGTTGAACGCCAGTTCTACGCTGCTGTCTGGAGTTAAACGCCAGAAACAAGTCACAAACCAGAGTTGAACGCCAGAAATACGTTACAACCTGGCGTTCAACTCCAGAAAGAGCCTCTGCATGTGTAACATTTAAGCTCAGCCCAAGCACACACCAAGTGGGCCCCGGAAGTGGATTTATGCATCAATTACTTACTTCTGTAAACCCTAGTAACTAGTTTAGTATAAATAGGACTTTTTACTATTGTATTAGACATCTTATGATCTTCGGAAAATCTTTGATCACGTTTTGGGGGCTGGCCATTCGGCCATGCCTGAACTTTTCACTTATGTATTTTCTCTGGTAGAGTTTCTACACTCCATAGATTAAGGTGTGGAGCTCTGCTGTTCCTCAAAGATTTATGCAAAGTACTACTATTTTTCTATTCAATTCAACTTATTCCGCTTCTAAGATATTCATTCGCACTTCAACATGAATGTGATGAACGTGACAATCATCATCATTCCCTATGAACGCGTGCCTGACAACCACTTCCGTTCTACCTTAGATTGAATGAGTATCTCTTGGATCTCTTAATCAGAATCTTCGTGGTGTAAGCTAGATTGATGGCGGCATTCATGTGAGTCCGGAAAGTCTAAACCTTGTCTATGGTATTCCGAGTAGGACTCTGGGATTGAATGACTGTGACGAACTTCAAACTCGCGAGTGCTGGGCGTAGTGACAGACGCAAAAGGAGGGTGAATCCTATTCCAGTATGATCGAGAACCTCAGATGATTAGCCGTGCTGTGACAGAGCATTTGGACCATTTTCACAAGAGGATGGGATGCAGCCATTGACAAGGGTGATGCCTCCAAACGATTAGCCATGCAGTGACAGCGCATCGGACCATTTTCCAGAGAGGATCAAAAGTAGCCATTGACAATGGTGATGTCCTTACATAAAGCCAGCCATGGAAAGGAGTAAGATAGATTGGATAAAGACAACAGGAAAGCAGAGGTTTAGAGTGACGAATGCATCTTTATACGCTTATCTGAAATTCTAACCAATGAATTACATAAGTATTTCTATCCTTATTTTATATTTATTTATTATATAATTTCGAAAACTCCATAACTATTTTATATCCGCCTGACTGAGATTTACAAGATGACCATAGCTTACTTCATACCAACAATCTCCGTGGGATCGACCCTTACTCACGTAAGGTTTATTACTTGGATGACCCAGTGCACTTGCTGGTTAGTTGTATCAAAGTTGTGAATGAAAAACGATTTATTAAGACGTGCGTACAGAGTTTTTAGCGCCGTTGCCTGAGATCACAATTTCGTGCACCAGTTTGCAATGTCTGCAAACCAGGGGGCCTTCTAAATCATAAAGAGGTACTCATCTGGGAAGGTCTTAGTCACAGCAGTGGGGATGGCATCCCTCTTTCAGGCTCAATCCTGGACAGATGATCAGCCACTTGGATCTCTGATCCTTTTCTGTCTCTGATCTCAATGACAAATTTCTGAAGAAGTAGTACCCACCTGATCAATCTTGGTTTAGAATCCTGCTTGGTTAGAAGATACTCAATGAACTTTTCAACCATATATGAGAAAATGAAAATAGAATGCATGGCCTACTAGCCTCTCAAGCATTTGGTCAATGAAGGGTTGGAGAAAGTGATCCTTCCTGGTGGCGTTATTGAGTCTCGTATAGTCAATGCACATGCGCCTTCCTGTGACAGTCCTTGTAGGAATAAGTTCATTCTTCTCATTATGAATTACTGTCATCCTCCCTTTCTTGGGTACCACTTGTACCGGACTTACCCATGGACTATCCGAGATAGGGTAAATAATTCCGGCTTTCCAAAGCTTCATAACTTCCTTCTGGACAACCTCTTTCCTGGTTGGATTCAGTCGCCTTTGTTGTTGCACAACTGGTTTAGCATCATCCTCTAACACGATCTTGTGCATACATTTGGTTGGACTAATCCCTTTTAAGTCACTAATGGTCCATCTAAGAGCTGTTCTATGACTTTTAAGCACCTGGATCAGTGCCTTCTCTTCCTTCTATTTCAGGGCAAAACTTATGATCACTGGATAAGTGTCTTTGTCACCTAGGAATGCATACTTCAAGGAGGGGGGGCAGCGGCTTTAACTCTAGTTTTGGGGCTCTTTCCTCAGTGCTGGGCGTGCAAATCCTCTCCTACTGAGGGATTGGTTCATCGACTTCCGACAGAGTGTCTTCATGGGAGGTATCCAAATTATCTTCAAGCTTTCCAGCTTCAAACACTTCTTCAACTAGTGGTTCAATGATGTCAATCCCCATGCATCTTTCAGAATCATCTGGATGTTGCAAGGCCTCCAACACGTTTAACATAATCTCTTCCTTATTGACTCTCATTTTTACTTCACCCTTCTGTATGCCTACAAGAGCTCGTCCCGTGGCTGACGGAGAAAAAATGTCGGTAAAGATTTTCACAAAAATTATCGCATTGCAAGTATAGTTCTAAACCGACAATTAACCTCAATCAATGTTTAAATTATTTGTCACAATACAAACCCAATAAAAATTAAACCGAAGTATTTAAATCTCGGATCATCTCTCAAGGAATTGCAGGAAAGTATGCCTATAATTGGTTATGAAAAAGTATTTTTTTGGGTTTTGAAATAAGGAACAAGTAATGTAAAATAACAAGGAAATTAAATAACAACTAAGAAAAGTCCTAGGAAGGATTGAGAATTGGAATTCCTATCCTTATTATCATCATCAATTGTGATAGTAATTGCCTTTTGCTTTCACTTAGTTAACTTCTAACACTGAAGGAAAGTCAAGTGAGCAAAATCAACTTAAGTTCACAAGTCCTAATCAAAGACTAGATTTAGTGAAGCTTAAGCTAACTAGTAAGTCTCAATCACTAATCAACAAATGAATTTTGATAACTCAAGAGTCTCTAATTGATCAATCCAAGTTAAGAACGTAAAAATCTAAATTAAAATTCAACCAAGCATTTTATCAAACACTTTGTAGGCACAAAATAAAAGCATGGAAAACTAACAAAGCATAGCAAAATCTAAGACTAACAATTGTAAGAGGAAACAATAACAACAAAGTAAAGAAAGCAATCATAAACATTGAAACATAAATTGCATTAATAGGGATTAAAGGAAACAAAAAGAATTCATAAACTAAATTGGAAACATAAAGGAATCAATGATAGAAGTAGACAAACCAAAGTACTAGAACAAATGAAAGTAGAAGATAAATTGAATTAAAGTAAAGTAGAAATATGAATTTGATAAAGGCTAAACCTAAAAAACCCTAAAACCTAGAGAGAGGAGAGAGCCTTTCTCTATAGAAAACTACATCTAAAACCTAAAGTTGTGAATGAATGTGTGAATGATTGATCCCCCCATCCAGCTACACTATGTAGCCTCTAATCAGTATTTTTGGGCTTGAAACTGGGTCCAAAACAGCCCAGAAATCACCCCCAGCATTTTCTGTAAATTACAGCACGTGACACTCGTCACGCGTACGCATCGCTTGAACAATTTCCTAGTCACGCGTACGCGTTGCTTGCCTTTTGCACTGGATTCTGAAATACTTGATTTCTTGTGTTCCTTCCACTTTTGCATGCTTTCTTTCCATCCTCTAAGCCATTCCTGCCCTATAAAACCTGAAAACACTGAACACATATATTGCGGCATCGAATGGTAATAAGAGAGGATTAAAAATTAGCAAATTTAAGGCCAAAGAAGCATGTTTTCAATCATAGCACAATATTAGATATGAAAATATAAAACATGCGAATTATATGCATAAGTGTGAGAATAATGGATAAAATCCGCTCAATTCAATACAAAATAAACCGTAAAATAGCGGTTTATCATTATCCCCACACTTAAACATTAGCATGTCCTCATGCTAAGCTCAAGAGAACCAAAAGAGTGAAGAGGAATGGTAGAAATTATGAAATGCAACCTATTTATATGAATGCAACTAAATGCAAAATGTTTCTACCTACTTGGTTAAAAGTAAATCAAATTCTCCAAGAACAAATATGAACTGGATTCCATTAATTCAAATCATAAAATGAAGTACAAATAGACTTGCAAAAGAAGATAGCTCATGAAAGCCGGGAACAAAGAATTGAGCATCGAACCCTCACCGGAAGTGTATACACTCTACTCACTCAAGTGTTTAAGGTTCGATTCTCTCAATTCTCTACTAACCTTACTTTCTAAGACTTGCTCTTCTTCTATCAATCAACAAAAGTTTAATACACAAATACACATATCAAGAGGTCATTTAAGGGTTGTAATGGGGTTAGGGTCAAGGTAGGAATGTATTTGGTCAAGTGGACTAAAATCTGAATCCTTGATCAACCTAAACTCTCCACCTAACCTAAGAAAATTCATGTAAAACATACAAAATCTAACTATCCATTAACCATGTTTCCCACATATTCATGCATCTGAACTTGAGTACAACTCATATGCATTGCTATCACCATTTACTTTGGGGCATTTTGTCCCCTTTTTATTATTTGCTCTTTTTTGTTCTTTTTCTTTCTTTTTATTTTTCTTTTCTTTTGTTTTTCTCAATGCATATGATTAAGGTATTGAATGCATGAACATATCCTCAACATTCTTTTCACATTTTCACAAAAGAGTCTAACATACTCAATTCCCAAACCAAATATTTTCAAATCCAAATTCCCCACACTTAAATCATGAGCACTCTCACTAGTTTAAACTAACCAAGGATTCAAATGAAGGACATTATTGTTTTTCGCTTAGAGTTAGTAATGAGCTAAAGTAAAGAATAAATGGGGTTAAAAAGGCTCAACATTAGTTTGCAAAGGATAATAAAAAAGGTAAGGCCATATGGGTATGTAAGCTTAGTAAAATAAAAGCCTCAATCATATAAGTGCATGCATACATCAAACAATGGAAATATAGAATTAAGCAAGGCAAAGATCACAATTTTAGATAGAACAACACACACCAAAATAAAATATTGGTTGATAAAATGCAACCAATCAAATAGGCTCAAAATCTCACTGGTTTTGTGTGTTCGAGCTCTAAAACCATGTTCCAAAATAAATTTCTTCAAGCAAGTTCAACAAAAAGTTTAATTCAAATTAGTGAAATGCTCTAAAAAATTTCTTGAAAAAGAAAATATTACTTCAACCAAGTAGGGCATAAATGCAAGCAACTAACTACACATGCAATCTATTATGCAATACAAAAACTAACTAGCAAGGGAAATTAAACATTGGTGTTGGAAAGAAAGTAACTAACCCACGGAAGTTGGTATCGACCTCCCCACACTTAAAGATTGCACCATCCTCGGTGCATGCAAAGAAGTGCAAGTGGGCGGGCTGCTACAACTGATGCGCTTTCTTCAAAAGATTGTGCAAAGCAACTTGTTGTTCGTCCCATTTAGAAGTTTTCCGTTTCCCTTCTAGATGGCCATCCTGAAAGAAGAGAAAAAGGAATAAGAAGAACCCACAAACAAAGATATGAAAAGGAATAAAATATATGTGGGTTATTGCCAAATAATAATGAGGGTCTCAACTACATGGTAGCTACAACATGCAAGTGAGAAAATAATATAAGCAGATGGCATATCAATAGTGCAAGAATTGCAACAATGAGGGAGAGAGAGTGGGTCATGAAAAACAACATAAGTTCATATCAATGCATAAGAAATACAAGTGTCAAAAAAGATTAGCATTGACCTATAAATAATAGCACCCAACAATGTAAAACAAGTCACTAAGCATCAGAATAATGGAAGAAATAGTCAACAGTGGGGTAGAAAATACAACACCAATGGAAAAATGGTGAATTTAAAAAAGAAAATAAAAACATGCACAAAGTTAAAATGCAATGAATGAAAGTATGTAAATGCAATTTGTAAAGGAGAATGAAGGATAAGAAAAATGATAAGTGAACTTTTGAAAAGTGAGAGAAGAAGAATGTAAGCAGGGAAGAAGAAAGAAGAAGAAAGGAGAAAGAAAGAAGAAGAAAGGCATAAGCAAGGCGCGAACGTGACGCGTGCGCATACACGTGTCCGCGTGAAAACAGAAACAGGCATGCGACGCGTGAGCGTCATCAACGCGTGCCCAAAATGAAAGATGACGCGTAAACGTCTGTCACGCATACACGTGACTACTCATCGTGCTAGACGCACGGTTGCAGCATGATTCCAGCCCAACTCTCTGTTCGTAGTACTAGGTAATCAAAATTTTGAGTCGACGCGTACGCGTCGTCCACGCCTACGCATGGATGGTGAAAAACGCAAATGATGCGTACGCATCAGTGACGCACACGCGTGGGTTTGGTTTTGTGCCTGGCACCTACCAGCGTGGTTCTGGCACAACTCTCTGTCCAGACCGTGCTGTCGCGCCGTCCAGCCCGGTTTGGGCATTAGCCAAGTTTGGGCATCGACGCGTACGCGTCGGTCACGTGCACGCGTGAAAACCTTTTTTTAGCCACTCCAGAAATTAATAAACAATTAAACCATAAATTAAATGAAATAAACATAACTAAAAATGAAAATACAACTTATTACTAATCTTAACAAAAAGAAAATTAGAAAGAATTTACCATGGTGGGGTATCTCCCACCTAGCACTTTTAGTTAAAGTCCTTAAGTTGGCCATTTAGTGAGCTCACTGTCATGGTGGCTTGTGCTTGAACTCATCTTGAAACTTCCACCAACGCTGGACTTCCAATAAGCTTCGACAATTCCAAGTGAATTCACCAAGCCTTGATGAAGTTCTTCACAAGCTTTGAGCTGCCAAAGTTGATCCTCTTGTATGCCGGGATCCCAAATCTTGTTTTTACACCCGTCTTTGAGTGGATCATCATTGTTCCAACCGGGTGGCAAGCATCCGAATTCTCAATAAAGTACCAAACTCTTCTCTTAGATCCAACCAAATGATCACTAGTCTTACCCTTGCATCTAGCTCTTGATATCTCAACCTTGACGAGCCCTGATTTGCAACTCCAACCACTAAACATTCTTCTCTTACGCTTCATTCCACAAAGCCTCCTAAGTTGGCCATCTGTCTCAAGAATACCATACTCAAGTGAGACAGTAAAGTGAATAGAGATAAGTTTTACCCACTCAAATTAAGGATTAGATGTCAACCTAGGTAGAGAAGTCTCCAACGATCTTGACAAAGCATACTCAACTCCCGTCCAACCTTGCCGAAGGACTTCTACCTTTTGAAAGGATTCTTCACTTTCAAGCTCTTTCTCACCAAGTTCACCCAACTCTTCTCCGTCACTCAAATAATAAATATGAGATTGAGAGAAATCTACCCCAATGTTGCTTTCAATTTCATCGGGAGAAGGTTCTTCTAACTCAAGGATTTCACTTGTGGATGTAGATTTATAACTAGGATGGCTTGATTCATGATCATTATCACCAAGGGAACTTGCCTCTTGATCTATCCCATCCAATTCTTCATAGGGAATATGCCTTAGAGGTTGTGCACTACCCTCGTCAACATCAATTTCAAGCTTCTTGGAGGAATACTCTACAACTCTAGATTCCCATGGAGGTTCAGCATCTCCTAAGTCTTCAACTACTTCTTCCTCTTCATCAATTATGGCTTCCTCCAATTGTTCCAATACAAAGCCACATTCCTCACTTTCCACTGGCATTCCTAGTCTCTCCTTTATGCTACGTTCTTCATTAGATTCTCCACATGTAGCCATGGGAGTGCCTTGAGTGTTGACGTGCAGTGAAGCTAAATTATCTACTACCTCAGTCAAGGTAGCTATGAACTCTAATGTCGTCCACTACATCTCTCTTTGCTCTTGAAGAAGAACACCAAAAGTGTCATTCATTGGAGAGTGGAGTGGATATGAGGGTTTATTGCTTGGGAGGAAAGATTCATGATAAGAGAGTGGTTCATCATAATAAGAGTGTGGCGGTTCAACACTCTCCATCTTTTCCACTTGTTGCACAACATATTCATCCATGGAAATGCTTTGTTTGTTGCATGAGTCCCATGGGTCAAACTTTTGACGGATGGTTGCTTGAAGTTAATCCATTGCTTCCTTGAGATGATCCATTGGCTCTTGTTCCACTTGGCTATCATAAGTAGGATCGTAGTGCTCTTGAATTGATGGATATTGACATTCTCCTATGGAAGGTTGTGGTGGAAAAGAAAATTCATCTTGTGGTTAAAAATTTTCATACATTGGAGGTGGTGTATATTGAGGTGGTGGTTCTTGGGAGTAATTGGGTTGAAACTGGGGTGGCTCTATGTATGGATCATATGGCTCATAAGATTCTTGGTATAGTGGATATGGGTTAGGAACATATGAAGATGTTTGGTAAAACGGGGTTTGTGAGTATGGTGGTTGAGGGCTATATTGAGGAGGGGGTTCATAGGTATATGGTAGGGGTTGTTGTTTGTCACGAAGAGGTCCACCATAACCATTGTCTTGGTACGCATCAAATAGTGGTTCTTGTTCATAGTGCATCGGAGGATGTTGTTGCCAAGAGGGTTGATCAAATCCTTGTGGCTCCTCCCATCTTTGGTTGTCCCATCCTTGATGCAAGCTTTCATTGTAATTTCCACTTCCTATAACATAATTGTAACCACACTCATAGCCAAAGGGGTGAGAATTCATAGTAACAAAAGAAAATAAAAACAAAAACTAATAAGAAATAATGAAAATAAACTCCTAAACTCGAAGCAACTAACAAAGAAATAAAAAGGCAAAAATATTAACAATATTCACAATAACCAATAATAAGGCACACATTTGCAATTCCCCGGCAATGGTGCCAAAATTTTGACGGAGGAAAAATATCGGTAAAGATTTTTACAAAAATAATCGCGTTGCAAGTATAGTTCTAAACCGACAACTAAACCTCAGTCAATGTTTAAATTTTTTGTCACAATACGAACCCAATAAAAATAAACTGAAGTATTTAAACCTCGGGTCGTCTCTCAAGGAATTGCAGGGAAGTATGCTTATAATTGGTTATGGAAAAGTATTTTTTTTGGGTTTTGAAATAAGGAACAAGTAATGTAAAATAACAAGGAAATAAAATAACAACTAAGAAAAGTCCTAGCAATGAGAATTAGAATTCCTATACTCATTATCATCATCAATTGTGATGGTAATTCACTTTTGCTTTCACTTAGTTAACCTCTAACACTGAAGGAAAGTCAAGTGAGCAAAATCAACTTAAATTCACAAGTCCTAATCAAAGATTAGATTTAGTTAAACCTAAGCCAACTAGCAAGTCTCAATCACCAATCAACAAATAAATTTTGATAACTCAAGACTCTCTAATTGATCAATCCAAGTTAAGAACGTAAAAATCTAAATTAAAATCGAATCAAGCATTTTATCAAATATTTTGTAGGCACAAAATAAAAGCATGGAAACCTAACAAAGCATAGCAAAATCTAAGACTAAAAATTGCAAGAGGAAACAATAACAACAAAGTAAAGAAAGCAATCATAAACATGGAAACATAAATTGCATTAATAGGATTAAAGGAAACAAGAAGAATTCATAAACTAAATTGGCAACATAAGGGAATCAATGATAGAAGTAGACAAACTAAAGTACTAGAACAAATGAAAGTAGAAGAGAAATTTAATTAAAGTAAAGTAGAAATATGAATTTGAGAAAGGCTAAACCTAAAAAATCCTAAAACCTAGAGAGAGGAGAGAGCCTCTCTCTCTAGAAAACTACATCTAAAAGCTAAAGTTGTGAATGAATGTGTGAATGATTGATTCCCCACCTATCCAGCTCCACTCTGTAGCCTCTAATCAGTATTTTTGGTCCTGAAATTGGATCCAAAGCAGCCCAGAAATCGCCTCCAGCATTTTCTGTAAATTGCAGCACGTGACGCTCGTCATGCGTACGCGTCGCTTGAACAATTTCCTGGTTCGTACGCGTCATCCACGCATACGCATCGCTTGCCTCTTGCACTGGTCACGCATACGCATCGCCCATGCGTGCGCGTCGCTACCAGATTCAAAAATACTTGATTTCTTGTGTTCCTTTCACTTTTGCATGCTTTCTGCTTTCACCCTCTAAGCCATTCCTGCCCTATAAAACCTGAAAACACTGAACACACATATTACGGCATCGAATGGTAATAAGAGAGGATTACAAATTAGCAAATTTAAGGCCAAAGAAGCACGTTTTCAATCATAGCACAATATTAGGAAGGAAAATGTAAAACATGTGAATTATATGCATAAGTGTGAGAATAATGGATAAAATCCGCTCATGAGCGGTTAATTTATACACTTTTTGGCATTGTTTTTAGTATGTTTTTAGTACATTTTAGTTAGTTTTTCTTAGTTTTTAAATAAAAATCACTTTTCTGGGCTTTACTATGAGTTTGTGTGTTTTTCTGCGATTTTAGGTATTTTCTGGCTGAAATTGAGGGACCTGAGCAAAAATCTGATTCAGAGGCTGAAAAAGGACTGCAGATGCTGTTGGATTCTGACCTCCCTGCACTCGAAGTGGATTTTTTGGAGCTACAGAGGCCCAATTGGCGCGCTCTCAATTGCGTTAGAAAGTAGACATCCTGGGCTTTCCAGCAATATATAATAGTTCATACTTTGCTCGAGATTTGATGGCCCAAACAGGCGTTCCAAGTCAGCTCAAGAATTCTGGCGTTTAACTCCAGAACTGGCACAAAAGCTGGAGTTAAACGCCCAAACTGGCATAAAAGCTGGCGTTTAACTCCAAGAAATATCTCTACACATGAAAGCTTCAATGCTCAACCCAAGCACACACCAAGTGGGCCCCAGAAGTAGAATTTTACAATAAACACCCTAGCTTACTCATTTTCTGTAACCCTAGGTCACTAGTTTACTATAAATACTACTTTCAGTGATTCATATTGTACCTCATGACACATTACACATTTCTTATTGTATTCTCTATGGCATGAGTCTCTAAACCCCATTGTTGGGGGTGAGGAGCTCTGCTGTTCTTCATGAATTAATGCAATTACTAATGTTTTCCATTCTATCACGCTTGCTTCTATTCTAAGATATTCATTTGCACTTCAACTTGATGAATGTGATGATCTGTGACACTCATCATCATTCTTACCTATGAACGCGTTCCTGACAACCACCTCCGTTCTACCCTAGATTGAATGCATATTTCTTAGCCTCATGATTCAGATCAGAGTCTTCGTGGTATAAGCTAGAATTATTGGCGGCCATTCCTGAGATCCGGAACGTCTAACCTTGTCTGTGGTATTCTGAGTAGGATCTGAGAAGGGATGACTGTGACGAGCTTTAAACTCGCGATTGTTGGGCGTGTGACAGACGCAAAAGGATCAATGGATCCTATTCCGACATGATCGAGAACCGACAGTTGATTAGTCGTGCGGTGACAGCGCATTTGGAACATTTTCACTGAGAGGACGGGAAGTAGCCATTGACAACGGTGATGCCCAACATAAAGCTTGCCATGGAAGGAGCCTTGCGTGCATGAAGAAGAAGATAGTAGGAAAGCAGAGATTCAGAGGACAAAGCATCTCCAATGCCTCAACCTGTTCTTCATTACTGCATAATAAGTATTTATTTCATGTTCTTTTACTTTTTACAATCAAATCTGAGAATTATTGCTATCTTGACTAATAGTTACAAGATAACCATAGCTTGCTTCAAGCCGACAATCTCCGTGGGATCGACCCTTACTCACGTAAGGTATTACTTGGACGACCCAATGCACTTTCTGGTTAGTTGTGTGGAGTTGCAAAAGTGTGATTGTAATTTCGTGCACCATCCGCTCAATTCAATACAAAATAAATCATAAAATAGCGGTTTATCAGTGGCTAAGAACGGTCTTCCAAGAATGATGGAAGCGTTCTTGTCCTCTTCCATATCCAATATTATAAATTCAGTAGGGAATATAAAAGACCCTACTTTCACAAGTAAGTCTTCCACCACTTCGAACGAGAACTTGATAGAACGGTAAGCTAACTGGAGACAGATGCGTGTACGCTTTAATTCCTCAATTTGGAGCTTTCTCATCAATGATAGCGACATGAGGTTGATATTTGCTCCTAGATCACATAAGGGCTTCCGAATAAGAGTGTTTTCAATGGTACAGGGAATTATAAAGCTCCCGGGGTCTTGTAGTTTCTCGGGAAGATTCCTCTGAATGGCTGCACTACACTCCTTAGTAAGCACCACTGTCTCTACTTCCTTCCAATCCCTCTTGTTATTCAGTATTTTCTTCATGATCTTAGCATATAGAGGCATTTGTTCAAGGGCCTCTGCAAAAAGAATATTTATCTCAAGCTTCAGGAAGACTTCCAAAAACTTGGAGAATTGTTTGTCCTTCTCTACTTTTTGAAGCTTCTGTGGCTATGGTAGCTTGGCCTTGTATTCTGGAGCCTTGGGTAGTGCAGGATGAGCATCCAGAGTGATTGGAAAGAGGTCGTCAGAGTTCCTGGGGAGGGGGGAACATTCTTTAAATTTTCATTGACACCTAGTGCTCCCCTCCCTGGGCGTTCAGCGCCCACTTTGCTCCTTCCTGGACGTGCAACGTCCATTTCACTCCTCTTTGGGTGTTCAGTGCCCTTTATGGCTTTCTTTATTTCTATAACATTACTCTCTGGTGGCTCTCCCCCATCCTGCTCCTCCTTATTCTGATTCTGAGTGCCCAATGTTTTGCCGCTCCTTAGTTGAATTGCTTGGCATTCTTTTATTTGCTCAGACATTTGTTGTTTTGTCTAGTTCAATTGGATCTCTAGGTTCTTAGGGGAGGCTTGGGTATCCCGCATAAAGCTTTGTTGATTGTTTGCAATTTCTGTAACAATGAATGACAAATTAAGAGTATTCTGGGTTGTTCTTTTGACCCATTGTTAGCGCTCTATGAGTTGGTAACATCCTTGGGACTTCTAGGGGAACTTTCCATATAATTGATCTATTCAGGTACACACTGAGCATTATTGTAGGTTCCACCTTGAGGGTAGCCGTCATTTATATTGCAAGGGATGGCGCCCTGAATTTTTGTGTTTGCTCTCTGCATGCTATTCAGTTGTTGAGCATGGAGACTCATTTGTTGAATTATAAGTTTGTTCTGAGCACAAAGTTCCTCTACAATCTCCACTTCTTGAGCTCCTTTCCTACTTGGAGTCCTCTCAGATGAGTATAAGTACTGGTTATTAGCAACCATCTCAATGAGCCCAGTTGCCTCTTTGGACGTCTTCTTCATGTGCAGAAAACCACCTGCAGAATGATCAAATGACTTCTTGGTCATCTCAGAGAGTCCTTCATAGAAGATGTCTATCTTAACCCGATCTGAGAACATATAAGAAGGGCATTTCCTGAGCATCAACTTATACCTTTCCCAAGCATCATAGAGGGACTTGTTCTCTTCCTGCCTAAAGGTCTATACGTCTGTCCTCAGCTTTGTCAACCTCTACGGGGGAAAGAACTTGTTTAGGAACTTGTTGACAACCGTGTCCCAGGTGTTCAAGCTCTCCTTGGGTTGACCCTCAAGTAATTCCTTTGCTTGATCCCTCACAGCAAATGGAAAGAGCATCAGCCTGTAGACTACAAGGTCCATTCCATTGGTCTTCACAATATCACAGATCGGCAGAAAGTTAGATATGAACATATTAGGATCTTCGTGTAGGAGTCCCTGAAACTGACAATTTTGTTGTACTAGTATGATCAGCTGTGGGTTGAGCTCAAAATCATCTGCTCTAATAGGGGGTACACTAATGCTCCTTCCATGGAAATGAAGAGCAGGGGCTGTGTAAGAACCCAGGGTTCTTCTAAGTTGTGTATTCCCATTTAGATCCATAATGAACTACCCCTATTTCTACACACACAAATGGAGAAGCAAAGAAAAAGTGAGAGTCTCTATGTCAGAGTATAGAAAATTTCAAGTGAGGTATCCTATGTAAAAAAAAAGAAATAAAATAAAATAAAGCAAACAACTGAACTGAAAATTTCGAAAATACTAAAAAAATTGACAAAAAATTTTGAACACTAAAAAGGGAAAAACACTACTATTTTCAAAAAAAAATAAAAAAGAAAAATACTAAAGAGACAACAAACTTAAAATAAAAATTAAGAGAAAATAAATAGAGCAAAATTCGAAAATTAAGGTAAAATTAATAAAATTTAAAAATCAAAAATTAAAAGAAAAAGTAAATAAACAAAACTAATAGAAATCTAAGCAACACGACAACTGGTAGTTGTCAATCACAAACAATCCCCGTCAACGGCGCCAAAAACTTGGTGCATGAATTAGAATTTTGCACAACTTAACTGGCAAGTGCACCGGGTCATCCAAGTAATACCTCAAGTGAGTGAAGGTCGATCCTACGAGGATTGTCGGACTGAGCAAGTAATAGTTGTTTGGCTGGACTTAGTTAGGCAAATCAGAAATGGGGTTGTTGATGGTAAAAATGCATAAATAGTAGACAAGAGAATAAAGAAAGCAATAAACAGTTTTGTGTAAAAACAATAAGAAAAAACAGTTAAGGTCTCGAGATGTTTACTTTTCCGGATTAAAATGTCTTACCAACTACTTTAACAATGAATATTCATTCTATGGAAAACTATAAATAACTAAACCCTAATCCCTTAGTGATTTAGTTTTCTCTAACCTTCGTTAACCGCCACTCCCGTGGTCACTTAATTCCGATTAGAGAGTTAAGTTAAAAAACTAGTTTATGGCCACAAAGAAACCCTACTTACCCAAGACTATTAGGATTATATGCCACATATCTTAATTAGCTCATGTAATTAGCAGTTTAGGAGGAATTTGTTTTTAAGCTGTAGTTCAAGCGAGATAACTCACCCGAGAATCACAAGAACACAAGTAGAATAAGGGTCATATTCCCGTTCCACCCAAATTCATAAGATTAAGAACGAAAACAATTCTTAGAATTGAATCAAAATATTAATTAAAATAGAAGGATAATAGTTCTAATCCATAGAAATAAACAGAACTCCTAACCTTAACCGAGATATTTAGTTGCTCATACTTACAGAAAAAACAGGGTTATGAAAAGTGCGAAAGGAAGAAGATCCTAACCTAAGTGATCTTTTCCTTTAAATACTAGCCTAATAATAAAGGATGCTTATAGTTGGGTTACCTCCTAACAAGTGCTTCTTTACTATCATTAGCTTGACATTTAGATATGCTATGTTAGCAGATGGGTGGATCTATGGCGATCAATCTCATCTCCAAGATCATGTTTTACCCTTTGGCCATTGACTATGAATTTGTTGTCTAATTTCCTATTTTGAAGTTCCACATGACCATAGGGTGATACTCCAGTAATCACAAAGGGTCCTGACCATCTTAACTTGAGCTTCCCAGGAAAGAGTTTGAGCCAAGAATTGAATAGTAATACCTTTTGGCTAGGCTCAAATACTCTTGAAGCTATCTTCTTGTCATGCCACTTTTTAGCTTTCTCCTTGTAGAGCTTGGCATTCTCATAAGCAGAGTGTCTGAACTCATCAAGCTCATTCAGCTGGAGCAACCTTTTCTCTCCTACAACTTTGGCATCAAAGTTCAGGAACTTTGTTGCCTAATACACTCTATGCTCCAACTCCATTGGCAAATGACAAGCTTTACCATAGACTAACTAGGATGGAAACATTCCAATAGGGGTTTTGAAAGCTGTTCTGTACGCCCAGAGAGCATCATCAAGTCCCCTTGTCCAGTCCTTCCTTGAGGTACTCACTGTCTTCTCTAAGATCCTCTTGAGTTCTGTTTGAGACCTTAGTCTGTCCACTTGTCTGTGGGTGATAGGGAGTTGCCACCTTATGATGGACTCTATACCTTTGCAGCAGTGAGTCCAGCTATTTATTACAAAAGTGGCTGCCTCCATCACTGATAAGTGTCTTTGGGACACCAAACCTGCTGAATATATATTTCTGCAAGAAGTTCAGCATAACTCTGGTGTCATTAGTGGGTGATGCGATTGCCTCCACCCATTTGGATACATAATCTACTACCACCAAGATGTAAGTGTTTGAGAATGAGGGTGGAAAAGGTCCCATAAAATCAATTCCCTATACGTCGAATATCTCAATCTCCAGAATCCCTTGTTGTGGCATTTCATGATTGTGAGGAAGATTTCTGGCTCTTTGACACTTGTCAATTCTTACAAATTGCCGTGAGTCTCTGAAGAGGGTTGTCCAGTAGAACCCGTTTTGAAGTACCTTGGTGGCTGTTCTTTCTCCCCCAAAGTGGCCTCCATACTCAGAACCGTGACAATGCCATAGGGTTTGCTGTGCTTCCTCCTCTGAGACACAATGCCTAATCATCCTATCTGAGCATCTCTTGAAAAGGTAGGCTTCATCCCACAAGTAGTATTTGGCATCATGTAAAAGCTTTCTAACTTTTTGCTTGGTGTACTCCTTGGGAATGAACCTCATGGCCTTATAGTTTGCAATGTCTGCAAACCAGGGGGCCTTCTGAATTATAAAGAGGTACTCATCTGGGAAGGTCTTAGTCACAGCAGTGGGGGTGGCATCCCTCTTTCAGGCTCAATCCTGGACAGATGATCAGCCACTTGGTTCTGTGATCCTTTTCTGTCTCTAATCTCAATGACAAATTTCTGAAGAAGTAGTACCCACCTGATCAATCTTAGTTTAGAATCCTGCTTGGTTAGAAGATACTCAATGAACTTTTCAACCATATCTGAGAAAATGAAAATAGAATGCATGGCCTACTAGCCTCTCAAGCATTTGGTCAATGAAGGGTCGGAGAAAGTGATCCTTCCTGGTGGCGTTATTGAGTCTCGTATAGTCAATGCACATGCGCCTTCCTGTGACAGTCCTTGTAGGAATAAGTTCATTCTTCTCATTATGAATTACTGTCATCCTCCCTTTCTTGGGTACCACTTGTACTAGACTTACCCATGGGCTATCCGAGATAGGGTAAATGATTCCGGCTTTCCAAAGCTTCATAACTTCCTTCTGGACAACCTCTTTCCTGGTTGGATTCAGTCGCCTTTGTTGTTGCACAACTGGTTTAGCATCATCCTCTAACACGATCTTGTGCATACATTTGGTTGGACTAATCCCTTTTAAGTCACTAATGGTCCATCTAAGAGCTGTTCTATGACTTTTAAGCACCTGGATCAGTGCCTCCTCTTCCTTCTATTTCAGGGCAAAACTTATGATCACTGGATAAGTGTCTTTGTCACCCAGGAATGCATACTTCAAGGAGGGGGGGCAGCGGCTTTAACTCTAGTTTTGGGGTTCCTTCCTCAGTGCTGGGCGTGCAAATCCTCTCCTACTGAGGGATTGGTTCATCGACTTCCGACAGAGTGTCTTCATGGGAGGTATCCAAATTATCTTCAAGCTTTCCAGCTTCAAACACTTCTTCAACTAGTGGTTCAATGATGTCAATCCCCATGCATCTTTCAGAATCATCTGGATGTTGCAAGGCCTCCAACACGTTTAACATAATCTCTTCCTTATTGACTCTTATTTTTACTTCACCCTTCTGTATGCCTACAAGAGCTCGTCCCGTGGCCGATGGAGGAAAAATGTCGGTAAAGATTTTCACAAAAATTATTACATTGCAAGTATAGTTCTAAACCGACAATTAACCTCAATCAATGTTTAAATTGTTTGTCACAATACAAACCCAATAAAAATTAAACCGAAGTATTTAAATCTCGGATCATCTCTCAAGGAATTGCAGGAAAGTATGCCTATAATTGGTTATGAAAAAGTATTTTTTTGGGTTTTGAAATAAGGAACAAGTAATGTAAAATAACAAGGAAATTAAATAACAACTAAGAAAAGTCCTAGGAAGGATTGAGAATTGGAATTCCTATCCTCATTATCATCATCAATTATGATGGTAATTGCCTTTTGCTTTCACTTAGTTAACTTCTAACACTGAAGGAAAGTCAAGTGAGCAAAATCAACTTAAGTTCACAAGTCCTAATCAAAGATTAGATTTAGTGAAGCTTAAGCCAACTAGTAAGTCTCAATCACCAATCAACAAATGAATTTTGATAACTCAAGAGTCTCTAATTGATCAATCCAAGTTAAGAACGTAAAAATCTAAATTAAAATTCAACCAAGCATTTTATCAAACACTTTGTTGGCACAAAATAAAAGCATGGAAAACTAACAAAGCATAGCAAAATCTAAGACTAACAATTGTAAGAGGAAACAATAACAACAAAGTAAAGAAAGCAATCATAAACATTGAAACATAAATTGCATTAATAGGTATTAAAGGAAACAAAAGAATTCATAAACTAAATTGGAAACATAAAGGAATCAATGATAGAAGTAGACAAACCAAAGTACTAGAACAAATGAAAGTAGAAGAGAAATTGAATTAAAGTAAAGTAGAAATATGAATTTGAGAAAGGCTAAACCTAAAAAACCCTAAAACCTAGAGAGAGGAGAGAGCCTTTCTCTCTAGAAAACTACATCTAAAACCTAAAGTTGTGAATGAATGTGTGAATGATTGATCCCCCCATCCAGGTACACTATGTAGCCTCTAATCAGTATTTTTGGGCTTGAAACTGGGTCCAAAGCAGCCCAGAAATCGCCCTCAGCATTTTCTGTAAATTACATCACGTGACGCTCGTCACGCGTATGCATCGCTTGAACAATTTCCTAGTCACGCGTACACGTTGCTTGCCTTTTGCACTGGTCACGCGTACGCGTCGCCCATGCGTGCGCGTCGCTACTAGATTCTGAAATACTTGATTTCTTGTGTTCCTTCCACTTTTGCATGCTTTCTTTCCATCCTCTAAGCCATTCCTGCCCTATAAAACCTGAAAACACTGAACACACATATTGCGGCATCGAATGGTAATAAGAGAGGATTAAAAATTAGCAAATTTAAGGCCAAAGAAGCATGTTTTCAATCATAGCACAATATTAGATATGAAAATATAAAACATGTGAATTATATGCATAAGTGTGAGAATAATGGATAAAATCCGCTTAATTCAATACAAAATAAACCGTAAAATAGCGGTTTATCGTTATCTCCACACTTAAACATTAGCATGTCCTCATGCTAAGCTCAAGAGAACCAAAAGAGTGAAGAGGAATGGTAGAAATTATGAAATGCAACCTATTTATATGAATGCAACTAAATGCAAAATGTTTCTACCTACTTGGATAAAAGTAAATCAAATTCTCCAAGAACAAATATGAACTGGATTCCATTAATTCAAATCATAAAATGAAGTACAAATAGACTTGCAAAAGAAGATAGCTCATGAAAGCCGGGAACAAAGAATCGAGCATCGAACCCTCACCGGAAGTGTATACACTCTACTCACTCAAGTGTTTAAGGTTCGATTCTCTCAATTCTCTACTAACCTTACTTTCTAAGACTTGCTCTTCTTCCATCAATCAACAAAAGTTTAATGCACAAATACACATATCAAGAGGTCTTTTAAGGGTTGTAATGGGGTTAGGGTCAAGGTAGGAATGTATTTGGTCAAGTGGACTAAAATCTGAATCCTTGATCAACCTAAACTCTCCACCTAACCTAAGACAATCCATGTAAAACATACAAAATCTAACTATCTATTAACCATGTTTCCCACATATTCATGCATCTGAACTTGAGTACAACTCATATGCATTGCTATCACCATTTACTTTAGGGCATTTTGTACCCTTTTTATTATTTGCTCTTTTTTGTTCTTTTTCTTTCTTTTTATTTTTCTTTTTTTTTGTTTTTCTCAATGCATATGATTAAGGTATTGAATGCATGAACATATCCTTAACATTCTTTTCACATTGTCACAAAAGAGTCTAACATACTCAATTCCCAAACCAAATATTTTCAAACCCAACTTCCCCACACTTAAATCATGAGCACTCTCACTAGTCTAAACTAACCAAGGATTCAAATGAAGGACATTATTGTTTTTCGCTTAGAGTTAGTGATGAGCTAAAGTAAAGAATAAATGGGGTTAAAAAGGCTCAACATTAGTTTGCAAAGGATAATGAAAAAGGTAAGGCCATATGGGTATGTAAGCTTAGTGAAACAAAAGCCACAATCATATAAGTGCATGCATACATCAAATAATGGAAATATAGAATTAAGCAAGGCAAAGATCATAATTTTAGAGAGAACAACACACACCAAAATAAAATATTGGTTGATAATATGCAACCAATCAAATAGGCTCAAAATCTCACTGGTTTTGTGTGTTCGAGCTCTAAAACCATGTTCCAAAATAAATTTCTTCAAGCAAGTTCAACAAAAAGTTTAATTCAAATTAGTGAAATGCTCTAAAAAGTTTCTTGAAAAAGAAAATATTACTTCAACCAAGTAGGGCATAAATGCAAGCAACTAACTACACATGCAATCTATTATGCAATACAAAAATTAACTAGCAAGGGAAATTAAACATTGGTGTTGGAAAGAAAGTAACTAACCCACGGAAGTTGGTATCGACCTCCCCACACTTAAAGATTGCACCATCCTCGGTGCATGCAAAGAAGTGCAAGTAGGTGGGCTGCTACAACTGATGCGCTTTCTTCAAAAGATTGTGCAAAGCGGCTTGTTGTTCGTCCCATTTAGAAGTTTTTCGTTTCCCTTCTAGATGGCCATCCTGAAAGAAGAGAAAAAGGAATAAGAAGAACCCATAAATAAAGATATGAAAAGGAATAAAATATATGTGGGTTATTGCCAAATAATAATGAGGGTCTCAACTACATGGTAGCTACAACATGCAAGTGAGAAAATAATACAAGCAGATGGCATATCAATAGTGCAAGAATTGCAACAATGAGGGAGAGAGAGTGGGTCATGAAAGACAACATAAGTTCATATCAATGCACAAGAAATACAAGTGTCAAAAAAGATTAGCATTGACCTATAAATAATAGCACCCAACAATATAAAACAAGTCACTAAGCATCAGAATAATGGAAGAAATAGTCAACAGTGGGGTAGAAAATACAACACTAATGGAAAAATGGTGAATCTAAAAAAGAAAATAAAAACATGCACAAAGTTAAAATGCAATGAATGAAAGTATGTAAATGCAATTTGTAAAGGAGAATGAAGGATAAGAAAAATGATAAGTGAACTTTTGAAAAGTGAGAGAAGAAGAATGTAAGCAGGGAAGAAGAAAGAAGAAGAAAGGAGAAAGAAAGAAGAAGAAAGGCATAAGCAAGGCGCGAACGTGACGCGTGCGCATACACGTGTCCGCGTGAAAACAGAAACAGGCATGCGACGCGTGAGCGTCATCCACGCGTACGCGTGGATGGCCCAAAATGAAAGATGACGCGTAAGCGTCTATCACGCATACACGTGACTACTCGTCGTGCTAGACGCACGGTTCCAGCATGATTCCAGCCCAACTCTCTGTTCATAGTACTAGGCAATCAAAATTTTGAGTCGACGCGTACGCGTCGTCCACACCTATGCATGGATGGTGAAAAACGCAAATGATGCGTACGCATCAGTGACGCACACGCGTGGGTTTGGTTTTGTGCCTGGCACCTACCAGCGCGGTTCTGGCACAACTCTCTGTCCAGACCGTGCTGTCGCGCCGTCAAGCACGGTTTGGGCATTACCCTAGTTTGGGCATCGACGCGTACGCGTCGGTCACGTGCACGCGTGAAAACCTTTTTTTAGCCACTCCAGAAATTAATAAACAATTAAACCATAAATTAAATGAAATAAACATAACTGAAAATGAAAATACAACTTATTACTAATCTAAACAAAAAGGAAATTAGAAAGAATTTACCATGGTGGGGTATCTCCCACCTAGCACTTTTAGTTAAAGTCCTTAAGTTGGCCATTTAGTGAGCTCACTGTCATGGTGGCTTGTGCTTGAACTCATCTTGAAACTTCCACCAACGCTGGACTTCCAATAAGCTTCGACAATTCCAAGTGAATTCACCAAGCCTTGATGAAGTTCTTCACAAGCTTTGAGCTGCCAAAGTTGATCCTCTTGTATGCCGGGATCCCAAATCTTGTTTCTACACCCGTCTTTGAGTGGATCATCATTGTTCCAACTGGGTGGCAAGCAATCCGAATTCTCAATAAAGTACCAAACTCTTCTCTTAGATCCAACCAAATGATCACTAGTCTTACCCTTGCATCTAGCTCTTGATATCTCAACCTTGACGAGCCCTGATTTGCAACTCCAACCACTAAACATTCTTCTCTTACGCTTCATTCCACAAAGCCTCCTAAGTTGGCCATCTGTCTCAAGAATACCATACTCAAGTGAGACAGTAAAGTGAATAGAGATAAGTTTTACCCACTCAAATGAAGGATTAGATGTCAACCTAGGTAGAGAAGTCTCCAACGATCTTGACAAAGCATACTCAACTCCTGTCCAACCTTGCCGAAGGACTTCCACCTTTTGAAAGGATTCTTCACTTTCAAGCTCTTTCTCACCAAGTTCACCCAACTCTTCTCCGTCACTCAAATAATAAATATGAGATTGAGAGAAATCTACCCCAATGTTGCTTTCAATTTCATCGGGAGAAGGTTCTTCCAACTCAAGGATTTCACTTGTGGATGTAGATTTATAACTAGGATGGCTTGATTCATGATCATTATCACCAAGGGAACTTGCCTCTTGAACTATCCCATCCAATTCTTCATAGGGAATATGCCTTAGAGGTTGTGCACTACCCTCGTCAACATCAATTTCAAGCTTCTTGGAGGAATACTCTACAACTCTAGATTCCCATGGAGGTTCAGCATCTCCTAAGTCTTCAACTACTTCTTCCTCTTCATCAATTATGGCTTCCTCCAATTGTTCCAATACAAAGCCACATTCCTCACTTTCCACTAGCATTCTTATTCTCTCCTTTATGCTACGTTCTTCATTAGATTCTCCACATGTAGCCATGGGAGTGCCTTGAGTGTTGACGTGCAGTGAAGCTAAATTATCTACTACCTCAGTCAAGGTAGCTATGAACTCTAATGTCGTCCACTGCATCTCTCTTTGCTCTTGAAGAAGAACACCAAAAGTGTCATTCATTGGAGAGTGGAGTGGATATGAGGGTTTATTGCTTGGGAAGAAAGGTTCATGTTAAGAGAATGGTTCATCATAATAAGAGTGTGGCGGTTCAACACTCTCCATCTTTTCCACTTGTTGCACAACACATTCATCCGTGGAAATGCTTTGTTTGTTGCATGAGTCCCATGGGTCAAACTTTTGACGGATGGTTGCTTGAAGTTAATCCATTGCTTCCTTGAGATGATCCATTGGCTCTTGTTCCACTTGGCTATCATAAGTAGGATCGTAGTGCTCTTCAATTGATGGATATTGACATTCTCTTATGGAAGGTTGTGGTGGAAAAGAAAATTCATCTTGTGGTTAAAAATTTTCATACATTGGAGGTGGTGTATATTGAGGTGGTGGTTCTTGGGAGTAATTGGATTGGAACTGGGGTGGCTCTATGTATAGATCATATGGCTCATAAGATTCTTGGTATAGTGGATATTGGTTAGGAACATATGAAGATGTTTGGTAAAACGAGGTTTGTGAGTATGGTGGTTGAGGGCTATATTAAGGAGGGGGTTCATAGGTATATGGTAGGGGTTGTTGTTTGTCACGAAGAGGTCCACCATAACCATTGTCTTGGTACGCATCAAATAGTGGTTCTTGTTCATAGTGCATCGGAGGATGTTGTTGCCAAGAGGGTTGATCAAATCCTTGTGGCTCCTCCCATCTTTGGTTGTCCCATCCTTGATGCAAGCTTTCATTGTAATTTCCACTTCCTATAACATAATTGTAACCACACTCATAGCCAAAGGGGTGAGAATTCATAGTAACAAAAGAAAATAAAAACAAAAACTAATAAGAAATAATGAATATAAACTCCTAAACTCGAAGCAACTAACAAAGAAATGAAAAGGCAAAAATATTAACAATATTCACAATAACCAATAATAAGGCACACATTTGCAATTCCCCGGCAACGGTGCCAAAATTTTGACGGAGGAAAAATGTCGGTAAAGATTTTTACAAAAATTATCGCGTTGCAAGTATAGTTCTAAACCGACAACTAAACCTCAGTCAATGTTTAAATTTTTTGTCACAATACGAACCCAATAAAAATAAACTGAAGTATTTAAACCTCGGGTCGTCTCTCAAGGAATTGTAGGGAAGTATGCTTATAATTGGTTATGGAAAAGTATTTTTTTTTGGGTTTTGAAATAAGGAACAAGTAATGTAAAATAACAAGGAAATAAAATAACAACTAAGAAAAGTCCTAGCAAGGATTGAGAATTAGAATTCCTATCCTCATTATCATCATCAATTGTGATGGTAATTGACTTTTGCTTTCACTTAGTTAACCTCTAACACTGAAGGAAAGTCAAGTGAGCAAAATCAACTTAAATTCACAAGTCCTAATCAAAGATTAGATTTAGTTAAGCCTAAGCCAACTAGCAAGTCTCAATCACCAATCAACAAATGAATTTTGATAACTCAAGACTCTCTAATTGATCAATCCAAGTTAAGAACGTAAAAATCTAAATTAAAATCGAATCAAGCATTTTATCAAATATTTTGTAGGCACAAAATAAAAGCATGGAAACCTAACAAAGCATAGCAAAATCTAAGACTAAAAATTGCAAGAGGAAACAATAACAACAAAGTAAAGAAAGCAATCATAAACATGGAAACATAAATTGCATTAATAGGATTAAAGGAAACAAGAAGAATTCATAAACTAAATTGGCAACATAAGGGAATCAATGATAGAAGTAGACAAACTAAAGTACTAGAACAAATGAAAGTAGAAGAGAAATTTAATTAAAGTAAAGTAGAAATATGAATTTGAGAAAGGCTAAACCTAAAAAATCCTAAAACCTAGAGAGAGGAGAGAGCCTCTCTCTCTAGAAAACTACATCTAAAAGCTAAAGTTGTGAATGAATGTGTGAATGATTGATTCCCAAAGTATCCAGCTCCACTCTATAGCCTCTAATCAGTATTTTTGGTCCTGAAACTGGGTCCAAAGCAGCCCAGAAATTGCCTCCAGCGTTTTCTGTAAATTGCAGCACGTGACGCTCGTCATGCGTACGCGTCGCTTGAACAATTTCCTGGTTCGTACGCGTCATCCACGCATACGCGTCGCTTGCCTCTTGCACTGGTCATGCATACGCATCGCCCATGCGTGCGCGTTGCTACCAGATTCAAAAATACTTGATTTCTTGTGTTCCTTTCACTTTTGCATGCTTTCTGCTTTCACCCTCTAAGCCATTCCTGCCCTATAAAACCTGAAAACACTGAACGCACATATTACGGCATCGAATGGTAATAAGAGAGGATTACAAATTAGCAAATTTAAGGCCAAAGAAGCACGTTTTCAATCATAGCACAATATTAGGAAGGAAAATGTAAAACATTCGAATTATATGCATAAGTGTGAGAATAATGGATAAAATCCTCTGATGAGCGGATAATTTATACGCTTTTTGGCATTGTTTTTAGTATGTTTTTAGTACATTTTAGTTAGTTTTTATTATATTTTTATTAGTTTTTAAATAAAAATCACTTTTCTGGGCTTTATTATGATTTTGTGTGTTTTTCTGTGATTTCAGGTATTTTCTGGCTGAAATTGAGGGACCTAAGCAAAAATCTGATTCAGAGGCTGAAAAAGGACTGCAGATGCTGTTGGATTCTGACCTCCCTGCACTCGAAGTGGATTTTTTGGAGCTACCGAAGCTCAATTGGCGCTCTCTCAATTGCGTTGGAAAGTAGACATCTTGGGCTTTCCAGCAATGTATAATAGTCTATGCTTTACCCGAGATTTGATGGCCCAAACAGGAGTTCCAAGTCAGCTCAAGAATTCTGGCGTTTAACTCCAGAACTGGCACAAAAGCTGGAGTTAAACGCCCAAACTGGCATAAAAGCTGGCGTTTAACTCCAAAAAATGTCTCTACACATGAAAGCTTCAATGCTCAGCCCAAGCACACACCAAGTGGGCCCCGGAAGTGAAATTTTACAATAAACACCCTAGCTTACTCATTTTCTGTAACCCTAGGTCACTAGTTTACTATAAATACTACTTTCCGTGATTCATATTGTACCTCATGACACTTTACACGTTTCTTATTGTATTCTCTATGGCATGAGTCTCTAAACCCCATTGTTGGGGGTGAGGAGCTCTGCTGTTCTTCATGAATTAATGCAATTACTACTATTTTCCATTCTATCACGCTTGCTTCTATTCTAAGATATTCATTTGCACTTCAACTTGATGAATGTGATGATCCATGACACTCATCATCATTCTTACCTATGAACGCGTGCCTGACAATCACCTCCGTTCTACCCTAGATTGAATGCATATCTCTTAGCCTTATGATTCAGATCAGAGTCTTCATGGTATAAGCTAGAATTATTGGCGGCCATTCCTGAGATCCGGAACGTCTAAACCTTGTCTGTGGTATTCTGAGTAGGATCTGGGAAGGGATGACTGTGACGAGCTTCAAACTCGCGATTGTTGGGCGTGTGACAGACGCAAAAGGATCAATGGATCCTATTCCGACATGATCGAGAACCGACAGATGATTAGCCGTGCGGTGACAGCGCATTTGGAACATTTTCACTGAGAGGACGGGAAGTAGCCATTGACAACGGTGATGTCCAACATAAAGCTTGCCATGGAAGGAGCCTTGCGTGCATGAAGAAGAAGATAGTAGGAAAGCGGAGATTCAGAGGACAAAGCATCTCCAAAGCCTCAACATGTTCTTCATTACTGCATAACAAGTATTTATTTCATGTTCTTTTTCTTTTTACAATCAAATCTGAGAATTATTGATATCTTGACTAAGAGTTACAAGATAACCATAGCTTGCTTCAAGCCGACAATCTCCGTGGGATCGACCCTTACTCACGTAAGGTATTACTTGGACGACCCAGTGCACTTGCTGGTTAGTTGTGCGGAGTTGCAAAAGTGTGATTGTAATTTCGTGCACCATCCGCTCAATTCAATACAAAATAAATCATAAAATAGCGGTTTATCAGTGGCTAAGAACGGTCTTCCAAAAATGATGGAAGCGTTCTTGTCCTCTTCCATATCCAATATTATAAATTCAGTAGGGAATATAAAAGACCCTACTTTCACAAGTAAGTCTTCCACCACTTCGAACGAGAACTTGATAGAACGGTAAGCTAACTGGAGACAGATGTGTGTACGCTTTAATTCCTCAATTTGGAGCTTCCTCATCAATGATAGCGACATGAGGTTGATATTTGCTCCTAGATCACATAAGGGCTTCCGAATAAGAGTGTTTTCAATGGTACAGGGAATTATAAAGCTCCCGGGGTCTTGTAGTTTCTCGGGAAGATTCCTCTGAATGACTGCACTACACTCCTTAGTAAGCACCACTGTCTCTACTTCCTTCCAATCCCTCTTGTTATTCAGTATTTTCTTCATGATCTTAGCATATAGAGGCATTTGTTCAAGGGCCTCTGCAAAAAGAATATTTATCTCAAGCTTCAGGAAGACTTCCAAAAACTTGGAGAATTGTTTGTCCTTCTCTACTTTTTGAAGCTTCTGTGGCTATGGTAGCTTGGCCTTGTATTCTGGAGCCTTGGGTAGTGTAGGATGAGCATCCAGAGTGATTGGAAAGAAGTCGTCAGAGTTCCTAGGGAGGGGGGGAACATTCTTTAAATTTTCATTGACGCCTAGTGCTCCCCTCCCTGGGCATTCAGTGCCCACTTTGCTCCTTCCTGGATGTGCAACGTCCATTTCACTCCTCTTTGGGTGTTCAGTGCCCTTTATGGCTTTCTTTATTTCTATAAAATTACTCTCTGGTGGCTCTCCCCCATTCTGCTCCTCCTTATTCTGATGCTGAGTGCCCAATGTTTTGCCGCTCCTTAGTTGAATTGCTTGGCATTCTTTTATTTGCTCAGACATTTGTTGTTTTGTCTAGTTCAATTGGATCTCTAGGTTCTTAAGGGAGGCTTGGGTATCCCGCATAAAGCTTTGTTGATTGTTTGCAATTTCTGTAACAATGAATGCCAAATTAAGAGTATTCTGTGTTGTTCTTTTGACCCATTGTTAGCGCTCTATGAGTTGGTAACATCCTTGGGACTTCTAGGGGAACTTTCCATATAATTGATCTATTCAGGTACACACTGAGCATTATTGTAGGTTCCACCTTGAGGGTAGCCGTCATTTATATTGCAAGGGATGGCGCCCTGAATTTTTGTGTTTGCTCTCTGCATGCTATTCAGTTGTTGAGCATGGAGACTCATTTGTTGAATTATAAGTTTGTTCTGAGCACAAAGTTCCTCTACAATCTCTACTTCTTGAGCTCCTTTCCTACTTGGAGTCCTCTCAGATGAGTATAAGTACTGGTTATTAGCAACCATCTCAATGAGCCCAGTTGCCTCTTTGGACGTCTTCTTCATGTGCAGAGAACCACCTGCAGAATGATCAAATGACTTCTTGGTCATCTCAGAGAGTCCTTCATAGAAGATGTCTATCTTAACCCGATCTGAGAACATATAAGAAGGGCATTTCCCGAGCATCAACTTATACCTTTCCCAAGCATCATAGAGGGACTCGTTCTCTTCCTGCCTAAAGGTCTTTACGTCTGTCCTCAGCTTTGTCAACCTCTACGGGGGAAAGAACTTGTTTAGGAACTTGTTGACAACCGTGTCCCAGGTGTTCAAGCTCTCCTTGGGTTGACCCTCAAGCAATTCCTTTGCTTGATCCCTCACAGCAAATGGAAAGAGCATCAGCCTGTAGACTACAGGATCCATTCCATTGGTCTTCACAATATCACAGATCGGCAGAAAGTTAGAGATGAACATATTAGGATCTTCGTGTAGGAGTCCCTGAAACTGACAATTTTGTTGTACTAGTATGATCAGCTGTGGGTTGAGCTCAAAATCATCTGCTCTAATAGGGGGTACACTAATGCTTCTTCCATAGAAATGAAGAGCAGGGGCTGTGTAAGAACCCAGGGTTCTTCTAAGTTGTGTATTCCCATTTAGATCCATAATGAACTACCCCTGTTTCTACACACACAAATGGAGAAGCAAAGAAAAAGTGAGAGTCTCTATGTCAGAGTATAGAAAATTTCAAGTGAGGTATCCTATGTAAAAAAAAAAAGAAATAAAATAAAATAAAGCAAACAACTGAACTGAAAATTTCGAAAATACTAAAAAAATTGACAAAAAATTTTGAACACTAAAAAGGGAAAAACACTACTATTTTCAAAAAAAAATAAAAAAGAAAAATACTAAAGAGACACCAAACTTAAAATAAAAAATTAAGAGAAAATAAATAGAGCAAAATTCGAAAATTAAGGTAAAATTAATAAAATTTAAAAATAAAAAATTAAAAGAAAAAGTAAATAAACAAAACTAATAGAAATCTAAGCAACACGACAACTGGTAGTTGTCAATCACAAATAATCCCCGTCAACGGCGCCAAAAACTTGGTGCGTGAATTAGAATTTCGCACAACTTAACCGGCAAGTGCACTGGGTCATCCAAGTAATACCTCAAGTGAGTGAGGGTCGATCCTACGAGGATTGTCGGACTGAGCAAGTAATAGTTGTCTGGCTGGACTTAGTTAGGCAAATCAGAAATGGGGTTGTTGATGGTAAAAATGCATAAATAGTAGACAAGAGAATAAAGAAAGCAATAAACAGTTTTGTGTAAAAACAATAAGAAAAAACAGTTAAGGTCTCGGAGATGTTTACTTTTCCGGATTAAAATGTCTTACCAACTACTTTAACAATGAATATTCATTCTATGGCAAACTATAAATAACTAAACCCTAATTCCTTAGGGATTTAGTTTTCTCTAACCTTCGTTAACCGCCACTCCCGTGGTCACTTAATTCCGATTAGAGAGTTAAATTAAAAAACTAGTTTATGGCCACAAAGAAACCCTACTTACCCAAGACTATTAGGATTATATGTCACATATCTTAATTAGCTCATGTAATTAGCAATTTAGGAGGAATTTGTTTTTAAGCTGTAGTTCAAGCGAGATAACTCACCCGAGAATCACAAGAACACAAGTAGAATAAGGGTCATACTCCCGTTCCACCCAAATTCATAAGATTAAGAACGAAAATAATTCTTAGAATTGAATCAAAATATTAATTAAAATAGAAGGATAATAGTTCTAATCCATAGAAATAAACAGAACTCCTAACCTTAACCGAGATATTTAGTTGCTCATACTTACAGAAAAAATAGGGTTATGAAAAGTGCGGAAGGAAGAAGATCCTAACCTAAGTGATCTTTTCCTTTAAATACTAGCCTAATAATAAATGAAAATAAAAATAGAAAATAATAAAACCCTAAAACTAAAAAGTATTAATTTTAAATAAAAAATACAAAAAGAAAATAAATTATAACTAATAAATGCTAAATCCACTTGAGAAGCTCCAAAGAGGGAAATCTGGCCTGGTGCTGGCGTTTAACGCCATGAATGGACGTTAAACGCCCTAAGGGGGGTGGTGGCACACTGGTTTGATCCCTTGATGGCGCTAAACGCCAGCTGGGCGTTCAGCGCACAGGGATGGTGCTGCACGCTTTCTTCCTTTTTGCTCCAAACTCTGCCAAATTGCTCCGGATTTCACCTGAAATTATAAAAAAATACCAAAACAACTCAAAGTAGCATCCAAAGGAGATTTTAGCACCAAAATCAAGCAAAATTAAATAGAATCTAACTAAAAACCATTGAAAAATACTAAGAAAAAGGGTATAAGATGCTCACGCATCAGTAGATTCACCGAAGATTTTGGTGTAGGGTTCGTCATGTTAAATAATTACCGAAGGATTTCCTTTTCCGACGGTAAATTCGTCGCTAATAATTGGAGGGACAACGAGGAAAATAAGTGTGAACTTTAGCAGCAGATTTACTGTAACGACCCAATTTTCGGCATGTCATGACCAATGCCAGTCGTCAGGTGTTACTCTCTTGTTAAACCCTAAGACTCTAAACTCTATAGTATTTATATTAATATGAGCCTGTAGTGTGGGCTAAATGCGCGAGTTTAAGCATAAGTTGTACTGGATTATTTCTGTATTGTCTAGGATAATAGGCGAATAATGTAATTATAAAATAAAAATGGAATACACAGATAGATATGTCACATAGATAAGCTCAAGGGCTGAGTTTTGTACAGTTTGTCATAGACTACATAATATATATATATATATATACTAAGCACCGAACTCCAGCTTCGCAAAAGCCACCCTAGACTGGAGTCGGGATACTAATACAAAAGATCCTATTCCCTCATAAAATATACTAAAAGCGAGGGAAATATCCTATACTACTATCTAGCTATGCTCCTCCGATGCAGCAAACTTCTACGGACTCGAAGTCAGGTCAATGATAATCGTGTCCTCCCAAGATGTAGTAGTATCAGGTAGTGTTTCATCAGAAGGAGTTGACACAAAGCTGTCACACTAGATCAATAAGACGTCCTCTCCATAGGAACCGATTTGAGCATCCATCAGCTCCAAGGGTTGATAGTTCGGCACAGGCTCCACCGGTGTCAAAGGCTCAGGTGCAGGGTTAAACTAATCAAGATCTAGATGGAGTGTCAAGAGGCGTCTCTGGCTCTGGCTCTATCTGATAGAAGCGTTGTGGCAAAAAAGAAGGATGAAGATCGCCAGGATGTAAATCAGATAGTAAAAAGTCGTAAAGAGAATCAAGATCAAACTCCTAAAAAAGAATGGATGAGAGAAAGATCGTTCCGGGAGCATTTACATCCACGTAATCAGCTCACCCCATAGGAAAGTGCTGCCCAACGAGGGATCATCATAGCGGAAAAGTAGAGGATACTCAAAGAAGATGACTCCCGATCCCATCTATGGTTTGGGAGAAAAAAGGGGGTGAGAACCAAAGGTTCCCAACAAGGAGATAATGCAGAATAAAGAGGTTTCTTGTGCTAACCTAAGTTTCATGGGAACTAGTGGTGTTTCCTACTAAGTTTTCATTTCCGCAGTTGATAAAGGCACAAACAAAGAAAGAACAAACACATTATAAAGCACAAGTAGAAATTAAAAAACACACACAATCAATCATATAGAAATGTGCAAACAGGTATGATGCATGCCTCATCCTATTGTAGGTCATGAGCTCATGTGTTAGTTTTCTACCTACTCCTGACATTACCCGTGGACACAAGTCCCAGATATGATTTTTTCAGCCGGTGCGCATCATAAAAAAGGGTAAGTGATCGCCATGTCAAATACTAAAACAAACACCTGATCGCCATTTCAGAATATTTTTTCGCACTGAAAAACAGCTCAATGGGCGTTACGTATCACCATCCCTATTGAGTAATTCTTAAGTGGGCGTCCCCACACTCAGTGGCTAGCGGTCTATAACACAGCGCTACCAGGTGGCCAACTCGCAATCTTAGGTCTTTTTCTTCTCTTTGGGGGCACAGTGCAACGGTCTTTTGCTCATCTTGCTCACCTGTACACTATCTTGGTATAGCTCAAGAGATTCTCTACTCTTAGCTTCACATCCTCTGATACCATGTTGCCCAAGCTTTCATTAAGTTTCTTAGGTCTTTTATATTCTTAGTCAACCTAGAAGTGACTCTCTACTATTTTATCGTTATACCTTTTCATAAAGACTTTTTTATCCCCAGGACTTACTTATTGACTAATTTAGATCTCACTTCTCCTAAGCATCATTATTATTTATCCTAGTGTTAATTACTAACCAAGTTATTAGCTTCACTCTAATTTTATCTTATTAACGCTAATCATTTTATTAATACCTAATTTTCTCGTAACCTAAAGTGTTACCTTTCTTATAGATCTTTGAATTCTTATCCTAATTTTTATCTCCTTATCCTTTATCTTTTACTAAGATCCTTTTCTAGACTCATCCTTCTCTTTTTATTCTAAATTAAACCTAGATAGCTTATGTATTATTTCATTTCCTAACCTTAGGACTCCTACTTAATGCTTTTTATCCTAAACTCTATCACTTACAAGATTAACCCTATTATTTATCTAACCTTCCTAAGTGTTACTCTTCATATATTCTCCCTAGACTTAAACTCTAGGTTTAAACCTCTTTTACTTATCTCTTTCCTTTTTCATTCTTCTAATCATTCACTTATGTTATATCTTGGTGTCTTTTAAAATTATAAAGCTTCAACCCAAGTGCATTTTAATGTTCGGCCAAATATATATAATTGGGCATAGCCCTCATGTTCTCAAGTAGCATTCATTCTCAATCATGAATGCAATTAATCACATAATCAATATACATACAATTTATGCATCATTCTCTTTCAACAAAAACATATAGACATCAATCATCAAACATAAAAGTCAAATAATAATATCCCCTTAGCCTTGTTGTTCACTCTAGAACACGTTAGAAATACTAGATTTCTAAAATAAGGATAACTTGATAATTAATGAAAAAAAAGACTTATGGCCGAGACTTTAAAGCAATAGAGGATTCAAGACGCAACTCCTTCTAGCCCTTGAAATGCTAGCCTCCAACCATGCTCCTTGAGGTTTCTAAGGATGATTATCTTATTGGATTTTCGAAAAAAAAAAAGAAAGAAGAAAAATGGAGGATCAAACTAGAAATCTTGATTCTTGAAAGAGTGGTGGAATGCTCCTTGATTTAGTGAAATGAAGGTGTATGGAATCAACACAAGATTACTCTTTTCTTTTTTCAAGGCTTCAGCCTTACTTTCTCTCTTTCTCTCTAATTTTTTTTCTTTCTCACTTGCTAAATATGCTTAGTGTAGTGTGGAGAGTGATTAATGAAGTGGTAGAAAGAAGTACTTCATTGCGGAGAACAAGAGTGGATAAGATGGTATAAATTGTGCTTAGTCACTATCCAATCATATCCTACTAGTTGATCTTATCCTAAAGTCTAGAGATGATCACCTAAGGTAAATATGGAAAAGAAGGTAATTTAATGATTCTAATCACATCCTAGTCATGGCTTAGTTGTAGGTCTTATCCCTAATGACTATGAGTAGTTTTCTAAGGTAAAATAGATAAGATGGTAATAAATTATCCTAGTCATGATTAGTAATCGATCTTATCCTAATTGTCATGGATAATTATCTAAGGTAAAAATTAATTACTGAATAAGTGTAGAGAGAGAGAGAGAGAGAGAGAGAGAGAGAAAGACAGAGAGAGTTTGGTTAGAAGAGAGAAAAAGGATAAGGATTAATAAGCTTAGGTGTATCCTACTAGGATTAGGAGTATGTTTACCACATGGTAAAAATATGAGTGGTAGAGAATTATCCTAGGAAATAGTGCATAAACATGAGGCCTAGATTCTTCCTTGGAAAAGAAGAAAGAGAATCATAAAAATCCACTAACTAGTGTTATCTGTTCTTATATGCTTAGTCGTTTTGAGTGTGATGCGAATCTCGAGTTTCTTTTTGTTCAACTTTTCTTTCAGGCTCCTAGTTAAATTTCTTTTCATATATGCCTATGTACTCATTTTTACTTTTAAAGGTCGTAATACCTCACCATCTCTGATTTATAAACTTAAGCGTAAAGTTCTGTGTGGTAGTGTTCCGAGGTTTACCTGAAACTGGGAGGTCGATCTCGGACGAGATCTTCTAGCCTGACTAGAACTGCCGTGTTCGACTTATTGAGATGGGAGGCGCTGCCTGTCCTCATCACCGGAGGGGGTGGTACCTGCAAGAGACTCCGATGCTTAAGTCAGCACGGGCTTTAGGCAGGTTTTTAGTAGAATTGGAGTATGAGTTATACCTGGGTGCTCTAGTGTATTTATAGTAATAATTGATAACCTTCCTTTGAGATAAGCTGGTTATCTTATCTTATCTTTTAGGGAGGATATCTTTATCTTTTGGTCATCCGCCTTCTAGTGAGCGGTGATCCTTTGTTTTGGGCCTTCTTGGGCCTCTATGGTGATTTGGCCGAGCTCTTTTAGGGAGAGATCAGTGACGACCAACCTTACAAGAGGTTGGTCGCTTTGGCTTCGTCCAACCCAGTCTTAACAGCTCGGTCCAGGGTATGAACAGTGCCCCTACTTGAGCTCGGACCTTTCCATGAGATCGTGCTTTCTGAGCCTCGATCTCTTTGGAGAAGTCGTGCTCAAGCATCTTTTGTCCGGTCTGTTCCTTCATTCGCCAATTTTGCACTATTTTTAAATACAGAGCATTTTTTGTCTTCGTTCCTTTATCGCTGCGTTTATTCCTCGAGGGGTTTACCTCCTTGGGAATACGCATGCGCTATTTAATTCCTTTTGATAGGGCTTTTAATTCTTTTTGCTGTTCCATTCCCTCGCTTAATTTGAAATTGAAAGGATTTAGACTTTTGCTTTCAGTTTCTTGCTTTCCTCCGTTTCGTTTACTCAGTGAAAAGAAGCTTCATTTTGTTCATCTTCCGACTGCCTCCAGCACTCCAAGATTGTTTCTTTCTTGGATTTTCGGAGTTTCCGTCTCTTAGGGGAGTTTGTTCGTGGCTTGCTGCTTGCTCGCTCGTCTTCTTCTGCAGGTTGGTGCTTTTGCTTCACACCTTTTGTTTTACATATTTTATTTGTAGCCCTCCTTTGCGCTTTACTCTTGCATGTCTTCTTTTTGTACAAAGTTTTGAAATTTGCGGTGCTTCTTTTTGAAAAAGGTTGAAGCTTTCGGGTGATTTCTGGATTCCTTTGTTTCTTCAAAGTTGCGATCCTTTTATTTCTATTTGCTTCAGAAATGTAGGTGCTTAGGCTTCTGGCACTACCTCCCGATGTTTACTTTGTTTGAGAAGTCTAGGGTTTTGTTGTTTTTTTGCAACATTTCTCTTTCTGCGTTCTGTGTTGTTGCCTCTAAAGGGTGCCTCTGGCTTTTGGTGTTGATTTCTTTGCTTTGTGTGAATCTTGGGGTGCCCTTTTGCTGCCATACTTGTTGCTTTGTTGGTTGTTTTTTCTTTTACTGTTGTTGTCCGAGTTGTTTGGTAGTGACCATTTATATTTTCTTGCTGTAGCTATAGTTTCTATATGTTTTTTCGTAGGAATATTGTTGAGATGTCCACAAAGGTCCCTGCTAGTATGGCCGATTGGTTAGATTCCATAGTCCTAATGTGTGTTACTGTAGCCGACCCTGAGTACCGTGAGAAGCTTAGGAGGTTCCATAAAATCTGTAGTAGTAGGGATGACGAGAAGAATTACGAACTGGTGTCACCCGATCCTAAGGAGAGGGTTAGTTTCCATCCTTTAACTCGGGTAGAACGTCCTTTCTTCTATGCTTATGACTATTTCTTCAGCCACTTAGGAATTACCCTTCCCTTTACTGTGTTTGAGACTGAAGTGTTGTAGAACTGTAATGTAGCCCCGTCCCAGCTTTATTCAAACTCTTGGGCTTTCATAAAAATTTTTCAGTTATTGTGCTAAGAACTGGGTGTCCGACCTGTCTTGTCCCTTTTTCTCTACCTATTTATGTTGTCCAAACCCGGGGTGGCCAAGAAGAATGCTTCTTGGATCTCGTTCTGAGCTACCCAGGGGAAGAAAGTATTTTCAATGTTTGATGACTCTTTTCGTGACTTTAAGAACTACTATTTTAAAGTCCGAGCTGTTGAGGGTGCTCACCTTTTCTTTCTGGATAAAAATGATGAGCCAACCTTTTCTTTATGGTGGCAAAAAGACCCTATAGTCCTTAAGTATCCTTAGGAGAGTGTAGATGAAGTAGAACAGGCCTTTGTGGGTGTTTTAGAGAAGCATTGGGAGAAGCCTCCTCATTTGGACACAAAAAGATTTCTAGGAGATCCTTCCCTTCTCCAGTCTGAATTAGGTAGCATCCGATCTCTTTCTTATAGAAAGTTTTATTACTTGTGATCTTGTCCTTTTTTCTGCTATGTAACTGTTTTTCTGGCTTCTTTTTAGAGATAGTGTCTTCTTTTGATTCAATAAAAATGTTTCGCAAGGTAAAGAAGGCAGTGGCTACCCAGAACTTATCAGGGAAGACTTCAGAGGAGGATTCTTCAGGGCAGATTCCTCCAAAGAAGCTGGTAATTGAGTCTCAGGAGCCGAGAAAGATCATCCCGACCCCGCGAGTTCGGCTGGCCTCCTCTGACCTGCCTTATTCGAGCTCGGGTGCTGCCTCCTCTCCTACTGCTGCTGGTCCCCCTCCCAAGAAACCAAAGATTGTTGGAAATTATAATTTGAATGAGAAAGAGTTTGATGGTGTGGCTTTTGCCACTGAGTTGATTGCTCCTTATGGTAAAGTTCCTTTGGACGATGTCTCCATCCTGCATCATCTCGATTTCATATCGAGCAACAGTATTCAGATGGCTAATCTTGGTGCAACTATATCTCGGGTTATCCGGGAGTCCCCTGTTTATGCTACCAAGGCCTTTTTGGAGGATACTAAGGTTGAATATGACAGGGTGAAGGGTTTGAAGGACGAGCTGGACGCCAAGGTTGCTAAGTTGGAGATTGATGTAGAGAAAGAGAAGGATAGCGCTATTGTGGCGAAGGCAGCTGCTAACCTAGCCGAGGAGACTGCTAAAAAGTATAAGGAGAGCTATACTCGGACATATGGCGAGCTGTTGGAAACTAATGAGAGGCTTCAATCTGCCCAAGATGATTATGCCGAGCTTCAAGGACATATGGTGGGTAGTATGACCGATATGTATGAAAATCTGAAGGCCCAGGTTCAGGTTCTTTCTCCCGAGGTCGACCTCTCTTTATTTAGCATGGAAAATGTGGTAGAGGACGGTAAGATTGTGCCTGCCCCTGACGATGATGATGAGGGCCCTCTTCTTGTGCCACCACCTAAGGCTTCCTCAGCTTCTACTACTGCGGCTCCTTCTGCCGAGGTGGTCCCTCCTGAGCCCGAGCCAGACCTAGAGATTTTGAATGGGCCAGATGGAGTTGTCAATGTCACCCCGATCTCGACCATGCCTCCTTCTCCTCCTAAGGATGTTGCTACTGGGACGAACTTGGATCCCTTATAATGTTTCTTTTTTTTATATCTTGCTATTGGTGTTTTGTTGGTCCGACCTGTGGGCCTTGTAACTTTTGTGAATGACTTTAGCTATGGCCTTTTGACACTTTTTTAGTTGCTTTCCTGCAATTTTTATTTTAAAAACACTTTAAACTCTTGGGCTGCCGTCTAGGCAGCTTTTAAGTCTTTAATGTTTTAATCCTTGCTCTGTTTGTATGATGTCTTGTATTTGGAGGTTGTTTTTCAACCTTTGTTTGGAGGTAGTTTTTCAACCTTTGTTTGGAGGAGGTTGCTCTTCAACCTTTATATAGGTGCTTTGGGTTTCCTTGGTTTGACACCCCTTGAGGTAGGGTTTGCCTTGGTTTCCCTTGCAGTAGCTACCTCCTTTCTTTAGTTAGCTATATCATTTTTGCAACTTGTCGTCCGGGCTTCTTAGTCGAATTCCAAACAACTTCTTTGGGTATAAAACCCTTAGTTTGTTTGGACGACCTTCTTAGCCTTGTTTTGGGATTATCCTTTTTTGAATATTGTTCATACCCTGGGTCGAGCTGTCCGACCCGGGATGATTAGTGACAAGGCGACTGACCTCTTCAGGTCCGACTATCCGATCTCTTCTCAAAGAGATCGGCCAAATTGACAGGAAAGCCCAATAAAGGGCCCAAATAGAGGAACATGACCCACATCCAAAGGCAGTCCAAGCCTATAGAGATAAAGGCGGTTCCCTTAAAGATAAGCTGACCTCACCCAAAGATAAGATAAGATAAAGATAACTAACTTATCTTACCTAAGAAGGTCAGCCCACAACCATTATAAATACACTGGAGCACCCAGGTATAACTCATACTCTGATTCTACTAAAAATTTGCTTAATACCCTTGCTAACTTAAGCATCAGAGTCCCTTGCAGGTACCACCCCCTCCGGGGACGAAGGATCAGCAGTGCGGCCAGCCCCACAAGTCGGACACGACAACTCCGGCCGCCGCTCACCAATCGGACACGTCATCTCCGACCAACACCGAAGATCTCGTCCGAGATTGACCTACAGTTTCAAGTAACCCCCGGAACATTGGCGTCGTTGCCGGGGACCTGGAAGTCATCCCATCACCATGGCAGACGACCATGACAACGACCACGATTCAGATCTAGAGGATAGAACGCCGCACAAAAATGCAGACACTACACCGAAAGATACCACAGAATCTAACAGGGACAAAAACTCATCAAATATGGGAGTGATAGAAGCGCTTCAAGATCATTTAAAGCAACTTGAAAAAGAAAGCCAGCATCAACGAGAAGTTGGGAAGGATCTACAAAAGGAGGTAAGGCGACACCGAGAATTAGAAGATAAACTTCTAAAACTCGAAGCCGATCTCAAAGCCAAAGCTACTCGGTCCACTCCTGAGGACAACTCTCGCAAGGATCAAGATCTATTCACTAGGGAGATCATGAAGACCAAAATCCCTAAGGACTTCAAACTTCTGGATATGGTTTTGTACGATGGCACTACAGATCTCAACCATCACCTCAGCAATTTCAGAAGTAGAATGTATCTCACCGACGCCTCAGATGCAGTTCGCTGCAAAGCCTTTTCAACAACTCTTACAAAGGCAGCAATTAGATGGTTCGACAATCTACCTCCGAGGTCCATCTCAAGCTTTGACGACTTAGCCAAAAAGTTCCTGGCCAAATTTTCCATCCAAAAAGATAAGGCTAAGCACGCCCCCAGTCTATTAGGAATCAAGCAAGGAGATCGGGAAAGTCTTCGCAACTACATGGAAAGATTCAACAAAACATGCCTAGACATACAAAGCCTACCAACAGAGGCCGCCATCATGGGCCTCATCAATGGCCTACGAGAGGGACCTTTTAGCCAATCTATATCAAAGAAATACCCCATATCTCTGAATGAAGTGCAAGAATGAGCGGAGAAATACATCAACATGGAAGAAAATTCTCGACTAGGAGAAACCTCAAAATCCGGATTCACCTACCCCACCCTCCGAGACAAGGATAAAGGGTCCAAAAAGAAGGAAGATCGACATGGGGAAAAAATTAAAAAATATCATAATTATACCCCTCTTCGGGTGTCCCTTGTGGATGTCTACAAAGAAGTCTACCACACAGAAAAAATACCCCCAGCTCGACCACTCAAAGGCAAAAAAGGAGGAGGAAACCGGAACGAATATTGTGAATACCATCGAGTCTGTGGGCATTCAACCAACAAATGTTTTGACTTAAAAAATGTCATAGAAAAATTAGTAAGAGAGGGAAAACTATATCGGTATCTGGCCACCCGGGACAATGAGCAAAGAAAAAGGAGAAGGGACGAGGATGTTGGATGAACCGAGCGATCACCTCGTACACCAGAAAGACATGTCCATATGATACACGGAAGGTTTGCAGGAGGAGGAACCTCCAAATCATCTCGCAAAAGATATCTCAAAGAAGTATATCATGTCGAAGGAAAGGAGGAAGCGCCCGACATCCCTGAAATTACGTTTACCAAAGAAGATGCATTCGGTATCATCTCGGGACACGACGATCCCATGGTCATCACCATTATACTGGCAAATGCAAATCTCCACCGCACACTAATAGACCAAGGGAGCTCCGCCGACATCTTATTTAAAACTGCCTTCAACAAGCTCTGCTTAGAAGAAAAAGAGCTTAGAGCATATCCAAACAGCTTGTTTGGACTGGAAGACATCCCAGTGCAACCACTGGGATACATCTCACTACACACAACCTTCGAAAAAGGAAACCAATCCAGAACACTCAAGATAGACTACAACGTGGTTGATGTGAGTTCAGCCTACAATGCCTTAATAGGTCAAACAACATTAAATCAACTCGGCGCAATAGTCTCAACTCCACATCTATGCTTGAAATTCCCAACTGCAGAAGGGATAGCTACGATAAAAGCAGATCAGAAGATGGCGCACCGCTGTTACAATAAAAGTCTAAACCTCAGAGGCAGAGGAGAAGAATTCAACACAATCGAACTTGGTGGAGTTCAGAGGCGAGAAGAACTCCGTCCACAACCTGAAGGTGAAGTAGAGAAAATCCAGATCGGAGACATCCCGGACAAAATAACCAATATTGGCACGATTCTAAGAGGAGACATAAAAGAATCACTCGAACATTTCTTACGAGATAACGTCGATCTCTTTGCATGGAAAGCTACAGACATGCCAGGCATAGACCCCAAACTAATGTGCCACAAGTTGGCGGTCTACCCAGGATCTCGGCCAATACAGCAGAGACGAAGAAAACTTGGGCCAGAACGATCCCAAGCTGTGGAAGAGCAGTTACAAGCCCTACTGGAGGCAGGATTCATAAGAGAAGTCAAGTACCCACTATGGCTAGCTAATGTCGTCTTGGTGAAAAAGTCAAATGGGAAGTGGCGAATGTGCACCGACTACACTGATCTCAATAAAGCCTGCCCAAAAGATCCCTATCCACTCCCAAGTATCGACACTCTGGTGGATGCCTCCTCCGGATATAAATACCTCATGTTTATGGACGCATATTCAGGATACAATCAAATCCCAATGTATCCACCGGACCAAGAAAAAACCTCGTTCCTAACACCGAAAGCGAACTATTGCTATATCGTAATGCCCTTTGGTCTTAAAAACGCGGGAGCTACTTATCAAAGGTTAATGAATAAAGTCTTTTCAGACCATACGGAAAAATCATAGAAGTCTACGTGGACGACATGTTAATAAAGACACAAAGTGAAGAGACGCTATTATCCGACCTGGCCCAAGTGTTCGACACAATAAGAAGGCATGGCATGCGACTCAATCCTGCAAAATGCACCTTGCAGTAGAAGCTGGCAAATTCTTGGGCTTTATGCTCACACAAAGAGGAATCGAGGCAAATCCGGATAAATGCCGGGCCATACTTGACATGAAGAGCCCGACTTGCGTCAAAGAGGTACAACAACTCAACGGGAGGTTGGCAGCTTTGTCCAGATTTCTAGCCGGATCGGCAATAAGATCTCTTCCCTTCTACGCCACTCTAAGGAAAGGAAAAAAGTTTGAGTGGACAACCGAGTGCGAGCAAGCCTTCCAAGATTTCAAAAGATTCTTGGGACAACCACCTATCCTAACTCGGCCACGGACAGGAGAACCACTCAAACTGTACCTTGCGGTAGGAAGTCGGGCAGTAGCCCCAGCACTAGTTTGAGAGGACGACAAAGGGCAACAACCTGTATACTTCATCAGTAAAGCACTACAAGGGTCCGAGCTGAACTACCAAAAAATAGAAAAATTTGCCTATGCTCTCATACTAACATCTCGACGACTTCGCCC